>NC_083725.1:49259681-49562711 GCF_028564815.1 Eubalaena glacialis | reverse complement strand
CCGGGGGCAGCAGCCGCCGCCACCGCAGCAGCAGCAGCAGCAGGGGGCCGTGGGTCACGGCTACTACATGGCCGGGGGCGCCAGTCAGAAGGCGCGGACTGAGGGCAGGCCCACGGTGAACCGCGCCAACAGCGGACAGGCGCACAAGGACGAGGCGCTGAAGGAACTCAAGCAGGGCCACGTCCGCTCTCTCAGTGAGCGGATCATGCAGCTGTCGTTGGAGAGGAACGGGGCAAAGCAACACCTCCCTGGCCCAGGGACCGGAAAGGGGTTCAAGGCGGGCGGGGGGCCCTCCCCAGCCCAGCCTGCAGCTAAAGTGCTGGACCCCCGAGGTCCTCCACCCGAGTACCCCTTCAAGACCAAGCAAATGATGTCCCCGGTGGGCAAGACCCAGGAGCATGGACTTTTCTACAGTGACCAGCACCCGGGGATGCTCCACGAGATGGTCAAGCCTTACCCTGCTCCCCAGCCTGCGAGGACAGAAGTGGCCGTCCTGAGGTACCAGCCACCCCCAGAGTATGGGGTAACGAGGTGATTATCAAGCCTAGAAGTTTTTTTTTTTTTAATTAAAAAAAATTTTTTTTTATTGAAGTATAGTTGATGTATATTATATGTTATAGGTGTACAGTATAGTGATTCACCATTTTTAAAGGTTATACTTCATTTATAGTTATTATAAAATATTGGCTGTATTCCCCATGTTGTACAATATATCCTTGTAGCTTATTTTATACATAATAGTGTGTACCTCTTAATCCCCCGCCCCTACGTTGTCCCTCCCCCCTTCCCTCTCCTCACTGGTAACCACTAGTTTGTTCTTTATACCTGTGAGTCTGCTTCTTTTTTGTTGTATTCACTAGTTTGTTGTATTTTTTAGATTCTACATGTAAGTGATAACAGACAGTATTTGTCTTTCTGTGTCTGACTTACTTGACTTATTATGATAATCTCTAGGTCCATCCGTGTTGCTGCAAATGGCATTATTTCATTCTTTTTTTTTTAAAATAAATTTATTTATTTATTTACTTATATTTATTTTTGACTGTATTGGGTCTTTGTTGCTGCACGTGGGCTTTCTCTAGTTGCGGCGAGCGGGGGCTACTCTTTGTTGCGGTGCACGGGCTTCTCATTGCGGTGGCTTCTCTCTTGTTGTGGAGCACGGGCTCTAGGCGTGCGGGCTTCAGTAGTTGTGGCACGAGGGCTCAGTAGTTGTGGCTCACGGGCTCTAGAGCACAGGCTCAGTAGTTGTGGCACATGGGCTTAGTTGCTCCGCGGCATGTGGGACCTTCCCGCACCAGGGCTCGAACCCGTGTCCCCTGCATTGTCAGGCGGATTCCCAACCACTGTGCCACCAGGGCAGCCCCTATTTCATTCTTCTTTTATGGCTGAGTAATATTCCATTGTATATATATGCCACATCTTTATCCATTGATCAGATGATGGATACTTGTGTTGCTTCCATATCTTGGCTATTGTAAATAATGCTGCTGTGAACATTGGGGTGCGTGTATCTTTTCAAATTAGTGTTTTTGTTTTTTTTCGGCTATATACCCAGGAGTGGAATTGCTGGTTCATATGGTAGTTCTATTTTTAGTTTTTTGAGAAACCTCCATACTGTTTTCCATAGTAAGCCTAGTGGTTTAATTCATGTTTTTAGCACTCATTATTTTCAAGGCGTGTTAGGTTTTTGTCGTCGTTTTTTTTCTGGTGCATAATATTTAATAAGCAGCATTTTGGCCAAAATATGCAGAGTGAAACAGAAAAGAGGGCAATTGGGTATTTTCTCCAAATGTAACAGAAGGCAGTTGGGGATTTATGAGTTTAGGGGAGGAGCCTCCATTGCTGGCCGTCCTTGGGAGCTCAGCCCAGCGGCCTGGCAGAGCAGCAATTTTCCTGGCTGGCTTTGTGGAGCGTGTCCAAACTCCTGGAACATATTATTACCATGGGGTTTTATAGAGTCTTTCTTCATTGTAGATTTTAAAGGAAAATGTAGTCTGAGTTCTAGAACAGAGGAGTTAAAGGGACCATAGAAATCATATAGCCCCACCCCCATATTCAACAGATGAGAAACTAAATTCCCACAGTACTCGACTCTGCGGCATTTGGAGCAAGGCTCAAGTATCCTGACTGTCAAAACCTTATTCCTCCATTGCCTTAATTCCTCCTACATCTGATTGATGGATTCAACAACGCTTACCGAGTGTGTACTCTGTGCAACCCTGTACTTGGTCCAGAGATAAAGATATGGTTCCTCCCCTCAGGGTCCTTCCAGCATCGTCTTGGGGGAAACCAGCATCTTAACAGATCCTCGTGGTGCAGTGTGCTGTTTTAGGATGGAAATATGCAGAGAGCATTAGGGCACCAGAGAGGGTGGTGTGACTCACAGCTGTAGGGCTTAGGGAGAGCTTCACAGAGGAGGTGACATTTGAGTTGGGTCTTGAAGAATAAATAAGAGTTGTGGGGTAGAGGTGAAGTAGCAGTAGGTACTATGCAGGGGAGATGCCATTTCTTCAGGCAAAAAGCTTTGGAGGTTTTGTCTGGCATGAGCTGCAATAATGCAGAGCACTGGTGGGGTAAAAAGTAGCAGAAGATGTGTTTGGACAGGGAAGTTGAGACCAGTTGGTGAAGGTCTTTGAGTGCCATACTAAAGAGTTCAGAATTTATCCATAAACAATTAGGAGAACCAGTGTTTTTCAGTAGATACTATGTTGATGTTTACTAGGCTGACTTCAATGGCAGCGAAGGATGAATTAGAGGAAGGGGATACTGGAGGCCAGGAGGGCCTCAGGGACCTGGTCAATTGTCCAGATAAGACTTGGTGAGGTTGGCCTAGGTTTGAGGCCATAGGTATAGGGGAGCCTTATATGCTAAGAGAAATAGAATTGACATCATTTAATGATTGATTAGCTGTGGACGTTGAGGAATAATAGGGCAGCTGGAAATAAGGCAATTGGAAAACAAACTCTCAGGAGAGAAACTGGGTCTGGAGATACACATTTGGGAATCACCAGCGTTTAGATGTTTCTGAGCTTGCTCTGCTCAGGGAGAGCATGGAGCATAGGAAGAGAAGACAAGTGGCCACTTCCTATCATGGATATGTCTTCATTCTCACCAAAGGCTTTATTCATCTGTTTCTAAATCAAATGAGCTGAGATTTCCCCATGCCACCCCAATGGCAGTGTGCAGGGCATACTTTGGCTGTACATCTTGCAAAAAGGGAGTGACTCGGCCTTGGCAGAGAGAGTGAGCTGGCTGATCGTCCTCCCACTTACTTCCCCGCTGCTGACACATTTCCCTGCAGTCGGTGGGGGATGGCAGCTGTGAAGCACTATACCAACCTTTAGGCCCCTGACAGGCAGCAGAACTTAGTGGGCACAGTCTGACCCCACTGGGGAATCAAGATGGGGCCTGGGAGGGCTCTTATTCTTACCCTTTTATGGTTCCTTAAGCCAGGGAGAAATTTAAACTTAAAAACTATCAGGTTTGAAGAAGAAAAATAAATCTTCAAATCTCTGGGTTTTAGAACATTGATTTGTCGGAGTTAAATAATCCATGATGTTTATCCCAGAATCATATCAGAGTTTGGTTTGTGATCGTTCACATTTGTTTAAGTCAGCCTCTAGAGCCTGATAGAAAGTGAAAATATCCCCAGACGAAGTCTCCTTCCGTCTGCTTGGCTTTATTCTTTGTTAAATGGCCATGCATAAAGTGGATCATTTTGCTTTTTGTCATTTGGCAGTAGATGTGCTGTGAGTGGGAGACACAGTAAGGGGAGGAGGGAAGCTCTTCCTGGAGGGCTACCCAGTTATTGGTGGGCGGTGTCATTTGTCTCAAAGTTATGACATTAAAAAGAAGAAGAAATGTATGAAGGAGTTGACCTGATTGCCAGGCTTGACAGCTGGGTCCACATGACACATCAAAATGTAACAGACAGGCCATTGAGGCTGGGCTGCAGAGCTACAAGGCGCCTTTGTGAGCCTGGCCACGCCTAGCCAGCATGACTCCAGCAGTGCAGCCTTTGGTCTACAGGGTAAACAAAGTTGCATCCACACCAGCCCTGCTTCAGACACCTTCAGTGTGGCCTGAGCTCCAAGGGTTGGATCTGAAGTTCAGCAGTGTGTGATGTTCAAGTTATCTTTGACCCACAAGAAGAGCAGGGCTCCTTTTAATTTCACTGACACATTCACTTATGCTTAACGGGTTATCAGTTTGTCATTAATAGTGATGGTTTGGGAAGCTGCAGGCTGTCGGGTCAATACATCATAGACTCCTCTGAGTCAGAGAGGCCTCTGACTGAGATTACTGGGTCCACGTCTGGGCCGCGTGCTGCAAAAATGGCCTCAGTATGTTGTGAATGTTCAGTGTTCTGATCCAACCCATCGGGCTGTCGAAACTTCAGTTCTTTTTGCATAGAGGTGGAAAGGTCCAAAAATATAGAGCTTAAGATAAGATGAGGAAGAACTTGGAGTTCTTTTGCCTTCATTACTGAGTCACCATAGCTTACAAATTCTCTCACCTGCTCTGATCTGCTAACGATAGGATATGTGGTGGGTTATGGGCTCCTTTTGCGGGGAACACCATGGAGAGACCACCAGTCAAGGTGTGCTTGACTTGCACACCTTGGCCTTTTTCGTGAGCGTGCTAGTGAGGCTGGGGAGATGGAGGGACTAGGGCGACCTGGCCCTACTGAGGTGGCTGGTGGGGACCTCCAGGGACCATGAGCGGCCATGGATAGAGACTCTGGTTTTGTTCCTGCCCCATCTTCCGTTTCCTTCAACCTGAAAGTGGAAATGGATATAAATAAGGACAAGGTGAGAATTGGACAGGTTGTTCTATGGAGAATTAGGCTTTAAAAAAAATAAAGAAAAGGAAGAATTTTGATATTAACTCTGACATTGTGGAGACAGAGCACATCTAAGAGTTGTGACTTGGCTTATGCAGTCTGTACCATTAATGGAGGTGAATGCACGAATGAATACCAGTGGATGATCTGATTTTCATCAAAGCAGTTTGGAGCACATTTGTCAAATGTATGTTTGTTTTCCAAAGAAATCTGTCCATATTTCCAAAAGTGGAAACTAAAGATGCTAAAAAATTATTTAAAGTATCCTACTTCCTTAATACAACCACTGTTGACATTTTTCCTGTACAAATTAATTTTTTCACATGTTGTAATCATAGATTATATTCCGTTTAGTATCCTAGCTCTTTTTAGATAGTATTGCATTACAAGTTTTTTTCTACAATGTTTGTTTTCATAACCATCCTTTCTATTGCTGCATAATATTTCATAAATTATATCATTTACATCTTTTTCTCTATAAATAGTATAGAGACCGTCATCATGCACATCGAATTTTCCATATTTTGGTTTACTTCTTTAGGCATCATTATTTAGAAATGAAATTATTGGGTAAATTTTAGTTAAATATTTAATGACTTCTGATACCAGATAACTTTATGAAAACATTATAGTGCCTGTTTCACTGCCCTATGACCAATATTAGTCATCATAATTACAAAAACTTTGCTAATGTAATAGGCAAATTGTGTTAATTTTTAATTTTCATTTGCAATTATTAGCTTGGTTAATTTGGGTGGGGAGCGTGTATTTGACTAGTTAGATTGATTTGATTTTGAAAATTGGCCCTTGGTATTTTTGTGTTCATATGATCCGTATATTTTCATGGCTTCAGAAGAAACTAAAACCTGTTTTCTCTAATACTTGCTCTGATTTTCCAGTTTCTGGAACTCCATCTCCACCCTTCTCAGGTAACAATGGAACAGAGGCAGTGGTAGCATAGGATTCTGAGTGCCTGCTGTCTGCCAGGCACAGTGTGGGTCATCCCCCTCCATCTTCACAACAGTTCTCAGGGATGGATACTCTGAATATCCCCATGTTATGATATGGGGATTTATGATCTGATAAAAACTTAGGCTGAGAGAGAGAGGATAAAGTAACTTAGTCATGGACACCAGATTGGAAGTGCGGGAGCCGGGCTGCAGCCCTGGACCTCTCTGCCCCACAGTGCCTCTCCCATGAGTGTAAACACTCAACCACTGCCAAAGATTTCCGGTTTTATTTGGCATCACTTAGCCGGTGAATTTCTAATCAGATTTATATGTCACACCTGATGTCCAGCCTGTGTTCTGCCCCCCCTGTTTTTTTCAGGAGGACCAGGATCCCCTTTCTCTCCAGATACCTCGGAAGACTCAGGAGCACCCTGAACCTTGCTGACAGCTGTAGGTTGTGAGCTTCGGCTGTCTTTGGTTTGCTTTCATTTGGAGGTCGGGGACTTTGAAGCAGTATACCAGCAGTATATGGAGTTGTTTGCTTTAGCCTGTGTTTAGCAGAATGTTTCCGTTATGGAAGATGATAAGTACTCTTTTAGTGATTTTTATGATTTTTTATGTTTCAGGCAGTATCAGAAAAAGACTAAAAATGACTTCTGTCAGTGAAAGGCACTCTCTTTCTGCCTGTCCATTACCTTTTCTGCCCTTTTTCTTGGCTGCATCTTGCCTTTCAGCGTATGGGGTTTGATTTACTAGCTTCCCAGAAGCAGAGGGAAGAGTGATAACTGCTTATTGACAGTTTATTCATCTATGAATGTATTCATTTTTTTCTTGGTGTGTAGATAGATACTATAAAAGAAAGGAGTGGTGGCGTTTGACCCAGCCCTTCTGTCCTGGGCTGATACAAGCATCTTCTTACAAGATGACGTCAGAGCCAGCGGTGCCGTGGATCCCCTTCCACAGAGCACATTTACTCCTTTTCTTCACAAGGCAGCATCACCACCACCATCCTTCCCATCAGTGCAAGGGGCTCGCGGTTTCCTGCACTAATGGAGGGACCCTATAGTGTGACTGGTCTCCCAAATCGCCCTGTACCTTTTCCCCTAGATAAACCTCCTGGTGTGGTTTTATTTAGCATAAAGTCAAAGTTCCTGATGCTCTCTGGGAACATGTCAAAAGACAGCGCAGGGAGGAGGGAGGGAGCAAAGAGGACACAGCCCTGGGGCACATGGGGCGAATTAAAGAGAGAGAGAAAGCCTCTCCCCAAGAACCCACATCGATCCAACAGTGCAGCCAGAATGCAGTTTACAATGTGAACAAGCATAAAGATACGGTCTAAAGAACAGGTCTTACTCTGGGTGGGCGTGAGGTCTGGAATGTGCTGTAGTACAAGAAAGAATGTTGGATGGTCCCGTCTTACTCTGAGTTGGAAACGGCTGGAGGGCGAAGGAGGATTTTTGGAGTAAGTGTGTTTCCAAAGTGCTGATTTGCAGTTTAGACAGTTATGAAAATGAATTGCTCTGTGGCATCAAAATGTGAGCTAGACCCAAGGCTATTGGATTAACAACTATGCGTTGCTCTTAAGAAAAGTGAGGCCAGGGAGTGTTATTTAAATTCCACCAGCTAAACATGTGTTTTGAATACCAGCATTAAAGCTCAGGAGTTTGTACAGTTTTTAAGCTGAATTATGGCTGGATGAGCCAAATAAAATGCCCTGTTTATTGTGAGAAGCAACTCTGCAGTGTGGGAATTTCAAAAGGCTAGGGTCAAGTTCAGGTTACTTTCTCAGGAAATCTAACACAGTTCCAGCAGCAATGCATTAAATGAGTGGCTTCTCCAAACAAGAGGATTATCCATATGCATCCTGCATAGCAATAATTTTGATATTAGCTTACCCAAGACCCTAGTCTCAATTTGAACATTGATGGGTCTCGTGTCTGCACCACCAAAGGGATCCAGATGGGAAGGCTGTGGGTTTGGGAAAAGAAGGTTTGAGGGGTTTTGAGTCCTGGCTCTCTCACTTTGTAGCAAATTGAATACATTCTCAGAGCCTCAGTTTCCTTATCTGCAACTTGTTAGAGCTGATTTTTCCTAAAACTAACTGATTTTCTTCCTTACATAAATGAAACATGTTCATTGTAGAAAATCTAGAAATATAGGTAACTCCCACTTCCTCCACTCCCTAAAAAAAAAAGAAGGAAAATAGAAATTACCTGCAGTCCCATTATCCAGCCGTAACCAGTGTTAAATACTCCGTTCACTGTTGCTTTGAGGGTTAGAAAATTATAAGAAAATACTCTAAGTTGGAAATCTCTAGGTAAATAAGAGGTATTTTTATTGAGTGAGAAGTCTTAAAATTTGAACCTCTTCACAGCCAAGAAGCCCTTTGTTAATTTCATCTCATTTTAAAATTCTTTTATCTTATTTTGTTTACTTTCTCTGATTATTAGAATAACAGTGCTGTTTTTTTTGGCTTATCTTTATTTTCTAATTTTTCTCTATTTTCTAATTTTTCTATAACATATATTACTTAGTGAAATTTTTTTTGAATAGCCATCCGTGTTCATTGTAGAAATTATATAAAGAACAGAAAAATATGAAGAGTGAAAAAAAATCCCTAATTTCATCACCTAGAGATAGTCATTCTGACCTTTTGTCATAGTTCCTTCTAGTCATTTTTCTATATATTATTTTTTACTCAGGTGAAATCCTAATATGTATCATATCTTGAGAATTTTAAAGAATCTTTGCTTAGAGGCGCAGTAAACATTCATTGAACTGAATTGTTAATGTTGATAAATGGAAAAGAGTTGTTTTGATTTTACTTCTCTACTAAGAAGTTTGCCTTGGGAAATGTATTTAGCTGTTTGCATTTTCTCTTTTGAATTACTTGATCATATCCTTCATCTGTTTATCCATTGATGTTTCTTTTCCTGTTGTGTTTTGGACAGTTTTTGTCAGTCACACAAGCCATATTTATTAAGTATTAGCATGATGGCCTAATTGTAGATAAATATATAGTTTAATATATTGAATATAGCTTGCTGATCACCATTGATGCTTGGGGATCTGGGGACAGTAGAGTGGGGACTGCTGGTCTGTTTGCATGAATTGTTCTGTTGCTCACTGATTTCTGGAATTGTCTCCAAAATGAGGCCTTTTGGTGTACAGGCAATGCGGGCTAGAGCAGTGCTGAACAATAGAAATATGATGTGAGGAGGGGAAGGAGGGGTGGGATAAATTGGGAGATTGGGATTGACACATACACACTACTATATATAAGACAGATAACCAATAAGGACCTACTGTGTAGCACAGGGAGCTCTCCTCAATACTCTGTAATGACCTATATGGGAAAAGAATCTAAAAGAATCAGTGTATAACTGATTCACTTTGCTGTACAGCAGAAACAAACACAACACTGTAAATCAAGTACACACCAATAAAAATTAAAAAAAAATAAAATGGCTAAATTAAAAAAAAATAAAGACATTGACATCCTTAAAAAAAAAAGAATATAATCTGGGTCACATATCTAATTAAAATTTTTCTTGCAGCCACATTTTTAAAAAGTTAAAAGAAACAGGTGAAATTAATTTAAAAACATGTTTTAGTTAACCCATTTTTAAAGATTGAAGTATAGTTGATTTACAGTGTTGTGTTAGTTTCTGCTGTACAGCAAAGTGATTCAGTTATACATACACATATACATTCTTTAAAAATTTTTTTTTCTATTATGGTTTATCACAGGATATTGAATATAGTTCCCTGTGCTATACAGTAGGACCTTGTTGTTTACCTATTTTATATATAGTAGTTTGTATCTGCTAATTCCAAACTCCTAGTTTATCCCTCCCTGCCTTCTGCTTTGGTAACCGTAAGTTTGTTTTCTATGTCTGTGAGTCTATTTCTGTTTTGTCAATAAGTTCATTTGTATCATTTTTTAAGATTCCAGATATAAGTGATGTCATATGATATTTGTCTTTGTCTGACTTACTTCACTTAGTATGATAATCTCTAGGTCCATCCATATTGCTGCAAATGGCATTATTTCTTTCTTTTTTATGGCTGAGTAATATTCCATTGTGCTTATATACCACATCTTCTTTATCCATTCATCTGTCAATGGACACTTAGGTTGCTTCCATATTTTGGCTATTGTAAATAGTGCTGCTATGAACATTGGGGTGCATGTGTCTTTTCCAAATATATGCCCAGGAGTAGAATTGCTGGATCATATGGTAACTCTAGTTGTAGTTTTTTAAGGAACCTCCATACAGTTAGTTAATCCATTTAAAAATGTATTTTTAGATACATGTTTTAGTTAACCCATTATATGCAAAATATTATGATTTCAACAGGTAATCAACATAAAAAACTATTAATGAGATGTTTTACATTTTTTGTACTGTCCTCAAATTTTGATGTGCCTTTTATACTTCCTGCACATCTCAGTTCAGATGAGTCACATTTCAGGTGTTCAGTAACCACATGTGGTTTGTGGCTACTATTTTGGACAGCACAGGTCTAGAAGAAAGTGAGAATCTGTGTTCAAGAGAGAGTGTCCTGACATGTACAGGCATCACCTTTATACTCTTGTTCTGCATTGCATTGCAAGAAAACAGTTCAGAAATGGAAGATTCTATGGTGCTAGCATTTGGTTTTATTCCTTGCTGAAGCTTTAGTGTTAGGGACTGGGATTCTCAACACATAGTGTTTGAAGAGGAAGCGACACCCAAGGGTGCATTTCTCCCTTGCCTTTCTTCTAACACCCATTAGCAGTGTGTGATAATAGCAGAGGCTAGCAGTTATTAAGTATCAGTAGTTTCCTAATGATAGACACTATGTGCAGTGCTGTTTGTGCATTATCTCATTTAATTCTCACAACAACTCTTGAGGTAGATACTGTTATTATCACCATTTAAAGGTGACGAAGAAGTTAAAAACTTGCCCATGGTTACTTGGCTAGAAAGAAGCAGAAGCAGGGAAAAGAGACCCCATATTAAGGAACAGTGCTCTCCTGTACCAACATGGGGCAAAAGCCCTGGTGTGGTGGAAGTATGTGGGTTCCAACCCCCAGTTCATAGCCCATTGTTTTGCTTTATAAAGACTGAGATCTCTGGTTTGTGATCCTCTGAGCCTTAGTTTGCATACTTTAAAAATAGAATAATAATATATGGTGTGAGAGCAGGGAGTGCCCAAGCTTGTGAGAATGAAATGACAGTGGATGTAAAGTGCTATTCATGGCACATTTAGTACAGGTATAATGTAAACACATACATTTAAACAAGCTTATTTATGAAGGCTTATTGTATGCAGAGAGAAGCAAATGGACTGTTGATTAGCTGTCTCCAATGACTTTGTTTCCTCAGTCCAAATAACCTTGTCACTCCAGTTTTGAGCTGCATTTTGTGACTGCTCAGTACATGAGAACGGCAGTGACGTGGAGCTATGTTATTATACTGGCAATGTCATGATTGGAGATTCTACCTATATTATCCAGAACGAATCTAAATACCAGAGGTCTCTTCCTTAATAAAACAATGTTGAAGGTTGAGTCAGTCTTTGAAAGTGCATCAAGCATATATGGTCTCCTAACTTGCTCTTGGGTTCAGGGGCCAAATCAATTGACAAAAATGTACTGGGTACCAACTTAGTATAAGTCCTGATTTTCTACCCTCAAAAAAACATGCATGCTAATAATTAGGGAGAAGAATACACACATGCATAAAAAATTAAATAATATTATATTTAAAAATTCAAGAGAAGGTAGGTTGTCAGGTCTGTGATTCAGGCAAGGTTGTAAGTTTGGAAGCAAGAAGCGGGTGCAGATTCTGGGGTCAGGCTATGCCTGGCATGGTCCAAGTCACTGAAGATGGAAGACCAGCCTGCACGGCTTCCCAGTATGACCCCCTATTTTGTCTCTTAGATGTGGCTCTTTAAATGCTCCTTGATTCTTGTTTCTAATACATCACTGTGGGCTTGGGGCAAAGAGGCTTTTTCAGCCCTGCTCAGATGTATTTAAATAACTGGTCAGTTCAGTGGCATGTGGGAAGAGGTCACTTTCTGGGGTGTCCCAAGGCTCATTTGGTTCCTTGAGAAAGGAGCAGGACCTGTTGGTGGTCCTGCCTTGGTTTGTGTGAGGATTAAGCAAGGTGATGAAATGTGCTGCCTGGCAGATGGCATAGACCCTCAATAAATGTGAGTTGAATGCTCTCTGTAGAAGGGACATTAACCTATGAAAGATAATAATGTTGAAGGTAAGTAACAGTCCAAGAGAACAACTCAGGGGCAGGTTTCTAGCCTTCATGCTTCCCCTGAGGTGGCTCAAGCCTACAAAAAGCTCTGATGCTGTTGTTAGGACGTGAGCCATGGATGTGGTGGTGGCTCAGACTGAGCCACAGGAACGCGGGAGCAGAGGACAAAGGGTGGCTGCCTTCCCTCCCTGCTTTCACCTGGTCTGTTCAGGGAAAGAGTGAACTACAAGGACTCTGAAATTGAAAAGCCTGGGCTTTGATCTCCTTTATGTTTCTATTATCTCTGTTCCATTTTGCAAGTTACTTACCGTCCTGTGCCTTGTGTTCTCATCTAAATACAGAGACTTGACAATGATGCCTGTTTTATAAGGCAATTATAAAGGTCAAAATGAGGTGATGCATGTAGTGGTGCATACCACAGTGACTGGTATGTAAAAAGTGCCCAGTAAATGTTAGCCATAACAGAAAAAAATTATTGGACTGCTCATGAAAGCCACACTCAGGGCTAGGCTCTGGGATACAGATGATAATAATTACAATAATGGTGATAATAGCTAACATTTGTCCACTGCTTAATTTGTGCCTGGCTTTATACATATTAACTCCTTAAGTCCTTTAACAATAAGCCAAGTGGTGGGTGGTCCCAGGAGACACATGATGTCAAGTAACCTAGCTCTCTGCCTTCACTTTCTAACAGGGGGCGTAGGCTCCCAAATAGACGATTGTGGCATAGAATTCTATTCACAAGTAGTTTCTCAATAAATGTTGGTTCCCATCTCCTCTTTTTCCCTTTTCTGTGTGTCCCCATTATGAGGAAGGGTTTATCCTGACGGTGGCTGATCAGTAGCGTTATCTTTGGAAGCTGGGGATAGCTTGTTTCATAGCACTGGTATGATCGTGACATTTTCCTGCCCTCCCCCACCATTCTTTCCTCTTCATTTACCCTCAGCCAGATTTGCCTTGTACAGACCTTTGAGCCTACCAGCCCCAGCTGGCTGAGTAGCGAAGCCACGGAACAGAGGTTTGCTCTCCCGGCTGCACGTCGTCCACTGTAATACGGTTTCTTTGAATGTGTAACCGAGTTATTTTGTGAGGCCGGTGTTCTCTATTTAATAGAAGACTTCCCATTTTGAAAAACCCATTCTTTCTGTCTCCAAGCTTGGCAGACACCCTTTTCCTGCATTGCCACTCAGGTAACTCGTCACTGTCATGGATGGCTTAGGCTGGCATTATGAAAAACCTCCCTTTTTGTTATATAAAGGAAAAGGATGACCGAGAAGATAAGCCCATCACTGACTGTGAGTTCCAAATCCCAGAGCCCAATAAATGTTAAAAGGTAGAAGCCCCAGCCTGAAGCTGCCTGGGTCAAAGGCAAGCCCGGATGCCTCATCTGTGCCCACTTCAGCTCCAAGGAGACGTGCCATGCTTGTCGTTTGCGTTGGATGAAGTGAGAAGGGAGAACCGAGGAGGTAGGGATGGGTGTCTGCTTTTGAATTGAGGCAGTGTAATTTGTGGCATTTTGTCTCTTGCCAAGGTAACCTCTTTCCATGAAAATTGCACTGTAGTATTTAGCCAGCCTGCGGGAATGCACGTACTCACTAAGGATCTATGGTTTTCTGGGTCCACGACTGATAGGAGTTCCTGTGATCTGGGGTGAAAGTTGGGCGTTGTGAAGAGCAGCCAGGGGCATCTCACTCTCACTATGGAGGTGGACTTTGTACACACAGACCTACTCATACACACGGGACGACACATATTCACATACACTTCAGTGTGGAAGGGGCACAAATTCATCAGAATGCAGAAATGTTTTATTTCATAACGGCCAGATAGTTAAGTATTCAATAATAGGTGCGGAGAGGGAGGGAGGAGGGAGGGTTTACACTTCCCCATCGACAGTACTCCTTTCTGAAATCTGAGACACTTAAGGAATAAAGAACCACATTGAGCTCCATGGTTCTCTACCTTGACTTGGGGAACTTAGATCCCAGCTATTTTAACATGAAATGGATGGGGCGCCTAGATCTAAGGCATAAGGAAATCTAGTTGGGAACTATCTCCTAAGCCGCGGTGGAGTGCTCTCACATTGGTTACCAGAGCAGAGCTTGTGGTTAGTCACTCTGGTGGGATCTGCTGGGTTCCTTTTGAGGTCATCTTTAGGAGTAACTGCATCTCCATGTAGGGAGGGCTAAGGTGACCGTTGTCAACTTTTCTGCTAGAGTTTGACATTTAGCTGCCAGGAGTCAGCATTCAGAGGATGCTTAAAATGCCCTAAGGGATACTTACAAAATGAGAGATATGGAGGCTGACAGGGTCCAAAAACATTCCAGCAAATATACTCAAAAGGAAATATAAGGCCAGATGAGCTCCCGAGAAAAAGTGGGGTAGCTCTGAGAGTTTTGGCCACGGATGGCCACAAGTAATGGGAAGTGGCACAGGAAACTGTAACGGGGTAGAAGGATCTCAACCCCTTGATAGAGAAAGTTGATGATTTGGGGGTTGCTGATAATTCTTAGCACCCCAGTTCCCAGACTGAGACCTAAAGGTTGAAGGGGACAGCAAGAAAACCGGTTTTTCCCAAGTCTGCAGAAGAGCGACAGCCGTGGTTGGAAAACTAGAGGCCAAGACTGTCTTTGCTGTTTACACCTATAGAAGTTGTTGTTAGGAGCCCTTGGCTTAGGCTGAAAGAAAATGCAATGATTCTTATGAAATAGGTTAACAGAATCGTGAGGAGGGGATCGTTAGGGAGGGGCGACAGGAGGTGGAAATTCAAGTAAAGGAGCTAGTACCCAGAATTTGAACCATCAAGGGACACCTCTGTGTGTTCCTTTTAACCTGGTTAAAATCAGACTTTCGATTCTCAGACCTCCTTATCTCAGCAAATCAGAACACGCAAAGTTTGTTCCTTCCCTAGGACTTTCCCATTTCATTAAATGGTACCCCTGTCCATTTGTGTGGACCCCAGAATCTAGGAGTAATTTAAAATTTTTTCTCACTTTCTCTCTCCCCATACGTAATATAAATAAAACATACCCCAGATCCATGGACTATTTCTTTTCTGCTGCTACCCTCTGAGCCTTCGTCAGGTTTCACCTTGACCACACCCAGGCCTCCTCACTGGGCACCTTTGGTCCATCCTTGCCAACGTACATCCCATCTACACGCCACTCAGAGTGGAAGCAGCTCCCCCACTGGCCCCCCTTCGCACTCTAAGGGAAGGGCTGGCCTTGGCTCGCAAAGACCCTCGCCCATCCCGCTGGCCTTATCTTGTGCTGCTTTTGCTGGCTGTGCTCTGTATCGACTTGCTTTCTTCCAGTTGATCTTCTCCTCTAAGTCCTGCCTTAAGCCCCACTCGCAGGCGATTCCTCTACCTGGAATACTTTTCCCACTTCTCTACCCCCTGCCCTCAACCACTTTTTCCTCCTTGTCTGTCAACAGACTTCAACTCAAGCGTCTACCCCTGACCTCTCGGTATGACCTAGCCTCTCAGTCATTCCCTGTGCCTGTCACCCTGATTCTTTGGAGAGGGCTCATTACTTTTCAATACCTGGCTTTGTGTGTTTATCGTGTGATGGTGTGTGCCTGTCTCTCTCCCCGAGAACGTAAGCTTCATGAGAGCAGGTACCTTGTCTGTCTGCTCCACTCTTTCCTCAGTGACCAGAGCAGTGCTGATTCCGATGGGGAGAGCACATTAAATATCTGTGGGATGGAGGGTTGAAGCTGCTTCACTCAACCTAGCTTGGACCGTGCGTCAGTGATGACCCCTGGCAGTAGAAACCATCCATAGTGCCCATGTGGTTGGGCTTCCCTCCTCTCCCCACCACGGCCCTGGGGTCTGACTGCTGGTCTTCTGTTCCCTTGCAGCCGCCCCTGCCAGCTTCCTTTCCCATCAACGGTGCAGCAGCACAGCCCGATGTCCTCCCAGAACTCCTCCGTCAGCGGGCCGCTGCACTCGGTGTCCCTGCCACCTCCACCTCCGATGACCCTGGCAGCCTCGCAGCCCACGCCAGCCGCCTCCCCCAGCCAGCAGCTTGGTCCGGATGCATTTGCGATCGTGGAGCGAGCCCAGCAGATGGTGGAGATCCTAACGGAGGAGAACCGGGTGCTGCACCAGGAACTTCAGGGTTACTACGACAACACCGACAAGCTCCACAAGGTACCGGACTTCCCTAGGGGAGGGGAGGGAGAAAGTTCTCTGGAAGGGGAACACAATTCCTCACCTGCCCATGGCGGGTTGATTCCCTGACTCACTGGCCAAAGTTTAACTAGACCCCTTTTTATGCCAGGCACCGAGCAAGGCTTTAGGGAGACAAAAATAAATATGCCACGGTGTCTTCCTTGGAGGAGCTTATAGTCCAAAAGGGGCAGAGTTGCCTAAGTT
This sequence comes from Eubalaena glacialis, assembly GCF_028564815.1. Lineage (NCBI taxonomy): Eukaryota > Metazoa > Chordata > Mammalia > Artiodactyla > Balaenidae > Eubalaena > Eubalaena glacialis. Next base: position 49,546,280 of record NC_083725.1, on the reverse strand, counting down.
AAACCTGCAGTAGGACATCAAGAGGCTGCAGGAGGGGCAGCAGAGGTGCCCCTGGACCTGAGACTCAGAGGCTGAGTAGCATTTCCCCAGATGGACAGTGTGGAAAAGGGGACACCGAGAGTAACACAAAGCAGTGAGTTGAGAGAGACAGGTTTTTCCTTTAAATCTGGGATCTCAGACAGGAACCTTGTGATTGCCATGTTGGTTTCATTAGCTGGTTTCTGCAAAAAGCAGCGATGTCTCAGCACTGAGGGCAGAGTACAGGTTACTGCGCGCTCTCCTTATGCTTATGACTTAACAGGTGGGGAGATGCTGCGTATTTCCAGCCTGTGTCATTGTCGTGGGAATATTAGGATGTACGGCAGCCTTCATTCTTAGGGCTTTACGCTGAAAGCCAAAGTCAGCAGGAAGACATCCAGCGAGAGTGAAATCACAGGCAGTGATTTCATGATGACCCACATGCCAGCACCTGAAATGCCGCAGGTAGAAAGGAAGAGGTGAGGGGCAAAAGTCATAGGATCTTTTTTTTTTTTTTTTAAGCAATGTTTTGTTAAAATTTTATTTATTTATTTATTTTTAACATCTTCATTGGGGTATAATTGCTTTCCAATGTTGTGTTAGTTTCTGCTATATAACAAAGTGAATCAGCTATATATATACATATATCCCCTCCCTCTTGCGTCTCCCTCCCACCCTCCCTATCCCACCCAGTCATAGGATCTTTTCGGGCAGCAGAGCCCCAGGGCACTCGAGTTTCCTTTCTGGAGGCAAGGAGGCATGGGTGGTAGAAGGCATCTCGTAAGAGTCTGGGTGCCTGCTCTGTCCTGGGCAGTCAGGGGCTTTTGTAAAGAGAAAGGGTGAGAATGTAAACTCACCTGGCTACAGAAGCATTGCCACTTGGTTCTGTGTAACAGGACATGCTCCTGGCTGGCCCATGGTGTTCGCTGTGCCGTGTTGATCTCTCAGTTAAGCCTGGCCTTTCTGCTGGTCTGGGGGTCAGAACAGTCAGCCCCTGTGATTCCCTGAGGGCTGGCAGCAGTCAGCTGGGAGCAGTGGGTGGAATGATGCAAACATTCACAGACAGGACCTGCCCCAGCTCATTTGTGCAGAGCTTCCACCGAGAGGGTCTGGAGCTCCCTGGAGTCAAGACCAGGCTTGGCCCGGAGAAGTCTGGCTGCCGTTATTGGAGGGGAACAAATGAGGGCCGGGAACCAGCGGGCTGCCTAAGGATGGAGGCCTCACTCCCAGCCTCAGTCGTACCCTTAGAAGTTGGGAAACACGTGCTGGCTCCTGGCCTTGGCTGGAAGTCACTGCTTAGGCCCAGGCTTGCCTCTGATGCTTCCTGGGGTAGCTTCTTTCCTGGTACAGGCTGAAAATTGGGAAAGGCCAACTCAGCATTTCCTGGGAAATCAGTCATTTTTTTCTTCTCCCTAGTGAAGCCCTATGGCAGACGCTTTCAGGAGCCGTGCAGACTCACCTGAGGGCAGAGTGTGGTTCTCTGTCTTTTCCATGGATATTTTTGAACAGTTGCAAGGAGGCTGCATAAATTGGGAGGTCTTGTGATTCTCTGTTGACTTTTTATTAAGATACACTTTTTTATGGGCCTGTAACATACATCTTTTTTTTTTTTTTTTTGGCCGCGCGTCATGTGGATCTTAGTTCCCCGACCAGGGTTTGAACCTGCACCCCCGGCGTTGGATGCATGGCATCTTAACCGCTGGACCGCCAGGGAAGTCCCCTATACGTCTATTTCTTGATGTTGATGCCCATTTTCATTTTGAAAACCAAAATCAGCCTCCCAGTGACTCATTTTCCCTGCACAGGGGATGACTCTTTTTTCTTTTTTTTTTTTTTTAATTTATTTTTATTTTTGGCTGTGTTGGGTCTTTGTTGCTGTACGCGGGCTTTCTCTAGCTGCGGTGAGGAGGGGGCTACACTTCGTTGTGGTGCGCGGGCTTCTCATTGAGGTGGCTTCTCTTGTTGCGGAGCACAGGCTCTAGGCGCACGGGCTTCAGTAGTTGTGGCACGCGGGCTCGGTAGTTGTGACTCTCGGGCTCTAGAGCGCAGGCTCAGTAGCTGTGGCGCACGGGCATAGTTGCTCCACGGCACGTGGGATCCTCCCGGACCAGGGCTCGAACCCGTGTTCCCTGTATTGGTAAGCGGATTCTTAACCACTGTGCCACCAGGGAAGCCCGGGGATGACTCTTAAACTTTGTGACCAAAAGCATTTTGATGACTTAAGGAGAAAAATCAAAAGCTGTGTCCCTTCTGGATTCCCAGACTCCTTCAGTCCCTTGAATGTCATGAATGGTTCCATAAATATTATATTTCATTAACCTGTCATATGTTGAGCTGGAATTGTCAATTTGAAAACTCAGGTTTTGATGGATACTTGCCATATTTATCACTAAGTTCCATAACTCTTCTCAGCAGCTAGGGCCAAGAGACAGAGAGCGGCGTGAAATCGTGACTTGACAGTTGAAGGCTTGTGTTCCCGAGGTCATCCTAGTCCAGGCCTCACGGCTCCGCTGTGTCTCAGCAGCTGCTTATTTAAGCCTCAGGTCTAGGGAGAGGCCTGTCCAATGAGGTGACTTTACTCCTTGGGGATGATGACCCCCACTTTGGGTGGAACCATGGTGCTGCGCCGTAGGGTGTGGCTGCCCAGTGCCAGTGGCAGGAGCATCCAACCTAGAATCCTTCCTCACAGCTTCGGGGGCACTCGCAGAGATTCATCGTCAGGGCAGAACCAAAAATAGATGAATTTTTAATTGCAGTGCTTAGCCTGCGTGCACTGAGCCAGGAACACAGCAGGAAACAACAACTAAACTCAGAGGCTGCCAAAGTACTGCCTGGAAACGAAGACCCTGTTTCCAGAGAGGCACAAGGTGGTGATTATCCCTGTTAGTGTTGGAATGATGGCTGGGGACCCCCAGAAAGAGCAGTGGTTTTTCTTTATTTCCTTTTGGGCACTCATTTTGCTTCTTTTTCCTCCCAGTTTCCCTGAAACATAGTTCATGGACGGAATTTCCAGCTGGACCAGACTATGAGCTGGTTGGCGTCAGAAGCCATCAGGGTGGAGATGGACGTTTGAAGGGAAAGGGCTCCATGTTTACTGTTCCCCCGGGCTTGCTTTAGCAAAGACCCTCTTCTTTTGTCAGCGAAACAGCGGTGGCTGTGATTGGGCAGTCTGAGGCTTGGATGGCAGGCCTGTCTTCGATTCTGTAGGTCCCTGAGCTGTCAGGGAACAAGCCAGTTTCTAGAGCTGGAAAGGGCTGAGATTTTCTCCGGACACTTTTTTGTGCATTTGCTTCATGGCAGCAATGCCAGTGAAAGCTGTGTGAGGCTTTCCCCTCTGCTCGTAGCTCTATTTCTGGGCCAGGGAGTGCTTCTCCATGTGATTTCAGGGGATCTTGCAAGCCTGGCCTAAGAGCTTCCTGATGTCTAGGCTGGAAAGCAGGATGGGAGCTATGGAGGCAAACCCAGTATCCTCTTCACACGATCATCCTCAGACTCTGAACTGGCCCAGATGTCCGTATATCAAAGGCAGCCTCTCCACCTCCCTTCACCTCTAACACACATCAAGGGGAACTGAAGATGTTCTGGAGCAGCCGATGTGAAGAAGAGGGTGTGGTTCTCCTTCTGAAGGAGTATGCAGTCAGAAACTGTAGAGCTTTAGACTAAAAATTATTTCAATAATTCTAGTCCAGTTTCCCACCCCTTAGAAGCCCTTGCTTCATGTCTCGGAAAAGAAGTCATTCATTTTTTACTTGAATGTTGCTAGAAAAGAGAAGTTCACTACTGGGTAGACTTTTGGGAGAGGTAGTTAGGAAATTCTTCCATATGTTGAATCACTGTCTCATCTCATTAACTTGCTGCGTTTAGTTGTACTTCTGTCCTCTCCGGTCACACTGAAGGAGACTCATCTGTCTCCACCACGACAGGTATCGCTTCTTACAGGAAATACATTGTTCAGAACTATGACCCTTGCCCTTTCTCTCTTGGTAGCTACAAGCACATAACCCTGACCCAGTTCCTGTCTGCCTGAGTATCTGAGACGGTAAACTATGCTGTCTCGGGGACGCTACAGTTTCCCTTTATAGCGTGCGGACAGAAGTTCTTTTCATGAAAGGAAAGAAACCACAACCGGGTGTAGTTTTATCAATGTCCAAGTCTGTCTTTAGGAGTTATAAATATAAAGATTGAGTAAACCGTCAGTACTTTTGTCATAGGAAGGCACAGGTCTAGGGCTGTAGGGACTGTTTCTGCCCTCAGGTAGCTGACAGTCAAATCAGAGACACAAAATGCATCAGAATTCCAGATGAAAGTATGTGACATCAGATGGAGGGAAGTTCCTATGGGTGGCCTAGTTGAGGAAGGCATCCTAGTTGCCCTGGGCTTGAAACATGAGCACTGTCTCACGGTGGACACCTCAGGGTTTCTGGTGCCCTCAGCTTCCTTGGGGACTAGGTGATGCCTTCGGTCTAGATGGGGATGGTCCAACTGTCCAAAAACAAAGGCCACCTTTTACAGATGGAATTAGCGTAGAAATGGTGGTATATTTTGGAGCCATCTCTTCTGAAAACAAAATTAAAAGGAAGGAGCATAATTTGCGGTAGAACTGTGAACAGGATTCAGGACGTGCTGTTCTTTCTGCTGCCACATGACTAATCACTCATGATATCTTTGGAAGAGATAGAAAGGCCTTGTAGAAATGAGGGGACTGTGGAACAACCAACTCTGCTATGAGGAGGCCTTTGGGAGCATCCCCTGGTGCCGAAGGGAGCCTTGGTGTTGGGCCCCTCCCTGGTTGGAGGCCACTGAGCAGAAGTCCTGATGCCCTCCAGCCTCTTCACCCACCTCTTCTCAGATGGGTCTTGGCTCCGTCTGTAACCTCCGGGGCATTGACCACATTCGGTCTCCTTCTTGAAGTTTTTGGCTTCCCGGCTGCAATGGCACCCCTGGCATCAGTCTCTCTCCTGGGTTCTCCTGCCCCGCCTTCTCCTGCAGTGTCAGCGCTCCCATCCTTGGCCCTCTGATCTTCTGTTGATCTCCCTAAGTGGTCTCACTTTGTGACTTCATCTGTCATCTATGCACAGGGAAACAACTGCCCACCTGACTTTCAGACCTGTCTCTTTCCTGCTAACTGTTCTGCAGGCACTTCAGACATGGTATCTCCAAAACCAGACTTTTGGTTTTGGTAAACCTGTTTCTCTTATCATTTATCTTGGTTAAGTCTTGTTACTCTGTCTTCTAAGCTATGAATGTCTGTGATTTCTTTCTCCCTTACCGTCCAGAACAGTCACGGAGACCTATTGATTCTACTCTTCAGTGTCTTTGGAATTTGTCCTTTTAGTAATCTGGGTTCATGCCCTTGTCCTGTCATTAAGCTGTTTATGTTCGCTTCTTACCTGGATTCCTTTCTCCTGCCTTCTCTCCCTACACCCACCCTGCAACCCCATCCTTTAATATGATCTCCATAAAACCTCAGGTGCGATTTATGCTGCTGTCCCCTCCCCAAGCTCTCCCCCCCACACACAATTACCTTTGCCCGTAAAGTCCTTCCTTATGGCGCTTGCTCCTGCCACTTGCCCCTTGCTGTCATCCCCAGATGACCTGTCATGTCAGAGACATGCACTTCCCTTCGTGGCTCTGTCTTGGCTCACGCCCTGTCTTCTGCCAAGAATGCCAAAGCCCTTTGGCCTTTTCTTTTCTGCTTGGCAAATTCCTGTTCATCCCTCAGGACTCATTTAAAATGGCATTTTCTCTGGAATCTTTTTTATAGAAACCCCTTCTCACCCCTGTAAAATTAATAACTTTGTCTCTAGGCTACCATAGCATTAAATCACCACACCCCTTGTCACATTGCACTGTAGAAGCATATGTATCTGCATACAGGCCAGCTCTAGGCTGTGAGACCCTAAAGACCAGGAATTGTCTTATATCTGTTTCCTCGGCACCCAGACACATAGTAAGTGTGCAATAGGTATCTGTTAGGGTATGTATTACTTATAGGAGTCTCAGCAGGGACTTTTTTTTTTCTTTTTTTTTTTATTAATTAATTTATTTATTTTTGGCTGTGTTGGGTCTTCGTTTCTGTGCAAGGGCTTTCTCTAGTTGTGGCGAGCGGGGGCCACTCTTCATCGTGGTGTGTGGGCCTCTCACTATCGCGGCCTCTCTTGTTGCGGAGCACAGGCTCCAGACACGCAGGCTCAGTAGTTGTGGCTCACGGGCCCAGTTGCTCCGCGGCATGTGGGATCTTCCCAGACCAGGGCTCGAACCCGTGTCCCCTGCATTGGCAGGCAGATTCTCAACCACTGCGCCACCAGGGAAGCCCAGCAGGGACTTTTTGATCTGGGCAATTGGAGTTCTGGCAGTCGGGGTGTCTGCCTTATGGTGACATAGCTCTCTGTGGAGGGACCAAAACACGGTGCAGGTCTCTTGGTGCCCAGGGAGAGGCGCTAATGTTCTCAACCCTGCCACTTTGCCTCTGATTCCAACTTTTGGTAGCCAGGTTTGCAGGTACTCTTTACCCTTTCTCCTGCATTTATGTTATACAACAATAAAATGGGATTTATTAATTTCTACTTTAAAACGTGCTATTATGTTAGACTCCTGTTCTATCAGTTATAGCTACTTGTTATAGATTTATATATGCCGTAGATTAAAGGCTTTCCCAGTGACAGCTCTTGATTTCGTGAAATACAAAAAAAAAAAAAATGGTTTTTTATCCCATGTCTTTCAACTCCCACATATAAAGGGGTTTTCTATGGTTTACAGTTAGATACAAATCCATTAGTCCTTTATATAGATAATTTCATAGACAAAGGGATAACAAGGCTGAGCGATGAAACCTCTCTTCGTGTGGATTTTATGTTCCTTTGGGGATGGGTAGGAGGGTCTCAGGAGAGCACTGTACTTGGAGTCAGGAAATTAGACTTCTACTTGTGATCCTTTAGTTTTCCTGTACTTTAATATTTTCCTCACATTAACTAGGAAAAATAATAATAGTTGTAAATTGCCATACTTAATATAAGCGGTTTAAGTTATGTTTATTTTATGTTTATTATTTTTTTAAACATTATATTTTACTTTATTTTAGTTTTTGGCTGTGTTGAGTCTTTGTTGATACACGCGGGCTTTCTCTAGTTGCATCAAGCGGGGACTACTCTTCGTTGCAGTGCGCGGGCTTCTCATTGTGGTGGCTTCTCTTGTTGTGGAGCACGAGCTCTAGGCATGCGGGCTTCAGTAGTTGTGGCACATGGCTCAGTAGTTGTGGCTCGCGGGCTCAGTGGTTGTGGCTAGCGGGCTTAATTGCTCCGCACCAATTGGGATCTTCCCGGACCAGAGCTCAAACCCGTGTCCCCTGCGTTGGTAGGTGGATTCTTAACCACTGCGCCACCAGGGAAGTCCTAAGTTATGTTTAAATTCACCCCTTCCTGATATTTGTACCAAGAGACTATTACCAGGTGACATCAGATGGTCCCACCAGACTTGTGAGTCTGTAATTCACAGGATCCTAATGTGGCCCTGGGAAACAGATGGGGGGGTGGTGGAGTCGGTTGCAGGATTTGGTAGACAAACTTAAGACACAGAAAGGCTGCATTGAAGATACAGCCTTCACAGCCGGAGTATCGAAGAATCAGCATAGCTAAGGCATGGGTGGGAATGTCAGAAGTCTCACTTTCGTGCTGCTTCTTTCTTTCAGTTTGAAAAAGAACTTCAGAGAATCTCGGAAGCCTATGAGAGCCTGGTCAAGTCTACCACCAAGCGAGAGTCGCTGGACAAGGCGATGAGAAACAAACTCGAAGGCGAGATTCGAAGGCTCCATGATTTCAACAGAGACCTCCGAGGCATGTCAAGTTCACTCATGTTTTCTCTACCCTAAACGCCCCGTGTTGCTGACAGCCTGACTTCAGGTCCAAGTTATGTTACATAACCTTGTAAATCCCAACCCCCTGGGAAAGGGGCACCAGAGAGCAGAAGTGTTCTTTTCACGTTGTAGGTTGTAGGTTGCAGCACTGAGCCTGAGAAGTGACAACCTCTATGCACGAGTCCCTGACAGGGAGGGAGTATGTGTGCAGCTCCTTCTTGCTTTAAAAGTACTTAACATGACTTGTGTTGTGAATGGGAATGTCTGAAAAGACCAATGTTCCATGCACAACCCTTGCCACATCAAGCTGAGGCATTTAGTTGCATTCTTTGAAAGCCAACAGTTAACACTTGCTTGGTATATAGTGTAGAAGGCAGAGTTAGACACATGTCCCTCTTGGAGAAAAAAAAAAACCTACAGTTGTGAAAAGAGTAGATATATATCAACTTCCTGAAAGCTATGGGCCCCCTGTTACAGGATCTTGGCAACCTCCAACACGCAGAATGATCTGACCCATGAAATCATACTTCACTTTCAGTCAGCCAAGCCATTTTTCAGTTCCCTCGTGTCAAAAGACTCAGTGTACTGGCAGTCTGTAGCTGGAACCTACCTTTTTTTTTTTTATTACTGCAAACCCTTTAGTCTTGGGTATTATGTAAACTCAATAAAGACTTGTTAGGCTGAATTATTTAATTGAATAGATGAAGATTGACCAAATGGCATGAGCAAACCTAGAACTCACTGAGTAGAATCTTCATCCATTAGGTCATCTTGACTTGTTTCCTGGTATTTATTTAATTGTTATTTTTAATTTTTTGCTTCCCAGCTATAGAGGGCTGATGGTCAAGGTTAGAGGAGGGCTGGGTTTGAGGCCAAGGGGACTCAACCCCTTTTCGAGGACTCTGCTGGCCTTGCAGGAACCTGTTCTTCTCTGCCTGCCACTGGTGCACACCTTGGCATTAGATTGCATAAAGGCACAGCGTGGCGTCTAAGGACTTTTCTTTTTGATGTTCTGGAGCGTCTTGTTCCCCCCCAAGAGTTGTTCAATTTGGGGCTCCTCCCTGGGCATCTCTCCCTACCCAGCTCTCAGCACCCAGGTCATTTGCCTGTTGGAGGATGACTTAAATGCACGTGCATTTCTTTGTAATCGTTTCCTCTCTGTGCACAGATCGACTGGAGACTGCCAACAGGCAGCTGTCCAGCAGGGAGTATGACGGACACGAAGACAGAGCGGCCGAGGGGCTTTACGCTTCCCAGAGTGAGTCTCCATGCTTACCTATCCCAACTGGGTAGTTTTAAAAACTGGGGGCCTGAGGAAAGAACCCTGTTAGTTTTAAGTAAGTTTTGTGCTGCTTGCTTTTTGTCTGTTAATTTAACATATAAGCTGTTAGGCTGAAGATGAGACCCACCTAGGTCTGCCAGAGACAAAGCCAAGGTTGATGTGTATTATTTCAGCAAAGTTTATTCCGACCTCCTTAGCTACAGTTTCTGTTTCTCCCTAATGCCCTCCGTGGGTATTATAGAGTACTTCCTGGCACTCACCACTTGGACTAAGGCACAGTTCTTTTTCCCCATGGAAAGGGAAGGAAGCCTGTGGTGGGATTTGCTCTTTCGTCACATTCTGTGTGTGCCTAGGTTGAGCAGTTCTGGACTGGCTGCCCCTGGCATCATGAAGCCACCTAAACGTTCCCAGCACGTGCCTCAGTAGGTGATGCTCGCTTGCAAACCATCGAGCCCATTTCAGCCAGGAATAAAACGGCTTCCTGTGCCTCGAGATTTATTGGGAGAATATTCTATTAATTTCACCAGAGACAAATGACAGAAGCAAGTGGGTTTTGAGAAACCATCGATTAAGGTTCGAATTTCTGCACATTCATTCATTGTCCAAGTCAGAAATGTAAAAATCCAACTGGCTTTTTTGGGAAACTGTTTAGAAAACTGAATTCATTTCTCTGTCATAATTCTCAACAACATTGTGAGTTAAGTGCTCACAAACTAAAGACAGTTTGAACAACAAAAAGTCCTGTGCTCAGACTCTGGCCATCCATTGTATAATGGTGGTATTCTGATGCCTGGGTCCCTCAACACAGCTCTACATTTTCAAGGCTGGGAAACAATTGGTTAAACTTTCTAATTTCCAGTACTATTCGTTGGGGTTAAGCGCCTTTGTTTTTCCAAGATTTACTCATGATTGCACTCCAGTTTGAGTCTCAGGTTCATTTTTAAAATTCTATTTTCGCAAATGGACACTAATACAGTCTTGGGCTTTTGCATCAGATTCCTTTGCAGTCTTGCAGTTAGGTGAATTGGCCCATGCTCCAGACTCACATACAAAGCTATATATATCAGCGTCTTGAATTATTCACTTTCCTAACAAAAGTTATTTCTTCTCATGGGTGCAGTAGATTTACCATTTCATCTGAGCTTTCATTTGAAAAATGAGTCATCTGTACTATTTGCAATTAGGATTTTGACACCTTAATTTTGGGTGATCGTGTGCTTAGGTAGAGTAAGTATCTTTGTGGCAGTTATGTCAGTGATGTCACTTTGCTGATACTCTGCCTTCTTGTCAGGGGCTATTATTTTGTCACTTAGTTTGGGTCAAAATGGAAACGTCAGTGAGTTTCATCTGATGGGCATTTGCTGTAACCTCCCAGCCTAGGCTGTGCTAATGGACTAATAGGTTTTGGTGTCGTGTGAGTTCAGAAATGTTCCCAAAGATTTTAACCTTCTGGCTCAAAACTAAAACATCAATAACGTAGGCAAAGAGGCCCTTCCAGCTTTACAGGGAATGATTTGTTCTGTGCAAACATACGCTGCTGTGTTCCAGAGGCGTAAACAAGAGAGTCCAGGGGCATTTTTCAACTGTTGAAATGTGCCTCAGTGTTGACATGTGATGTAATTGCATCCTGGCAGGACATTTGAAGCAGGTTTGCTAACAGTGATAGCTAACCAATTTTTCAGTACCTGGTCTTTTCAGGACATGTTGTGCCTTCCTCACAGCTTTATAATTATTTGCATTAGCTTTTCGTCTCCTGGTGTAGCCAAGAGATGGACTTGAGATGTTATTTCAAATTTACAGTAGGTTTTTTTCTTAGTGAATTGGAAGAACTCTTTGTATATGAAGGAAATTAGCATGTCCCCTGCCAAATATAGTGCAGATATTTTCCCCAGTTGTTTTTTTATCTTTGAATATAGTGTTCTTTATCTTACAGAAGATTTTTCAAGTGACTGTATTTATGCCTTCTAGGTTTTATGTCATACTTAGAAATGTTTTTTCCACTCCAAAATTATAAACATATTCACCTATGTTTTCTTCAAGTATGTTTATTATTTCATTGTTTGCAAGGCTTATATTTTAGGGAGGCACAGAAGAAGAGAAATTCATGAAGAACTAACCTGTAGGCAAGGAGACTAGTTAACAGATATTTTAGTATCTGGGCAAGAGAGGTAGAGGTCCTGAACTAAGACAGAAGTAGTAGTGGAGGGTAGGAGACAGATAAACAAGTGACAAATTAGTAGGACTTGGTGACCAATTGAATAATGACAGTGAGAGAGAGAGAGAAAAGAGTGTGACTAGAGCCACTAGATGTATGATCATCCTTTACCAATAAAAAGCAGGAGGAGCAGGAGGAGTTGGGATTAAGTAACCAGTGAAGGTTTGAGCATGTTGAGTCATCTCATGCCCATAGCTAAGTGAGCAGGTGTAATAACAAAGTGCAGACGTACCCTGGAGGCTGGTGATGGGTGGTGCTCTCTGTCAGGCTTTCCTTTTAGCACGTGGGCACAGAATGGCAGGCACAAATGACTATCTCTCTTCGCAATTATTAATGTGTTCAGTTATCTGTATAGTTTTTTACAAGCTCTATTGTAAGAGTACTTTTCAGTGCCTAGTAATCATAATTATAAACATTGGGCACTCGAGAGGAGCCATCCTTTTTTTTTTTTTTTTAACATCTTTATTGGAGTATAATTGCTTTACAGTGGTGTGTTAGTTTCTGCTTTATAACAAAGTGAATCAGTTATACATATACATATGTTCCCATATCTCTTCCCTCTTGCATCTCCCTCCCTCCCACCCTCCCTATCCCACCCCTCTAGGTGGTCATAAAGCACAGAGCTGATCTCCCTGTACTATGCGGCTGCTTCCCACTAGCTATCTATTTTACTCCTTTTCAAATGAGTCTTTTGAGATTCTAATGCTTGGCTAAGAGAAAGGCAAGTCTGACTGCATAGCAAATAGTAGTGTCTTCTCTGGATCATGCCTACCAGGAGCTAAGGCTACGGTGGGAAGCCCCTGACAACCACCTTGGCCAGTGGAAAAGTTAGAAGGAAAGGGAATACTAACATGTTTGACTTTTTTGCTCGGTGTTCAAGTTGAAGCTCGGGGTCCGGGTCCAAGAACACCCAAGGCACTCTTGAAGCATGAGCGGTTGGGAGGACTTCTGTAAACTCTCAGCTAACGGAAGGGGAACATCCTTCCTGGCATGATTTCTAAATTTCCCTGCTGCCCAGAGTAGTTTTTCTTTAAAGGAACAGAATTCTGCTCTTTAGTTGGAGCCTGAGGAAGGCCTGGAAGGACTGCCTTGGTCATTACCACTTAGCTCTACAAGTAGAAATGGACATTCAACAGGGCGATAATCGTGCTCCTCTCGGACATGAGATTTGTCTGTATTAAAAATCTTGCTGAATGAAGTGTTTAGGAATTTGATGACTCTGAGGAGTGTTTTTCCCTATCACCTCATGGCATTGTGTTTTTCTCTTTGGAGGAATTCAAAAATTTGTGCGTGTGTTTTCTGGTTTTACTTATTTGTTTTTCCAAATATGTTTGCAGCCAAATTGCTCCTTAAAAACAGGGCATCTAGCCAATTTCCTTTCTGATCTGGCTGAGTGAAACTGGGACTTCTTGGTCCTTTAGCTTTTTTAACTTACTGAGATTCCTAGTTTTCCCATTCACTTATTTGTCACATGTATGTGTGTGTGCTTGTGTACACACACACACACACACACCAGACACAGGCCACTGTCCACTAAACGCAGTGCCCTGGGAATGTCTGTCATCATTCTTAGCTCTGTCTTCTAAATAAGTGAAATGTTTTAACTGTTTCTTTCTGAAAATTGGTAACTCTGCAGAATTTCCATCGCTAGTAGGTCAGAAAGCCAAAAATAAAATATTAGATGTGGGGAAACTAGACTGGCACAGATGATCTTCTTATATTCTTGAGTGGAGGGGGAGCTGATTAGCTCTGGCACACTTGTATTATTCCAGGATGAAACCCAGTCATGTTACAGGATGGCCATCAACTCATCTCCCCACCTCCACCCCCTTAGGATTCTTTAGGCCCCATGGATTCAGCATATTCGGTTAAACTGAAGTCTATGTAAGTCAGATTCTGGCTTTTGTTAAATGTCCCTGTCTAAGAAAAAAAGGTTTTTTGGACATTCATTTATTTGTTTAAATTAATAAGTAATGGGTGTAAATCAGTCAAGACTAATTCATAGGATTTGATTTCCCTTATAATCCCCATGGGTTTAAAAATGAACCAAAAAGAAGTGTGGGACCACTCCATTAAAAATAATAGTAACTTGCCATTTTCAATGTATCTTATAATCGTCATCTTACCCTTGAATTTTGTCTTAGGTACTTTGATTTTCTGTCTCTTATACAACATAAAAGAGACAAAAATAATTTCCTAAAAGAAAATCTCTGGTTTTTGTATTTCCTCTAAGGGCTTGTGTGAAACACAAAGCAGAAACTACAATGACATAAACATTAATTCTGTTGACCTACATAGAGCATAAGGAGCTTATTCTGAATCCTCACTGGGTTTCATTACATCATGTTGTGGGTTTCTATCAGGCTTCAGTAGGAAGGAGAGGTTAGATGTTATCACACGTGGATGCACTGGGCTTCTTCCTCCTCTGTGGGCCTGCTGGTGCTTGCAGCTCCTGACTCAATGGGAAACCCCTACTACAAGCACCTACTCTGCCTACATTCTCTGTGGGCACCATTCCTTTGCATGGATCTCCTCCACTAGGTGAGAGAACTATAGGCATTCTTTACCAACATCCATCCCCAACCCTCATTAAAACCCTTTGGATCTTTATGTACCTGGCACTCAATAAATGTTTATTGAGGGACTGAGTAAAAGTGGGAAATCCCTGTAACAACAGGCTTGAAATTCTCATCATGGTGCATCAGTATCAAAATGTTCTTTTTAGCTCAATGTCTCACAGTCATGTTGGGAGCTACCTCTGGTTTTGCTCAGTTATTTCAAGCTATTAGGTGAAATTATTAATGAACTACCTTCAAAATAAGAAGCAACTTAAAAATGCTTGATTTTTTTTTTTTTTTTTTTTTTGCCTTCCACCTTCCCCCTTTCCTTCCTTCCTTGGTTTTTCAAATAGGAAGATATCCAGGTAAGGGAAATCTTCTACTATGAGGAACAGTAGTATTTTTTCATGAAAATGACTGCTCTATACTACAGTATAGTTGACTTCTGGTTCCCTGACTCCTTCTCTTTACTCTGCTGTGGTTATGTTGGAGATGAGAGCTGGCTATGGTATATGAAAGTTTTTGTAGCAGCCGGCCATATTTTCACACTAACCAATCCATAGACCATGCCAGACACCACAGATCAGCTACTGGGCAAAGGGGAAGGAATCGTCCACGAAGCCTGCCAAGATGCATCTCTTAAACCAAGAAAATTCTCTTGCCCTAAATTAATGATTCTCCTTTTAAGGAGATGATCTTTTAGATGACGTCTATATTTCGTAGGACTGTGCGATTCTAAAAAGCAAAGATTTTGTAGGCATGGGCTAAAGCAACTAATCTTGGATCAGTTACTGCATCTTCTGGTTCCTGGGCTCTCACTGACGTGTTCAGTGACCTGAAGTTAGATGCTTAATCTCCCTGTACCTACATTTCCTCTAAAGAAATAGAGGAATAAATCTCCCCATTTAGGCAGCAGAGCTCTTTGGGCTAATCGGTGATAGGAAATGCAAAGAAGACTTTATACCACGCATTTATTCTGCAACACTTCTTCCTGCTCCTTTGCATCCTTCCTCCACCTTCTCTGAAAGGACCTGCCAGTTTTCAGGGTGGGGTCAATGGGCCGTGTTCCCAAAGAATGCCCGGGTGGCCCGCCGAGCCTTGCTGGGTTTGGAAGGCAGAGCATATGAGTGCTTAAGCCGCTTGATCAACCTTGACAGGCAGCACCAAGAAACTTCAAACCTCCATGACAACCAGCAGCGCACCCAGGCTGCAGGGCATCTGTTTATGTTCCATCAAATCTTCTCCCCAAGTGTGAAAAGTAATGTTCTTCAATTTAGACCGATTTTCCGTGCATAAAAAAACAGAACTGATGGCAGAACGGTCTCTTGGTCATGTGTTGATATCCAGTGTCTAACAGGTGAACGTGGCTTATGATTTTCACCTTGTTGGTTTTTAAATTATTTATTTGCTTAGCATTCCTGTTTGGGGATTGAAAAATCAAGTGTCTCGAACTTCATTACGATCTGTGTTCCTTGCACTCGTAGCTAGACGGATGGATGGAGGAAGCACAGACTGAAAAACAGACTGAAACCCATTTGCATTTCATGTGGCATCAGGGACCCCTCACTTTCGCTGGCAGTTCAGAGGCAAGAAATCCACGTTCAGGTCTCGGCTCAAATTAAACGGCAGTTATTCAGAGAAGGCTGCCTGAGATAGGATCCGGTCTTCCTTTTATATACTCTGCCAGTAGCCTGTTCCCTTTGTAAACAGTCATCATACTGCAAATAAGGAACTGTTTGGATGATCATCTTCTCTCTTCCCTTACTAAACTGTCCACACCATGAGGGCATGGACCCTGACTGTCATCCTCACCATCGTATTCCCAGGTCACCGTGTTTCAGAAGCTGGCACAGTGCCTGGTGCTTAGAAGCATTTAATAAACATTTATTGGATGTTGAATGAAATGATGACCATTATCACTTATTCAAAAACAGTTATTGGCTACCTACCATGCATGTTCAGTGTTCTAGGCCATAGGTCAGCAAACTCTTTCCGTAAAGGTCCAGAATGTAAATAATTCTCTGTTTGGGGGCCATAACTACTCAACTCTGTCCCTGTAGCCCCAAAGCCGCCATAGACGAGCCGTGGACAAGTGGCCTGGATTTGGCCTGCAGGGCATAGTCTGTGAACCTCTGCTCCAGGCACTGGTCATGGAAGAGAAAGGGAAAGAAGAAACCCCAGCAAAAGGAGGATGGAAAATAAAGAACTTCAGAAGTATTTAGGTCTTATTTTGTAAATTGTCCTAATTTATAAATCAGGATATAACTGTTATTTTCTTTCCTGGGAGAGTTTCAGAGTCATCTTTTACTTAATTCCTAATCGGGTGAGCGTGATTATTTCACATTAGATAAACTGAGACACATACAAATGCAGTCACAAACCTTAGTTAGCCCAGTGGGGATCCATAGTTAGCTAACGATGGAGACAGGGCTGGGCAGGACAGCCCTGTGGTTAGCCACGGCTAGTAACTGCCTGGGTAGTGAGGTCTCAGGGGTGCCTCTCCCAGCAGGGCCATAAATCCTCCCATAAGCATCCTGCTGTGAGATGATGTCTGCAGATCTTATATATCAGGGTTGGAAAGGACCTGAAAGGTCACAAGTCTGGTTACCAGCAATACACGTGTCCTCTGAACCAGAGCTCATTAAAAGGCCATCTGATGGCCGTTGTGAGTGACAGTGTTTCCGGAGGCTGTTGATCTGATGGTTCAAAGTTTATCTTCAGGTGGAGTTGCAGGGGTGCTCCCTTGTCATCTAGCCTTCAGGTCCTGGTTCAGGTCATCTAACGGCAGTAACAGCTGCCACCACGGACTGAGCGCTTACTGTGAGCCAAGCACTGTGCTAGCCTCTGTAGGTACACCGTCTCTGTTCATCCTCCAAGCAGCCCTGTGAGGTAGGTGTTACACGTATTTAATAGATGAGGAAACTGGGGCAAAGGAAGGTTAAGTAACTTGTTCATGGTCATACAGGCAGGTAAGTGGAGAAGACAGGTTTTGAACCCAGGGCATCCTGACTCTGTAGAGCTACTTCCTGTGTACCAGGGAGGTGGGAAGAGGTGGCAGGGTTGGACTCCCCATGATTTTAGAGCTCGTTTAGCATGGCCTCCATGCTTCGTTAAAGAAGAAACTGTGACCAAGGATGATCAGATGACTTGTCCAAGGCCCCCTAGGCGCTTAATGCAAGACCATGACAAGAACACCTCCTTTTTCTTGTTTTTTCCTTCCCCTTCTCCAAAGGTCAACTCTGTTGGCTCTGGGGGTGATGAAAGATTTCACATTTTTACCCAGAGAAGAATCCAGCCTTAGTAAGCAAACATAAATAATTCTTGTACTAGAAGTCTTACTGCAAATTATTTAGCCCAGTACTGTGACTTAATAATAATGTATTCAAGTCATCTCAAATGAGTTCTAACTACTGGAATGAACATTCTGTGTTTCTGACTTCTACATCTGTCTTTGAACCAGAGCCAATTATAATAAAAGGCCTTGCTGGATAATCCACTACAGATACAAAAACAAAAAAATTGTTGAGACCAGCATGGAGTTTAGACTCTTAAAAGTTTTCTCAAAATATCTATGAAATTAAACTCTTTGTTCTCTGGATGATAAGAATAAAAAATTAGCAGAATACAATGAGTAACCCTGTGGTATAGTTTCTTACAATTAGTTTTTGAACTTATTTTTGGTTCATGAATTGGAGGGAGAACATACAGTTGTATCTTAATGGAATCCAAGAACTTTGACAGGACAAAGTGTTTGCTTTAAGTTCGGAAAATTTGGTCTTGGACCATTAAAAATAAGCTTGCATCTGCTACTAATTTTCTTCTTGCCGACAAAGACTGTGGTTTGGTAGAAAGAAGAAGAATAAAAGGATCTGCTCAAAGCAAGTTACAAAAATGACAATGGGAGGGGTCGCAGAAGTTAAAGGAAGGGAGAACATATAATTGCAGGTGATGCATTTCTTTCTCCCTGGTCAGTCCTAGATTGAGTCACTTCTGTCCCAGATATTACAATTTCCCCAGCATCAGCTTCTATCTTTCAGCCAGGTTTTGGTGTTAAGCCATATCTGCCCTTCAAAGGGCCCATTTAGAAAACATCGTTTTATTATACATATTATAATAATGCCTTAATTAAACCCAATATAGGTATATAATATATACCTATATGTACACACAATAAAGTGTACACATTTTAAGTGTACAGTGCCATGAAATGTGACAATGGCCGCAGTCCAGCCCCAGCACAGGTGCAGCTCTGTCCTCTGCAGTGAGTGGCCTCCCACGCCATCTGTCTGCCTGCTTCACTTTTCACTCCTGTCAGGTCATTGCTCTCTGCATTATATCCAGGCTTCATGGCTGTTTTCTGCAGGGGCAGCCAGATTGTCTGGTAGGGTCTTACTTTGTCATACCTGAAAATAGACGTGTATGTTATTTATCTTTTTTGTATTAAGAAAAGAGAAAGCAAAAAAGGACTTCTGTGGAGGTTATAGAAAGTGTAAGGTATCAGGTTTAGTTGATCATCGATTCACGCGTAGGTGTATAGTCAAAATCAAATGCCCTGTGCATCCTGTATCTATGTGGCATTTTTAATTCATTGCTTAATGTGTTATTATGCTGTCTGCAGTGACACCGAAGTAGCAGTACGTTTTTACTTCAAGTTAAAAAAAAAAATAAAGTGGAAGGTTGAACAGTACCTGTGGAAGCTGAGCTGGATGAATGGGTGTATATTCAGTCAAGTGAGTTTGCAGGCTACATATGTATAGATCTAGGCAGGTAAAAAAATACCTATGATTTATACCTGGGTGTATAAGTATAGCTTCTAAAATAAAAATGCAATATGAAGAATGAGTAGATTAGAAAATGTTATATTAAGAGAGCTTTTACTCGTATTCAAATAAATATTTTAGCAAATCATACCTGAGATAGTTTACGTTTGGTGCTACAAAAAGTAGCACTTTGGGGTGTTAAACTCACTTCCTGGATATTAAAGAGCAATAGATAAATTAAGTATGTTAAGACCAAAATGTGTTGTTTTCCTCCATTAGATTAATAGAAGACTTTGTGGTTAGGCTTTGTTACTTTCCAGTGATAAGCATCTGAAAAGGATCATTTTCGAATTTTATTTTAAATATCCAGTTAGAATTTGATCTTGTATCGATAGGATCCTCTTATTCAGTGACTGTTGCCTAAACTTGTCATATTTCTTTCTTCACATACGCAACACTTCCGCTATCTTAGATTCCTAAAGTCCTACAAAGATAGAGGGGTTTAGACACATTATGAAGTAAGCCAAGTAGGAAGGATAAGTCAGACAGACATCAGCCACTGTACCTGGAGTACAAGCAGAATATGGTATAAAGACTCGTGAAAGAACTACTTCCCCCAGCGAAGTGTATGTGTGCAGGTTCTCCCGTACAGGAGAGATCTGTTTTACTGAAGGAATCAGAAAAGCTTCGTGCAGTGTGTAGCCTTTAGGGTGGGCCTGGGAAACTAATTTGCATGTTAGAGTAATTCTGCTGTGCCATAATACTTTGTAAAAGGGAAAGTTTCTCTTTTCCTTTTAACTTGGGGCAACAAAGATTGAATAAATCCTTCACACTTCAGGCTTTGCCTCCCTTTCTCGTATTGATTCATTTCGCCAAAAAAATGTCTTCCCTACATGTTAACAACAGCCGTTTCCACAAATCTGTGTTTCTCTTGTGATGTCTGAGCCACTGGCTTTCAAACTCAGAGCTCTTGTTTAAAAGGAAGCGTATCTGGAAGCCCAGTATGTAAAACGCACGAAACCCGAACAGATTTCTGGTTGAGACAGGGGTGCGTTTGTCAGAAGCCTCCCCCTTCCTACTTGGCCCACTGCATCCCTTTTCTCCTCTCCCCATCCTTCCCTCTCCCAGGGCTCCACAGAACAGAGTTTGGTTGAACTCCCCTTCTTAATTTTCTTTATTACAGAATTCGTTTTAAAACAGTTCACTCTCAGCCATTTAAAACAAGCCCTGGCTGGAGTGTCCCTGTGTTTGTTAACAGACCTATTTAGTCTCCCACTCACAACCCTTGTCTCCCGTTGCCTGGAACCATGGCAACCTGCACACGCATACAGGGAAGGCAGAGAGCCCAACACCCTTTTCTGAAATAACGAGCTTCCTTACCTGAGAAACTTTATCAGCAAATTTTTAAAAGATAACAGAAAGCCAAACCAGGGGCGTATGGGGTCAGCTTTGTATTCTATCACTTTTTCATTTCTGAATGAATGAGTGTGGCTTTTAAAGGTAGGTCATCTCTTATGTTGTTTTGCATCAAATAAACCTCATGTGAACAGATCACTCTTACACGATGTGAACAGTGCTCTGTTTGGATTATATTTTGAGGATCTCTTTCCGGGTTTGTCACTTTGACACTCAAACTGGGGTGAAGGGGTGAGGGCAGATACAAGAATGAGCTTCCAAGGGTAACAGGTCTTTGAGGCAGAATGAACCTAAATAGCTTTGCGGATAGTGAAGTAGTTGGAATACCTTCCTATTGTCTTTCCACTCCCACAACCTCAAAAGAAAGGACTTCCAAGAGGATCTGACTTCAGTTACCCCATAAATCATAGCTGACCCTCGGAATAGTCTCCTTCCCAGCAGCTGCTCAGAATTATAAGATATGGTGCCGGGATATGGAACTCAGGGCCAAAGAATCCTGAGGAAGAAGAAACAGGAGGAAACATTTTAGGAAGAGATAATATGGCAAGTAATTATTCAGATATCTTTTCAGAAGAGGGAGTCCATTTTATCAGCATGGTGAAGTGACTAGTTACCAGAGTCAGTGCCATTAGTGTTGGTCAGCCTTGTCCTAAGGCGTTACTATCAAGTCCTTTCTTGGTGGAGATGGGAATAGAGGTGTAAAGAAACAACAGAGAGTGTCTTAGTGATCTTTTGGTTACAAAAAGAAAAATCCAACTGGGCTAGCTTAGGCCCAGATAAGAGGAATTTTTTTTTTTTTTTTTTTTTAAAGAAGTATCTTTGTGTGTGAAGGAGGCCCCAGGCAGGACGTGTAGGCAGGCCTCGCAGGGGCCAGGGGCCGGGGGCTGGGGGTCTGGGCTGGCCTGTTTGTGAGAATCAAGGGGCAGATGGTTCTGGGGGGCTCCGTGTTTGTCCGTGTGGCTCTGTTTCCCGCTCTCCTTCTCACCGTGGACTCTCATCCATCTCTCCATGTCCATCTGCTTGAGTCTTCACTCTCCACCGTGTGCTTGCTCTGTTTCTCCAGTGCACACGCGGGATGTGCTCACTAGCCTCAGAGCTGGGCTGCCTCTCCGTGTCTGCGTCCCCCTCTCGCCCAGGCTCCCCCTCACACGGTCCCAGATCAGAGACTCTCCGTGACTCTTCTCGGGTCACAGGGCCCTTCAGGTTTGATCCTGTCAAATGGGGGGTGGTGGGTAGGGGAGGGTGGGCAGGGTCTTGTGATGCAGACGGGCTGCTCAGAACTTAGCCCTGTGAAGGGAGGAGTGTAGTAGACATGCTTCCAAGTGGAGTGTTGTCTGAGCAGCCACTGTGAAAGCTGTCTACTCCAGGTGAGGACACACTTGCCTCTTTTTGTTTTTTAATTGAAGTATAGTTAATTTACAATTTTGTGTTAGTTTCAGGTGTACAGCAAGGTGGTTCAGTTTTATATATATATATATATATATATATATATATATATGTATGTATGTATATATATATGTATGTATGTACGTATACATATATAGTCCTTTTCAGATTCTTTTTTATTATAGGTTATTACAAGATATTGAGTATAGTTCCCTGTGCTGTACAGTAGGTCCTTGTTGGTTATCTATATATAGTCGTGTGTATCTGTTAATCCCAAACTCCTAATTTATCTCCTCCTTACCATCCCCTTTGGTAACCATAAGTTTGTTTTCTATGTCTGTGAGTCTATTTCTGTTTTGTAAATAAGTTCATTTGTATCATTTTTTTTACATTCCACCTATAGGTGATATCATTGCTATTTGGAGAAAGACCTCTCTTTGGCCTTCCAAGCATTCTAGTGAATTAGTCACCCCTTGGTCAAGCTGGTGGCAACCAGACTCCTCCGTCCCTCCAGCTGTATTGGGCTTAGGGAAAAACTCATCAAAAACCCATTCTATCAGGAAAGGCCTAGAAAATTAATTCCTCCTTGAGAAGGGCCAGGTTCCAGCTTTGCACCCCGCCGTGAGTTCCAGCCATAAGTTGGAGCACTGCCTTAAAAACCAGCAGCGCAGCGCACGGTGCCCTGACACCTCCACTGCCAAATCCCACGCCCATGTTCCACCTGTTTCTCAACAGAGGTTACTAGGGTCCACCACCCAATGGTCCAGCTAGCAGTCAAGCTTAGTGCTCAGATAGTAATTGCAGAAACTCTTTCACCAGACTGTCCACTTCGAACCTTACGCAGAGCTGGCAAAGGAGGGTAAGATGGAAGGGGAACGTCTTTGAATTCTGGGCCCTGTTCTCACTTCCATCCACTTCTGCTCTTTTACAAGCAAAGAGACTAACCTAGGCGTAGAGGCACAAAAGCAACTACCATTTGACCTGTTGCAAGTATCATAGCTCATCTTGCTTCAGATTTTTCAGTTGTCAAGTAGAGTTGATATAAGGATTCAGGAAATGAGGTTCTGTTGTAAAACTGAAGGCACAGTGCCTGGGTGTCATGTGTCTTAGCTCTTGCTGTCTATTAAGTAAGTATCTGTTATGTGCCAAGCCCCATAGTAGGTGTTTTACAGGTCATCATTTTAATCCTCATAACAGTCCTGCAAAATAGGTCTTGTTAGTTCCGTCTGAGGAGATGGAGTCTGGAGAGGGGAAGTCACGTGTCCAAAGTGAACCAGTATGTTGAAGGTGCCAGAATCACACCAGGTCGGCCTGGCTACAAAGCCCATGCCATCGCTGTGGTTTCCAGAATAAACTGTGTGCGAGCAGACATCCTCTGTGTAAATGGGACCGGAGCCATCAGGCTAAACAACGCCCTGCTCCACACAGTTGAGGGTAATTCATATCCACTGAGTAAACAGACCATTCTGGGCAAGAGTTCCCTTGTGTCAACTTGCCTGTTCTAGGAATTCTCAGTATATACATTGGAGCACAGCCAAAAGTTCAGTGTGAGGCTGATCTTTGTTGAGATCCATCCCAAGGGGGCTTAGCTAATAAACAGACTGAAAGGACTTTTCCTGTGAGGTGGTTTCACTCATGGGACTCACCCTTGGCATCTCCCAAGAGATAACTTTTTCCAGTGGTTCTGACACACCCAGTTCCCGTGTCTCCAGGGAGTTAAGGGGCACAGTGACCCCCACCACATAGGCTCACTGCCCAGACACCACCTCCTCCTCACACCCTGGCCTGAGGTAGGGGTCCTTCCTGTGTTGTTGCAGTCCCTGCGCCAGCATCTGTTAGAGCAGCTGGTCACATTGCCTCTGCCTGTGTCCCTGCCTCTCTTCCCACCTGGCTGAGAGCAGAATGCTCCGTCCTCCGCCCCATGTAGCCCAAGAATTTATCACAATTTTTCGACAACAACAATAACCTTGGCGTTATCATAGTTGACATTTACTGGGTACTTACTATATGCACTTTGAAGTGGGTACTGTTGTGATCCTCACCTTAAAGGCAAGAAAACTGAAGCACAAAGATGTTCGTTTACTTCATGTCACAAAACCATAAGTGGTAGAGCTGGGTATGAACCTGGGAAGCTTGATTCTAGATCCATGCTTTTATCTAGTTCTCTGTGATGCCTCCATGTAGCAGATGCTTAATTAATTAATATTTGCAAAGGGACACACATGAGGATTAATTGCTGTATTTTGAGATACAGGATATGATTTGTGACATACTTAAATTTGTGCCACAATGAGCTGTGTTACAATGGCGCTCTCCCACGCCCCCTGCTTCTGTTATTCTGTGGGTCTTCATCCCCGCACCCTTGCACAGCAGAGGCAGTATAGCGCCGTGCCTGTGAACATGCATTAGAGAGAGGCCGATGCCGGTTCTCGCTCTCCCACTGACGAGCATCACTTCTGTGGACACGTTACTTATCCTTTCTTAATGTCATGTTCCTCCACTGGAAGATGGAAATAATAATAGTGCCTACCTCATAGAGTAAACTTAAAGGAAATAATATAAATGGAGTAATTAAAGGGAATAATATAAGTCACCATTCCTGGAACACAGTACCCATTCAACAAACGTGAGCAGGTTTTGTTATTATCACAATTGTCGTGAACATCGGTTTTTAAAACTTTGCCATCGAGAACACTACTTCCTGTCAATGGACAAGGAGTTCTGAGCCAGTGTGAGTGATACTAACTGATATTGCTTCAGCCTGAAGTCTAAAGTCACCAAACTTAGGACAAAGATGTTTGGACCCATGAATTCCAGAGACCTGAAAAGCATTCCAGAGCTAATGGATGGAGTCTTCGTCTGACACCCACATCTTCGTCCTGATGTGCACACTGTGAGGTTCAGGGAGCCTGGGCAGAGAAGGGAACCAGAGACGTTCAAGGTCAGTACCAGCCATCTGATGAGTGGTGGCTTCAGAGGTAGAGTGGACTGCTGCATAACAAAGGCTGTCAGGAGATCCCAAGGATGCCAAATGCTAAACGCTAACAAGAGCTGCCATTTATTATACCATCGGCAGTGAACTTGGCACACAGTAGAGACTCATTCATTCATTCCTTCATTCAGTCAACAATATTTATTGAGTCAGACAATGTTCTAGGCTCAGGGAATCAATAATGACCTAAACAGGTAAAGTCTTAGATACTTAGGTCCTTTTATACTTTATATGCATCATCTCCGTCAACAGAGTCATCACAACACCACCATGATCTAAATGTTATCTTTCCCGTTTGATAGATGAGGGAGCTGAGACTCAAAGAGGTTATACCGTACCCAAAGCCTCAGAGCTGGAAAGTGGTGAACCTAGGATTTGAACCCAGTTCTTTCTGATGCTAAAGTCCATTCTGTATCCACAATATGATACTGCCTATCAAGGGAATAGCAACTGTTGGATGCGCGTGTGTGTGTGTGTGTGTGTGTGTGTGTGTGTGCCCGCACATGTGTGTTGGAGGGGAGGGGTATTCATTAATTCAGAAATCCAAATGTTTGTCATTGTGACACAGCAATAATTATGACCATCAATTTGAAAACTGCAAGAAGCTTTGGTTTTGGCCTCTAGACTTTGCCTCTGGCCAAAATTGATGTGTCCTTGACTGCCCTCAACAAAGACAAGAACTGTTAAGCTTAGGTTGACAAGCAGGTAGAAGCTCTGAAATCGGTGGTTCATTCCCAGGCCTGCCCACTGAGTAACTAACTCCCGGGTGCCCTCCAGAGCCTGGACAAGGGCAGTGGGCACCATGCCTGTTCAGATGTTGTCCAAACCCAGGAGGCTAGTGCTCAAATGTCAGTAATTTTGCACAGAAAGCGTGAAATGCTCTGGTCCGCCCTGGGCAGAGGATGGTAGGGCCCAGAGCCAGTGGGCTGCTCCTGGCCCATTTGTTTAGGCCTCTTGCATGCCCGTTCTCCATGCACTGGGAAGGAAGTTTCAGAGGCAGCATTTCATGCCACTGAAAGGGAGAAGGGGGGAGGGCAGTTGGTCATTGCAATGGGGTATAAGAGCCCAAAAGTAATGCTCTCTTCTGGGTCAGAATCTTGGTGGCCTCGTTTTGTTTCCGAGAGGCGCCATTATTTCTAGGCATCACAGCCAATGCTCGCTTTACAAGTCTGCTCCTTCATTCTGTTCGTTCCGAAGCTGCTCCGTTGCACCCTGTTCCCGTCGACATAAGCTCACAAAGCAAGGGCAGTGCAGTCAAGTGGGAAGGACGTTGTAGTGGCCATCAGGAGACCCGGAATCTGGCCCTGGCTCTGCCCCAGCTGGCGGGGCACCTTGGATGAGTGCCTTTGCTCCTGGGCTTTCCTTTCCTTACCCGTAAAACAAAGGGGGCGGAACTGGATGGTGACGTTTCCTATGATCCCTTCCGGCTTTAAAATTGCAAGTTGTTTATTGAGTATTGGCAGCCTTGAAGTGTCTTTGCCCTGTATTCAAAACCACATTTTTCCTGCTCCTTACAGACAGCGTTCTTTCTATTGCTTCAGTGCCCATAAGGCTGGTCCTTAATGTTTGATAACTCTTTGCTAAATGAATGAATGGCTATACAAGGAAATCATGAATGAGTGAAACCACTGTCACGTGCTTGCATAGCTTGCAGACTTTGGTTCTTGGTGTTTCAGTTTGGTTTGCTAGGAGGACTAGATAACCAGTACAAGGCGTCTGACTGGTGTGGGCACAGAGAAATCAATTTCTAACTGTTGTTGTTGCCCTTACCCTTATAATTATACACCCTGTTTTCTACAAATTTGGAAGAGTGTGCATAGGGTTTTGTAACCACCTTTTTTCAACAATGATGATTTTTTTCCTCATCACTGATATTCTCTTACTTAGCTTTAATGGGTGCATCCTGTTCTGTTGTAGGGTTTACTGTAGTTTATTTAACCAATCCCTTAACTTACACAGTAAGTCCATTCAAGTTTTTCCATATTATAATCAGCATATCTAAATATTATAAAGTACTTTAAAAATAAAATATACAGGCATACCTTATTTTATTGCGCTTTGT
This sequence comes from Eubalaena glacialis, assembly GCF_028564815.1. Taxonomy (NCBI): domain Eukaryota; kingdom Metazoa; phylum Chordata; class Mammalia; order Artiodactyla; family Balaenidae; genus Eubalaena; species Eubalaena glacialis. The sequence goes on along the minus strand of NC_083725.1, from coordinate 49,519,739 downwards.
TTTATTGCATTTTTTGCAAATTAAAGGTCTGTGGCTACCGTGCATTGAGCAAGTCTCTTGGCGCCATTTTTCCAACAGCATCTACTCCATGTGTCTATGTTATGTTTTGGTAATTCTCACAGTATCTCAGACTTTTTCATTATTATTATACTTGTCATGGTGATATGTGATCAGTGATCTTTGATGTTACTGTTTTCATTGTTTTGGCATTTTTTAGCAATAAAGTATTTTTTAATTAAGGTACATACATTGTTTTTTAGACATAATGCTATTATTGCACATTTAATAGACTACGATATAGTGTAAACATAACTTTTATATACACTGGGAAACCAAAAAAAATCATGTGACTTGCTTTACTACGGTGGTCTGGAACGGAACCTGCAACATCTCTGAGGCACGCCTGCATTGCTTTTGTAACAGGAGAAATGTTTTCAGTAAATAATACTGATCTCATGACACCGTGGGCCCTGCTTGCTTAAGTAAATTGGTGGATGAGTCTATAGGAGAGCTGTGTGGAAGCCACTGTGAGGCAGCCTTTCCTCTCCCTGTGCAGAGAAACAGTGATCACCAGCAGCTAGAGTGTCACTGAGTGAGAGGAAAGCTGTTTCCCCACATCCAGAGCACTTTGTCTTTCCTCTCTTGAGCAGAACTAAGAGAAAAGGTGAGGCCAGGTCATATGGAAGAGGACCCAGCCAGAGATTGGAGGCCTGGGTTGAAGCTCCCCTCTACTGCCTGGCCTCAGAGCGAAAGCTTAACCTTCTGGACCTTGGTTTATGTTTCTATGAATGAGAGCGTTAGTATTATCGTTAGTATTGCCTGCCTTTCCATCACTGGTTTGGAAGGTAGAAGCTGGAGAGCTTGTGAGCCTGAAAGGAAATCATAGGTCCAAGGTTAATTTGAAGCCTTAAAGTAAATGTTGAACAGAAGTGAGCCCCTGAGAACACAGGGTCACTGGTTCTTTTTGTGCCGTTCATCTCTGGAACTGTGACCTGGACTATACCTATAGTTGACAGTGGTTTTTGAGAAAATCCTTGCTTTATACACCACCACTATGAATAGGGAGCAAAGGCAGTAATTCAACCCTCTACTTTTTGTATGCTTTTTTTACTTTTAATCCTTGCCAGATGTAGACTGGCAATGAGCCCAGAGGGTGAGTGCTTTCTGATAGAGGTCGTTTTGTTCCCATCTCCCTTCTAGACAAAGAATTCTTGAAGGAAAAGGAGAAGTTAGAAATGGAGTTAGCGGCAGTGCGGACCGCGAGTGAGGACCACCGGAGACACATCGAGATCCTCGACCAGGCTCTGAGCAACGCCCAGGCCAGGGTCATCAAGCTGGAAGAGGAGGTGAGCCCGCGGGGTGGGGCGTGGGGTGGGGTGCGGTGCGCAGAGCCCCGAGGGCCTCCGTTTCCGTTTCCTAACCCAGCAACTTTAACCACAGCCAACTCCAAGGGAGTTGAGTCAGGGGAGCGAGGTAGGTGACCTCCCAGATAAAAATGAATAAAAACAGAATTTATCCACCCCAGAGCCGGTCAGAGGATGAGAGGCAGACGTGAATAACCATCAGCAAAGAGTTCAGTCTCAGCCATAAACCCAGGCTGCTGCCCACTGGCTGGCAGGTGTCCAAGGCTGAAAATAAATGGAAGGACTGGGAACCACTGGTGCCTGTGGAGAAAAGAGGTTCAATTAACAGTTCAAGTGCTGTGTCTCTGGGCTCTCGATTGCGTAAAAAAGGCCAAGTCTTCTGATGGGGTGGGATTGGGGTGGTGTTCAGCAAACCTGTCTCCAATTTTCAGAAGTTGGCTTGGCCAGGTAATGACCCCCCCAATCCAGGAAACGTTGATGCCGCTCAAGCGTGATGGGTTTAGCGGTTTCTGATGAAATCCAGCCTTTAGATGAAGTTTCAAGAAGTAGACTTTTCCTTTAAGCCTGACTGGGGAAGTAGAATGACCACTCCTGAGGTGCCGGCTAGGGGATCCGGGCTGTAGACACAGCAGCACAGGGGAGCCTGTTGCATCCGCTGTGTGTGGTGAGGCTGAGCCGAGCAGACCCACCGTGGAGAGTAGAAACTCAAAGTCACAGAGCGGCATGACCGAGATATTCTCCACCAGGACCGAGTTGGTGCTTGGCACGCAGGAAACAGCACTGTTATTAATCCAACTGCTGTTGTTGTTGTTGTCGACAATAAAAAGCTGTTCCTTCAGGAAACATCTCCTGGCGCCATGTGGCTTGGGTGTCTCAGCAAACTTCAGCTTCAAGGCTAATGCAGCTAAAGGGGAAGATTGTTAAGTCAGTAGGGTCTTGTCCATTCAACCTGTCCCGTTAAACCCCACAAGTCCTATGTACAGTTTTAATACTAGCATGAGGATCCCAGGCAACAGCCCCAGAGTCCCTTCCTTGTCACCAGCAAGCAACTCATTAAATAGGAAGACATCTGCTACAGAAAGTGACCTTAACGCCTGAAGGACAGGAGGTCTGCTTTGAGGAAGGGAGGCCAGAACTCATTCTGAGAGCACTTATCAAGGCTCCATCTCCATGTATGGAGCAAAGGAAAGTGATAATTTTGAAATATTTTAATTTTAATATTTCTGTTAAAGCAAAAGTTGTGAACTCCTTGAAGACAGGTTCTTTATAATGAGCATTATGGGTCTTTTCTCGTCATTATATCTATATAGGATCTGTGTTTGATTGATTGTATGTAACTTCTTCAAAATGTCTCATGTGTCTGGCTTCCAGTGTCCCTCCTTGTTCTTATTAAAGTTTCTTTTGAAGGATCTTTTAACTCAGTTTAGATGGCTCACACTGAGCGCTTACCAGAACTTCCCATGATGGTTAAGGACTTGGACTCTAGAGGCAGACCACGTGAGTTAGACGGGTGGTGTATCAGCTGTGTGACCTTGAGTGAGTCACCAACCTATTCAGTCCTCAGTTTTCTCACTTGTTAAATGGAGGTAATAAAAGAGTTTACCTTCTCTTGTTATTGGGCGGATTAAACGAGATACTGCATATAAAGCACAAAGCTTGGCATGGTAGTGCCTCCAAAATGTTGGCTGATTAATTACTGTTACCACTAGTCATCGTCATCATTATATACTCCTTGCTAGACTTAAGGCTGATCCAAGGGTGAATAAGAGAGATCGATGCCTCCAAGAATCTTGCAGTTGGTTAGTGATAATATTAACTCATTCATTTAACAAATACTTATTGAGTACCAACTGGATGCCAGGTGCTGTTCCAGGCCTTGGGGACATATTGTGCACTCTGCCCCAAGCAGACAAATCTCGTGGCACTTATATTCTAGGGGCTACACACTCAGAGAATGGTATACAGTCTATGACATGGTACTCACAAAATAGTTTATCAGATGAGGCTTTTCTAGCATAGGAACCTGCAGTTAGTAGGTCCTCAAACAATCAAAGGCACAGTGAATGAAAGAGTCAGATGAAAACTAATCCCAAGAGCAGGTGTAGAAAAGGCTATAAGTTGCTGTCCGTGCCCCCCGGCCAAAGGTCAGAAGCACCTCGTTTTTTATCACAGTGGTTTTGGCTAGGGCACAGGCATTGCTCCTGGCAGGGTTGCCTGCTAAGTCAGAAACCACCCTTTGCAGCGAGCACTTAAATCGCTAGCATGTTCCAACTTGCCAGTGCAATCATGGGTTGAACTCAGGATCTGAATCACCTGCAAGGCATCTGCATGTCCAGGTGCAGAGTGACAGGAAATAGCATCTGGTGTCTTCTCACCCAGGACCAGATCAAGGAAAAGCCTCAGTCTGATTTTTGGCACCAGTCAATCCCCAGAAAGTTAGAAATGTGCCTGGGATTTATGAACATGGGCCAAACTCCTAACTGGAAGAAAACAAAGTCTGAGGGTAAGAATTTGAAGTGGTTGATCAGTGAGTCTAAATCCATACCTGATGTGACATTTACATAAATCAATTTTTACCTTAATTTGCCTCTCCTCAGTGATTGTGTGGTTTGCGTGTTCATTAGGCCTTTCCTGTCTCTCCAGGGCTGTCATCCATAAAGGGCTCTGACATCTTTAGGAGGAAATTACTCCACAAGTATCTATAATCAGATATTGTCATACTCATTCACACATACACAAATGGGTACACATGCATAAATACATACAGACACAATTTTTCTAATAGTAATTGGTAGTTATAGAAAATTTGAAAAATACAGAAGAGAGTAAAGAAGATGAGAAATTATTATTCTGCCATACAGACAAACACAGTTGATGCTTTTATTTCCTTTCAGTCTTTTTTCATACATAGATGATAGATAGACAGATAGATAGATAGATAGGCAGGCATAGTTGTGGTAATGTTGTATATAATTTTTGATTCTGGATTTTTCAGTTAACATTACAGAATAAGCATTTCCTTATAACATTTAAAAAATCTTTATTAACCTCATTTCCAATGCCTGCTGATGCTATAATGACTAAGCAATAACCATGGATTGAGCTCAGAGCTGTATAAATGACTGAAAGCAGGTGTCCTGTTAGGGTCTTCAGTTCCTAGCATCCCAGCTGTTTTAGGTGTAACTGGTGGCCTTCGTCTAAATCTTTTCTGTCCCAGCACACCTGAGGGATAGGAGTGGAGAAGGTACGTGCACTTGTAGTTTAAATAGTGTCTCCAGGTACTCTGACACACACACCCCCCATTTCCACCCCAGCTTTGAGGATCACTGTCTAAATTCCGTGTTCCTTTTTACTCTCCTCCTCCGCTCAGCTCCGAGAGAAGCAGGCATACGTGGAGAAGGTTGAGAAGCTGCAGCAGGCCCTGACCCAGCTGCAGTCCGCGTGTGAGAAGCGGGAACAGATGGAGCGGAGACTGCGCACCTGGCTGGAGAGGGAGCTGGACGCCCTGAGGACCCAGCAGGTGAGGGGCGGGGCGGGGCGGGGCGGGGCGGGGCGGGGCCCTCGGAGTCTGGCGCATGCGTTCTGTGAACGCCACGGAGCCGAGCACCTGCTGCCCGCCAGGCTCTGCGCTCTGCGCTGAGGATTCAGGGATAAACGAGAGCTTGCTGTCCTCCGTGGTCCAGCACAGCGGCCAGTGGAGGAGCCAATAAGTCCACTCACTGGAGAGACAAACGTCTTGACAGGGAGAAAGTGGTGACCCCTGGGGGCTGGGTATGGGGGAATGCGAGTGCAGACGACTTCACAGCGGAGGACATTTGAGTTGGACTTGGAACGATGAGTTTGTTGGCCATTCTGGGGGAAGCGTCGGAGGTAGAGGAGGAGTATGCATGGAGGAGAGAGATGAGAGGCACATGGTGGGTCCAGGACAGCTGGGGGCAGCCAGCTGCGGGAGCATACCAGCTGGAGGCAACGGCCAGTTTGTGGAGGGCTGGCTTTTGGTCAGGTTGAGAGACTGGATTTTTTTTTTCCTGTAGGATCAGAGGAGGAGCCCTCTGGCGGTGTCGGAGGAGGGGCTGGAGGAACAGATGTTGAAGTCAGGGAGGCCAGCCTGAAGGCTGTTAGTGTCATCTAGGGTGTAGTGACAGTGGGAGTCCCCGGGGGACCTAGAACGGGGGTGAAATTGGGAGGACTGGATCATCAGTGAGTTTTCAGAGGTAAAGGACAGGAAGGAATCAGGACTATCCCTAGAAAATAATATTGGCCATAAGCTCCTTGTCCCTCTGCCTCTCCCTCTTTCTCCTGGTAACAGCTGTTCATGTAATTCAGCTACAAATAAACTCAGAGTAAAACACCCCAGCCCAGGGTCCTCGTGGGCCTTGGCAAGAGGAGAAGTCCTATAGCTGGGCCGGGCTCCGTTACAAGCGGGTCAAGGGCTCCTGGTGTGTCATCAGCCAGTGTGGTGGTCAAAGCCACCTATGCAGCTGGTGAAGAATGTGCTCTAAGTTTGGAACCAGGGAAATGCGAGACAGGACTCCATGGAATTATCTGGTGGATAGGGCATAGTGGTTATGGTTGAAACACTTGAAAGCATATGCTCTGGCCAGCTCAGCCCTTTCTCATGGCAGCGCACACAGTTCCCTCTGGGCGTGTGTACTTGGCTGGAGATGGAGGTGTTAGCGAGATTGCCCAGAAAATCAAGGAGCCCACCCAGGCCCCTACCAACTTGGCTTAGTTGATAGCTCACAGGGAAAAGTGAGTCTGTCTCTGGACTTCTGATCCTTCTAACCTGTGCCGCATTCCCTGGCATTTCAGGGCCACCCTTCAGCCATTTTCTGTTGCTCAGTTATTGAGATCGTAAGTTCTCCAACTGGAGGGCAGGCTCTCTGGTGTCTGGTACTGTGCTGGCACCTGGTGGGTATTTATGAGTCTTTGGCTGACAGAATGGGCACATCTCAGTATTTAGAGCAAAAAAGAATGTTCTTTTCCAGTTAATGTGCCACCCACACCCTACAGTTAAATTACATATCCCTGGATCTTCTATCTTGAGTGCTATGAAAACACTCTTCGTTCATTTCAGCTACTATATGTATTCTAAACTGTATCTCTCCCATTGATTGCGTTTGGGATTTGTGCCAGTGGTATTGCTGTTATAGGCAGTACTCTAATGAGCTGCCTTTTTACGTCTCCTTGCAAAAAAATGTAAGCATTTCCCAAGAGGATATACTTAGAAATGGGATTTCTGCATAACGAATGCATATGCTAACCATCACTAGATATTGCCAGATCACTCTGCAAAGTAAATATACCAATTTATCCAAAATGTATAAGAATGTCTTCCTGTACATATCATCAACGTTTAGTTTTGCAAGATGTCTTTTTCTTTAAAAAAAAAAATGGGGGATGAAAGAAACCAGACTCAGCTCCATTATCCTTGTTGTGTATCAAGAAGAAATGTGAAGGAAGCATTATTTGAAAAATTTCTCTATTGCCACAGAGGACCATTCCCGTATGCACACTCAGACCCACACACACTCAGGCCCCGTTTGTTTTTCCTCAGAGCAGCAAACACAACTTCCCCACTGTTTGTAAAGGATGCTGTCAGATTTCGGCTGCCTGTGGAGGACAGAAGTTTCAGAATCAGGGCTCTCCTGGGGAATGACGTGGCTTGCATTTTGGACTTGTCTTCGGGAGCTGATAGCAGATCCCCAGCTGTGTACGGCTGACGTGAGACCAGAGAGGGGGAGACAATCTTTAAACAGAACTTTGCTGCCCAGCATCTCTTTAAAATAATATTACAATTGTTTTTTTAATGGGAGTGTTAATCTATCTCCTCTGTTATGAAAGGCACTTGGGGATTTCCCTACTTTTCCCTGCTTTTGCCTACTCATTAAAAAGATGAGTATTATTTTTTATTTTTTCCTTTAATACTTCATTTTCTCATTTTACCAATGAGCATACATTATTCTATAACCAGAAAAGACAAAAATGTTGTTACAAAGAAGTCCACCAAAATACCATAATAGTTCCACGTGGCCGATACTATAGTTTGGTCCAACTCCTGCCTGGAGTCTGTGGACAAGTGTGGCGACCACAGCTCTGCTGGCCCCCAGCAGGGATGACCAGCGTCCACTGTGGAGCGCGGGGTCACCCGAGAAACTCTGCCTCTCTGATCTGCTTCCTCCTTTTTACTCTGAGGAGCTCACACGTGTGTCCACCCCAGATGTGGGCAACCCACCTCGCACACTGCTCCTTCACCCCGGTGTCACCGAGGCATTTATCTGACCCCATGAGAAGGCATACTGAGGTCACACAAAATAAATAAAGCCCCTTGTCATCTCTCCCCTCAACAAAGCAGTGAGACCACACTGCCTGCCTCTTCCCATAGAGAATCATTCTGAAGGGACCGTTGAGAGAACAGCTTAGAGCACTTTTGAATCAACACCCCACACAAGGGCTCTGCCCTAGACCCACACCAGGACACAGCTGAGCCTCTCCACCCGGCCCTCTCCCCACAGAGCTCCTAAGTGAGCTCCAGTTACTCCTGCAAGTTATTCCTTCTGGAACCTTCCAGAAGGGTGGGTAGGCTGGAGGTGAGCAGAGTGGCATAGAATCGTGAACTGAGTCAGAGCATAGGCTCTGGGGTTAGGCTGCCTTCTCCTCCTACTACAAAAGGAATCTTTCTGAGCCTTCACTTCCTTGTCTCTAAAATGGGGCACATAAATTATATTTACCATATACTTGTGACTACAAATAAGAAAATTTGCACAAAGTACTTACACAGTGCCTGACACTTAGCACTTGGTGAAGGAAGAATAACTACCATTGCTGTTCTTCTCATCATTACCTTCAGAGTCATTTGATGGCATAGGGCATCTTTGGTGCCCAAATTACTCCAACTTTTCCAATCCCATTGAAAAAAAAAGTGGCAAGTGTGGCTGGACTGAGAAGGGCGGAGAGGGAAGATAGGTCGGGACACTAGGACCAGCAGGAAAGAGCAGCTCTCAATGAACAGGTTCTGTTATTAGAAGTAATCTCCCTCTACTTTGGGAGGCAAAGTGTGGTACTTAAGCATTACTAGAAGTTGGGGGGAAGTGAAATAGAAATAATGGTAAAAGAGGAAGGGAAATTAACATTTTTAAGAACTCACAATCTTTCCTTTCTGGAAAAGAGCTGAAAGTAATTTTCACATCTTCCACAGTAGTCTTAGGAGGTAGAAGAAAGAAGGCGGGAATGTTCTTGAAGGGCAAAACAAGGCCCAGGGCAGCTAAGAGACCAGCCCAAGGTCATGTAGCAAATTAAGGCCTTTCTCCCAGGTGAACACGCTGAGGGCAAAGGTTTTTATCTGCATTGTTCACTGTGGTATCCCCTACACAGGGTGCATGCGTAGTAAATATTTGGTGACTAGCTGAACGGGCAGCAAAAGCTGGCCTGCCTGACCCTTAATCTGTTTTTCTGGCCAACATACGTACCCATTAGACTGTGCTATCTCTGAACACTTGAGTGTCTAAATTCTTGCGTTTATTTAAACAGCTCTTAAGGACCTGAGCAGGTCACCAGCCGAGATGACAACACAAGGGATTTGGATAGAAACTGACAGACATAGATGGCAGCTAAGTGAGGCTGTGGGATCTTTTTCTTGGAAAGTTTCTAAAAACAGGGTAGTTTCTCATCTCAGTGGACTGGTTTGTTTGTCCTCCTGCCCTGAGGCCAGGTGCCTGGCTTGATGGGGTCAGTGACTTCCTATGCAGGCTGATGAGGACAGGTACATGCCTTCCACTCTATTCTGGCTTAAATGCCGGCCACTGGCAAGCTACCACTGGATCCTAGAATAATTTGTATTTGTAGCTTTCAAGAATCAAATAGAAGCATATGGTTTACAAAAAGCCCGTAGGCCCGTTTGTTCTCTTCTGTCTGGTGGGATTAGGTTCCAGCAGTGCAACTCAAATGCCCAGCTGTTGCTCTGGGTAATTTATGTGGTTCAGGGTGAAAGGTACCTCTCACCTTGCAAACAACTCTGCATTTAAAGTTTGTGATCACTGGGAAACAAGAGGGGAATGCATGTCCCAGGACAGAGAAGAGCTGGGATGAAATCGTTCTCCCCTTGAGTAGCTCAGGCCCGACTGATCTCCTAGCCCTGAGTTCCCGAGATGACCCACTGGCCAGAAGTCAAACCTCCTCGTCCTCTAATAAGTCATCTGTTTAGAGGAAATAGTATCCCTGAGTTAGAAGGGAGAAAATCTGAAAAGTGAATATCCTCAGCTCATGAGCTATTCAGATAACACAGCCGCTTTGTGTTGTGTTATCTGAATAACACTTCTCTCTTATGGACACAGATGGAGAGAAAGGGCTGGAAAATGAGCTTGACTTGCCTTAGAGGTTTTTCTGGTAGCACTGTACTTTGGTTAGCCCTTTAAAGTGTATTAAGTGCTTTCATGTTTATGATCCTGTCTGATTGCTGGGCTTCCATCTGGGGCAGGTCTTAATTTCTGTTTCCCAGATGAGAGGCTGGGCAAGCATGCCCTTAAGTCATCTCACTCCCACTTCCGGTGCCTTCACATTCTGTCTCCCAGCCTCAGGGGAAGCAAACAGCTGAATCACTTCCTTGAACTCTGGAGAAAGTGCCCTAGACCAGGAGGCCAAACTTTCCTGTTCTGGCTCTTGGTATAAATTAACTGCAAGACATTGGACAAGCCACTTCCTGTCATGCAAAGCTGGATATAGGCAGACAGACTCGGGTTTGAACCCTGACCCTGCTACTGATCAGCTTAAAGACAAGGAATAGTTCATTCAATCTCTCAGCAGCTTAGTTTTTCCATCTGTAAAATTGGGATAATACTCTCTGTTTTATACAGCTCGAGGAGAATTAAATGAGATAGAGGAAGTGGGGATAGAGGTTGATGGTGTCAGAATCCACCCCCATTCGGGTCATCAGTGCTGGAGAGGGAGCAAGGGTGTGACTGTGCTGCAGGATCTGGGTGAACCGTGTGTGCTCCACGTGGGTAACTCTGCCCAACCAGGGTCTACTTTATAGCCCCGATTCAGCATCAAGATGTTACTTCTTTCGCATCTCCAGAAACACGGAAACGGCCAGCCAGCCAGCCTGCCGGAATACAATGCCCCGGCCCTCATGGAACTCGTAAGGGAGAAGGAAGAGCGGATCCTGGCGCTGGAGGCTGACATGACCAAGTGGGAGCAGAAATACGTAGAGGAGAGCGCCATCCGGCACTTCGCCATGAACGCTGCAGCCACTGCAGCGGCCGAGAGGTGAGTCCCATGGAACTGTGCTGCTCGGAAAAGCACAGCTGGAAAAACACAGTGTCCAAAGGGGTTCACGGATGCATCCCAGGGAGTGAGAGCAGTTAAAAATAATTATAAAGTGGCTGTAGTGCTAGTTGGAGAGCAAGGTGGTATAATGTTTCTGAGGATGATTTTGGCAATATGTACCTCTCCTTTGGTTCCAAAATTCTAGTTCTCGACATTTATCTTAAGGAAATCATTATATTATATAAGTGCCTGAAGTTATATAAGTTTTTATCCCAGTGTGGTTGTAAACATCAATACATTTAAAATAGCCTAGAGCCCAACAAGAGGGATTCATTCAATAATTTAAACTCCATCCACACAGCGGCGTACTATGTGGTCTTTAAGAATGATGCTGGAAAGTATACTTTATACTCCTTTAAGCAGTGGGTATGTTTCATGGACCAGACAAGAATATGCAAACCTCATAACAGCCCTGAGCGTGGGAACTATTATTATCCTCATTTTGTAGGTGAAGAAATGAGGCTTAGAAAGATGCAGTAGTTTATTCCAGATCACACTGGTAGTAAGTGTTGAAATTTGTCTGACTTAAAGCCTGATTTCACTTGGTTTGCAGTAGTTTTCTGCTGCTGTCAGTTATTACCTCTGTTGCTTTATTTCCTTTGTTGCAGTCACACAGCCTTATTTTTTTCTTTAAAAATTAGCTCGAAATGCTCGATAATTCACAAAATAATCCTGTTAAGCTCTACCTTTGTCTGAATGAGCAGGTAGTTTCCCTTGACTGCTGGACCTCGCCTGACTTGCGTGGCTGTGCGTTCTACCAGCCCTGCTTTTCACCCATAAGTTATTCAATATATTGAGCATTGAATTGTCCCTCTGCTGCGGACTATAGGTGTGTGACTGCACCAGCCTTTCTGAGTGTCACTTTATTCAGAAATTACCTAGTTTCTGAAATGGAAATTATAATTCTTGACTGGTTATGAGCAGGAAACCAGACCGTATTCCCCTGGCTGAGGACACTAGAGCCCCAATAACAATGTAAGTGCGTTACCTTGGAAGCATGACCCAGGGCTTTTACGGGTCATTGTTGTCTCAACTCTTCTGATTTATCAGATTAATGCATGCTTGGGGTCCTAGGACGAATGGGAATGGAATGTAAAAGAAGTAGGGGAATGAACTGGTCTGAGGCATGAGACTCCTGGGTGGGCACAGGATGGGGGTGGGGGGATGTCGTGAGTAGAACCAGCCAGAGCCCACAGATGGTCAGCCCCACTCACACTGTGCTAGGCCCAGCCTTGGCCGTCATCCTTCGAGCAGGAGAAACACCTCTTGCCCTCAGAGAATAATCCTTTGCGATTTACCCAGCCCTGTTGCTCTCCTCCTCTGCTCTGTTTGAAGTCCTGGATGGATGGATGGATGGATGGATGGATGGATGGGGACCCTTTCCACCATCCCTGCCTTCCCCCATTCTTTGCTTCCACATGTATCTATTGAGCATCTAACAGTTCCATGGGGAACTACCCTCCCCTCTACTGACCACTGCTTCCCACAGTCTTGGGAAAAATCAGTTCAGAGGAGGTCATGTTTTTAGCTCCAATCTTAATGTTCTTTTCAAAGAAGACCTCTATAGTTTAGCATCGCTTTTCTGTTGACAAAAAGGGAGAAAAGGAAACTGAAGAATTTTTGAGAAAGGTCAAAATTCTAAGCTTTTATTGCCTAGATCTAAATGGCTACATAAAAATTGGTAAAAATGACTATTTCCAGCCATTAGTTTTGTGACTTTTCAGCTACTGCTACATACTTCATGTTTACAGGCAGTGTGATATTTGTATACCAACTGATTTTGCCATCTTGGTGCATTTTGGCACCACTGATCAGAAGATTGAGAGGCTGGGCCTATTTTGTGTGGGTGGAGAAGCTTTTGAAACTTTTTGAGCATTTCAAAGCAATGTAATATTTTGCTGAGAGTTGTGTGTATTTACCTTTGAAGTCATTTTCATCTAGTTGTATCTGCCGTCCTTGACAGTATAAACATGAATTTTTAAATTTGTCTCCAGCTCTATGCAAATTCTCCAAAAATAAATCAGTTGAAAATGTTTCTGGCCACTAATTCCTATATTGATGATTTTTGTGTACCATGCAGTGAATTTATAATTTTGTCAGTATGTTTAAAGCATTTTGCTGGTTTTCTGTGTTATTTGGCTTTCTGATTGGTTTTCAGTCAGTTTGCACTTAGCCACATTCTCACATGTGCCCTCTTCGTTGGTTTATTTTATCATTCATGTACCTTTGCTGAGGCCTTCTTCATAGAGATACAGGAAACTTGGGAGTGTAGAGTGATGGTTACGGGCATGGACTTTGGAGTCAGAGATATCTGGATTTGAATCCCTTTCCACCTTCACTAACTGGGTGTTCTTGCAAAGTCACCCATTTGTTCATCTGTGAAATGAGGATAGTAATGCCTTCTGCACAAGTTCCTGAGAGAACTAAATGAGATACCACGGGTAGCGTGCTTCAGGGCCAGGCATGAAGGAAACGCTCATTCATGGATAGCTGTTGTTAAAAGAGACAAAAGAAGGGCCCCCTTTTTTGCTTTCTTGGGTGTTCTAGAAAAGAGCTGTAAGATTTTAAATATGAATATGATTGTAACACTGGAATATGAAGTTAAAGGGATGTGAAATATTTGGCTGGATGATTTCTTACTAGTTTAAGATTCACTGATCAGAGACATTATTGGGCCTTTCAGCCTAAGACATACTTGGATCACTTAGATGGCACAGTTATCTTATTTTTACCAGTCGTCATTAATTAGGAGTAATTCAATTGACAAAACCAGTGGCAGGAGGAACAGTTACCTTGGACCAGTGATTTTCAGTCAGGCATCTGTTCCCGGCTACACTGCTTTGCAGTCTCCCTCTGTCTGTCCCTCCCCTCACTCTACCCCCTCGACTGGACTTTCCAAGGACAGGGTGTGTGTCTTCCTCATCTTTGTGCCCTGCTGCCCAGCACGGTTGTCACTCTGAACGGAGCTGAATCCTAGGCAGGGGCTCATAAAAGTGGTGAGCTCGAATGCAAACGTGAAGGGGACTTCAGCTGGAACCTCGCTGTGCAGGAGGGCCAGTCTCCGTTTCAAGGATTTACTGAGTCCCCATTTACTGTAAAATACTTGAAATAGCTGCTATATGGGTGAGAAGTAGAAATAAAACTTTAACTCTGATTGAGAAAGGAGAAGTGAGTATGAACGATTACAAGCATAGAAATACTAACCATTATGGTAATATCAGTATCCACCTGTCAGGAGGTTAAACCTGTAGATGTGCAGTAGTGTCCGTGTTCAGAGCACGCCACATAGCTTAGAATTCAATGTCATTAGTAGAATGGGCAGGGAATTTGGATTTGGGGGTTTTATTTTGTTTTCCTTAGATACTGTCTTAGTTCTAGCAATTTAGGGAGAGAATTGGCCAGGATTTAGGAGAGGGCAAAGGGTGAAGGAGTCTGTGGAGAGATATTTTTAGTGTGGCACCCTTGGACCCCTCCCCACAAGGACTGGCATCATTCTCTGTGTGCATCCTGTGTTGCCAGGGACACCACGATCATCAACCACTCGAGGAACGGCAGCTATGGCGAGAGCTCGCTGGAGGCCCACATCTGGCAGGAGGAGGAGGAGGTGGTGCAGGCCACCAGGAGATGTCAGGACATGGAGTACACGTAAGGGAAAGCTGTGCACGGCCACCAGGCTCCACTCTGGGCACTTACCTCAAGACCCCAGTGGGGCCGCCAGCCTGATGTTTGCTCTCACACTTCAGCCCTTTCCTGTTCTGAACAGCTTCAAGCTTAGGTCCTCCCTCACACCCTGCCCCAGAGAGAAGGGAAAGGGTCCACTCAACAACGGGCCTGGAGCCTGAAGTCTCTGGGGGCTAATTTCACGTCAGATGCAGGTTTTAAGATGGAGGCTAATAACAAGAATTTAGATGCCCATGTGTTTTCTGGGTGTCTGTCTCTACAACATCCTAGACATTACCAGCTGGACAGGGGAAACATCATATTCCAAAGTCTCAGAGATTTTGAGCCAGGATTTATATATTCCAGCCAGAAATAAAAAACTTATATAGCTAATGCATTCTTCTCATGGACTAAACAAGACGTCCAGCGGGCTTGGTAACATAATGGAGCTAGCCTGCCGCCCACCCCCAGCCCTCCCCGCGGAGCCCTGGGAAGCTGAGCTTCTCATTTTGCAGATGTGAAAATAGGACTGAGTGGCTGAGTCGTTGGTAAGCTCAGCAAGTTACTATTTGGGTTGTGAAAAGAACTCACGTGTTTTCTGATTCTCATCTTTGACCTTCAGGGAGGAAAACATCATCTTCTCACAGAAAACCTGTCTATTTTTTTTTCCTCAGAAAATAGGGAAATTGACTCTCCTGAGCAGCCCACCCTGTGTGAGCCTCGAGTTTGTGTGCTTTCCTACTGCTTCTCCACGCCTCCCACTACCAGGGTCCTAGACACACTTCAGTCCAGGAGGTCCCTGCTGGGTGGCCATGGTCACTCAAACTGTGTGTCCTTGGGGTCCCAGGACATCCCAGAGTCTCCTGAGGGGCCAGAGAAGGTGCACCCTTTTCAGCTACTACAAAAGATCCGTCTTCTACAATTTGGAGATTGTAACTGAAGACTTAACACTGCGCTTAACTCTCTGTCCTTGAATTATAATTAAAGTCCCTGGGCATCTTGAGAGAAATGTTCATGTTATTCTAGCCAAATGGCTTTTGATCATGACTGTTTTGTTTTGTTACACAGTATTAAAAATCTCCATGCCAAAATCATAGAGAAGGATGCCATGATTAAGGTCCTCCAGCAGCGATCCCGTAAAGACGCCGGGAAGATGGACTCCTCCAGCCTGCGGCCCGCTCGCTCTGTCCCGTCCATCGCTGCAGCCACTGGGACTCATTCCCGCCAGACCTCGCTCACCAGCAGCCAGTTAGCCGAGGAGAGGAAGGAGGAGAAGACCTGGAAGGGGAGCATAGGTGAGCCCCGCCCCTCCTCAGGCGAGCCCCGCCCCTCAGGCAAGTCCCGCCCCTCCCCAGGCAAGCCCCGCCCCCTCAGGCAAGCCCCGCCCCTCCTGAGGTGAGGCTCTGAAGAGAAGGAGCCACACAAACATTGAGAGACACCTCATCTGGCCAAAGGAGTTCAGACACCCTTGTGAAAGCAGAAATATTGAGTATTCCCGAGTCTCAGTTTACTCGTACGTAAAGCATGGAAGGATAATCAATCACACTTTGGTGGTGGAAGCAAAGACCACCCCACCAGAGTCGCTGTTAACCACGGGTTGATTCACATCATAATTATCATCATTATTGTTGAAAGTTGAGGTGACCCTTAATGTAAAATGTTCTAAGGGGAAAAACCCAGAGACCTCAGGCCTCTGAATTTGGCTCTGCCCCAGACCAGTGGTAAGACTGCTCCGCCTCTGCTTCTGTGTCTCGCAGAGCAGGGCGGAGTCTGGAGGTGTCTGCCCTGCTGTACCCCATGGGGTCATGGCAAGGGCAAAATGAGATCATGGAGAGAAAGCGCTTGGGAAGCGGTGCTCTCGAGTACAACGTTCTGGTGGCGGTGGTTTTGTCGGATTGTTGTTACACAGGCAGAATGTTGAGGAGAGTTCTGCAAACGTGGTCTCAGCCCTGAACACGTTTCCTGGGGTGACGGGGGCTGGCTGGGTCTGGAGAGAAGCGGCAGAGCCGCCCGGCTCGCAGGCAGCGCTCCCTGACACGCATCCTCCGCTCTTGTCCCCGGCACTCCGCAACCCCAGGGGCCTGGCCTTTCTTTGATGCATTTCCCCGGCTCAGAGTGTGTTTTGTTTATCTAAGGAGCCGAGAGGCTGTTTTTCTCAGCACAGAACCCCAGAGGAGCCTGGCTGCTTCGTGCCAAAGGGGATAAGGGCTTCCAGAACGAACGTGACAGGCTTGGGGTGATCAAAGGCACCCAGCCACAATCTCTGTTTGAAGTTCCCCCACGGGTTACTTCTGCAGCCCCTGCCCTCCAAGGAAATGCACTTCAAAGAGGACGTGTGTGGACAGCAGCTGGGATCTTCAAAGACCCTCCCAAGGACACTTAGCTCCCCAGCCCAGTTAGAGAGCCTTGGAAGCGGTGCTCAGGCAGGCCTGGAAGGGGAGTCTGAATGTGCTCAGCTCCCATAGAAACCTCCCTGGCAGAGGCCAGTCTGTGACATCCAGCCAGGCAGGCATTTCACTGGGGTCTGTGCCTGTACCCTTAGCATTTGATGTGTCTCAACCAGGCCTGGGAGCCAGAGGACCCGGCTGCGGGAAGAGTTGCTGTGTTCTCTGCACTGGTGTTCCTCCTCGTTATTGTGATTGGGGTCCACGTGTCACAGAAACAGAGCGGGGGGCTTCTCTGGTGGCGCAGTGGTTGAGAATCTGCCTGCCAATGCAGGGGACACGGGTTCGAGCCCTGGTCTAGGAAGACCCCACATGCCGCAGAGCAACTAAGCCCGTGAGCCACAACTACTGAGCCTACGCGTCTGGAGCCTGTGCTCCGCAACAAGAGAGGCCGCGATAATGAGAGGCCCGCGCACCGCCATGAAGAGTGGCCCCCACTTGCCACAACTAGAGAAAGCCCTCGCACAGAAACGAAGACCCAACACAGCCATAAATAAATAAATAAATAAATAACAAAACAGAGCGGGGCCCTCTGAGGTTCCAGGCAGAGGCACACAGTCAATTCGCGAAGGTACAGTGCACAGTCCCCAAAGTGTTTCCACAGTCTCTTGCCTGAGGGGCTCTGGAAGGAGGTAGAGGTGATGACATATACCTTCCCGATGGCTCAGGGGCTCCCAGGTGAGAAGACAGGCCAGTGACTTGGTTCCACAAAACATCCTTGCCAGACGGTGGCTTTTCACCAGACAGGGCGATGAGGTGGAAAGAACGCAGAGTGGACTTAAAGGCAGGCACAGCTGGCTTCCAATCCCATTTCTGCACTTGATACTTCTAACTGTGAGATACTTATTTCTCAAAGCTTCCATTTCCTTTTCTGTAAGACAAAGGATCACAACAGGCCCTACCTCATATGAAATGAGATGTTGTGTGTGAAGCACCTAGCCAAAGCCCCTCGCTACTGGAGGTGTGGTCCTTGGACCACGACACCACCCTCTCCTGGGAGCTTGTTAGAGAAGCAGACTCTCAGGCCCCACCCACTGACTTGAATCTTCATCTTAACCATATATCCAAGTAATTGATATGCACATTACATTTTGAGAAGCATTGCTGTAGACAGACTGGATTGAGTTGCATTCTGTTATGAATGGGCACCTTGAAATAGCCCTGGCAAAGAGACGTTATGAATTGCTGGCTCATTAAATAATTGAACAGACACTCGATTGTGCTTACCGCGTTTTCTACAGGCTAGTGTTCTGGAGTGCTGGCACTTTTCTGAACGTGGGCCGTATTTCACCATCATAACAGTGGCTGTCCTGTCCAGCTTTGTAGGAAGACGTTGAGGAAAAGGGACACCACAGCACATCATGCCTCCCTTTTCCCCAGCCAGCCCGCCTTCTTCCTGCCCCAGCCTCTCTGCTCTTGGGGCGGGCAGGGAGGGAGAAGAGGGCTGAGTGATCCTTCCCAGGAGCCCAGCTGGCTTCCTACTCTTTGGAGGACATGGCTCTCCACTGCAAGGATCTCTTTGGGGAATATTGTACACAGCTCTGTGTTGCCCTGACCAGGAAGCGTGTTTGTTTTAACCCGGGGCCTGTAGGAGACCATCTGTTACCAAGAGTGGAGGGGTGTCGGGGGCTATTAGGCAGAGCAGCAGGCTGATGGGACCGTGTCTAGGAGCAGGGAAGCCTTCAGGTTTTCTGAAGCACACAGCCACTGCTCAGGACTAGCCCTCCTGGGCCATATTAGGTAAAGCAAGCATCGCCTCTAGAACACTTTGCAGGAATGCCTTCACCCCTTGACACTCTGCCTATAAAGTGCCTCTTCTCCATTCTTCCATAGCACCCTAAGAATAATAGTATCCTATCATTTGTCATGTTATATTAGAACCAATTTACTTGACAACTCCTCCCCCGCCCCAGATTAGGTTTTTTGGTTTTGTTTTTAAAGAATGGCATTGAAAAAGCTGTTCTTCCGCCCTCAGGGTTGCTGCTGGGGAGGGAGCCCCACGAACACGCATCCACCCCCGTGCTGCCCACCCCTCCTGCCACAGCGCTATCTCCTGCGGCCCTTGCCACCTCGGCCAGCAGCGCCCACGCGAAGACAGGCAGCAAGGACAGCAGCACACAGACGGACAAGAGCGCCGAGCTCTTCTGGCCCAGTGTGGCCTCCCTGCCCACGCGCGGCCGGCTGAGCGGAACCCCTTCCAACAGCCCGGTCCTGAAGCACCCAGCGGCCAAGGGCACGGCAGAGAAGCTGGGTATGAGGTCCCCGCCTCCTCTCACGCTCCAGGGATCCTCAGAGCTCCCTGGCCTGACAGGGGGAGGCTTTTGTTGAGCTGGGGAGGGAGAAGGGCTACCAATCAACTCTCATTTTACGGGTTATTTTATGATTATGGTTACCCTAATGCACTTAGGCTCTGCATGCCCTTTATTATTCTGGAATTAAAATGTGTGTAGAGACTCCTAACTTATTACCATTTAAAGGAGTCCACAAGTTGCATCTGTCCTTTCAGTGTATGCTTTGTAACTAGCCCTTCCCCAGAAGGTGTGCAAACATACCCTCCAGGGGATGTTAGGGAATTAGTTCCCCCCCCCCCGCCCCCAGTATGTTTGGGAGCTGGTACCAGGCACCAGGTCCATCAAGAGCATCAGGTACAAAGACATTGCCTTCAAGGTGTTTACTCGTCAAGGATTCGGGGTCGAGAGCACCTCCTGATTGAGGGAGAAGGTAGATTTAAAGTAGGCGAACTGGCCCAGTACTCAGGCCAGTTCTAAGGAGTTGCTGTCAAATATTTAAGAGAAGACAGCTTAGGAGGAGCTTGGCAATGAGTCCAGATGTATCCATGGAAAGAATAGACTTGGCTTTGGACTGTTCGTAGTCATGGGGTGAGGAGGAGGTGGGAGCTACTGGACATAAATGAATTGTTTCCTCCAAAGGGGTTCCCTGTGTTCATCCTCCAAAATAGACAAATAAACACAATGTTATTTTCGGAGATTTAATTCTTGGGATGCCCTTTTGCAAGGAAGGCAGGGAACATGTGAGAAGGACCTGGCTCGTGGCGTGCACTTGATTGTTTAGAGGAGAGGAGGAGAGCGGGGGTGAGGGCTCCGCACAAAGTCCCGATGCCACTTTCACCCACTCAGACCTCTCCCATCACGTCCTAGTTCTGTTCTTTGTGTCCGAATCCCAGGGCCAGTCATTTAGCTTTGGTCCACCGTGGGCTGGACTCCTACGGCCTTACCTGCGTGCACCGACGGTGAGGGGTGGTACTTCAATGGTTCCGTTTTAGAGACGGCTGGGAAGGCTGTGCTCCTCCTGGGGAACAGGCTGCTAACGTGTCCCTTCTGTTTGGCAGAGAATTCGCCTGGCCACGGGAAGTCACCTGACCACAAGGGTCGCGTCAGCAGCCTGCTCCACAAGCCCGAGTTCCCTGACGGGGAGATGATGGAAGTTCTCATCTAACACCGGCATCCCTGTTGAATTTTGCAACAGAACATTGACAAGCAAGGAACGTGGCAAAGGGAAAGAAAGATCAAGAAGGTTGTGGACGGGAAATCAGGAATAATTTGAACTGATCAGGATTTCAGAGTAATGAGAACACTTTTTATAAATGTTAAAAACCAAACAAAACAAAAACAGGAGACCTACATGACTGAAAATGAAGACGATGTCGTGGATTTTTACTGCTTATGGTGGAAGAGAGAGGATGCATGTAGGTTTGGAAACAAAGAAGAAATAGGAAATGGAATTTTTCCGTTGTACAGAAAATGTATCTCTTGGGGAGGGTCTGTGTACACCCATTCTCTGGTTATAAACAGATAAACCTGAGCATGGATCTTCCTTGAAATACGCCCATTCTCCTTGCCTCTTAGCTTGTTTTGTTTGAGAAGAACCTCCTAGAAATCTCGGAGAGTCCGTCTTGATATAATGTAATATCACCTGTGCCCTCCATGGGGTGTCCTGTGAATGCGTGTGGGTGTGGCAGGGAGGAGAAATGTCCAGGGTGATGGGGAATTTAAAAGGCCATCTTCACCTCATTACCTGCTTGGTTTGGACTTCTTAGCTTTTCTGGGTTGAGCAGTATTTTCTAAACAGGATGGGAGCTTTCTGGTCTTGGTGTTCAGCCTCCCTCACTTCTCTGAGTTCATCTCTGTCTCTGCTTCATACTCTTTAATTTTACCCTTTTTTCCTTCTTTTTTTTTTTCCTTTTGCAACAAACCATGACAGAATTCCTTTGTTCTGGGGTTTATCAGAGCAGTAACTGAAGAGTCATCATTCATCGTGACCAGTGGGACAAAGCCATATGGCGGGTCCCCTGGCTGCTTCCTCCACCTTTGAGGAGTTGGGCTGCAGTGGTTGATCTCATTCTGACCATGAACTAGGTAAGCTCCTACTAGGCGGAAGATCCATGAGCACTGTGACGTCTTGCATTAAGCTCATGGCCCCGACTTTTTTCTCTCTCACATCAGCTCTTGCGTGGAGTTTGGTATCTCCACCTCATTGCTCTGTTGAGGTAGGACTTTCAGGACTGCACTCTGGGAAACAAGTGACACTTGACTTGGTGGCATCCAGAATCTCCCCAGGCACCTTGTCCCGCTTTCTACTGTTTGTGGCCGCCGCTCTGCCCGCCCCTCGCGTCCCTCTGGGCATTGTTGGTGAGCACGCAGACTCTGTGACTGTCAGCACGGGTGTGTCAGCACATCAGTTCTGCCCTGCCAGGAACTTGCTTTGTGACCTAACAGGCCAGTGTCTATACAGTGTGGTCACGTTTCTCAAGATTTCAGTTGGGAGCAACTTGTCCAAAGTAAGACGGAAACACCAGGTCAAAGAGCCAGGAGTGAGTGAGGTCGTGGGCCTCATCCCTGTGCTGTAAGGTTTCCCATCTGACTCCTCAGATATCGGCTTTCTTTACAAATCTAGAAGGTGCTGGATCAGAAGAGAGAAGCTAGTCAGGCTGTCAGATGCTCATGCAGGATCCTGATAGTTTTCTCCCTGCAGGGTAGCTGGATCTGTGTTTTCCCAGGTCCCTTTCCTCATACTTACTTAAGGAAAGAAAAAAAAAAGCCCCAGGTCTGAGGCTTTTTCAAGTCCCACCCAAATGAAACCCTGAAGACAGCATCACTTAGGAAATTTTGCTTGGGTAGCTCATTTTAGAGTTGGTCTTTGGAGTGTAACCTGGGTGAAGCCTCCCCAAATTGAGGTGGTGGAAGGATGACAGAGGTGTGAGCTGGAGAGGGAGAGGTGGGGAAGGAAACCAATGGCTTTGCCCAGGGGGCCTCTGAGCTGCCTAGTGGTCAGGAGAGTAAGCAGAACGGATGCTGCTCAAGCCCTGCTCTGCGGTAGGCGCTGTGCATCGCGCCTGTTGCCTCCTGCAGTCCCACGTTAACCATCGCTGAGGATTGTGCAGCCTGGGAAACCAGAGCAGCCCTGGGTGTGAGGAGGGAGCAGCGAGGCCCCATGGCTGGTGTGGGGGCCAGGTGAGTATGGACACGTCGGGGCAGGGATGGGGCAGAGGGATCCCCATCCCAGTCTCAGCTCCCCGTCACTTTTTATAGGTGATGAGGCTCAGTTGATGGCAACTAACTCTCTTAAGGACATTTTGACCCCTGATTAATGTGGGGGATGGAAAGAAAACGTCTAGAAGTAAGAGGGCACATCACCTCTGCCAGCCCCCATCATCCGTGTCTGGGCTACCCCAAACTTGGGCTGTGTCCCCTAGAAACGGGTGAGAGTGACAGCCGCAGCCCAGTTTCCCACAAAGCCTCATCTTTATGCCCCAGCACATCTTGTTGGCAGCTCAGGCACAAGGCTCATTTGCTTTCCTTGGTCCCCCGAGTTGCCAGGCGTGTTAATTGTCAGAATGCAAACACAGATGTCACCATTTTTCAGTTGTGCTGCAGTCTCTTAATCTTTTTTTCTTCTAACCTGCTAAGACTCCTCCATAAGAAGAGGGACCTATAGTTTTGAAATGTCTTCTTTTATGGGCCCTGACACTTTTCATCTTCATAGCTCGAAGCCTTGCTTGCATTTAGGAGAAATGCAGGTACTGAACGCCCACTGTGTGTTCTGGCAGTCGACAATATATGATCTCATTGGATTTTCAGAAAATAATCCTAGCTCCATTTTTTTAGTGCCAACTGTATGCAAGCACTGGGGTAAGTCCCTTTTAATGAGTCCTCAGACCACGTGGGAGCAGGGGCGAGTTTATCATCCTTATTTCACGGAGGAGGAAACTGGGGCTCAGGAGGTCAAGTCCCTTCCCCAGGAGAGGCTGGGATCTGAACCGAGGCTTTGGCAGAGGAGCTGTGCCTTCGACACAGGCTGGACTGCCTCTGACTTGGGGATGATAAGCGCCACAGCTTGACCCGCTCTGTCCCCTGTATGTGATGTGTGCACTCGTAGACACACACACACACACACACACACAGCTTCCTGCCCCCTTGCCACCCCGGGAGCTAAGAAATAGGACTAAAGCCCAGAACTGCTAGAACTGCCCATAAACACAAGTATAGGTAGGAGTCTTTGTGTTCCGTTGTAAGCAGGACCACAAAGTCTGGTTAAAAAGCACTTACTTGCGAGTGGTCCAGAGGCCGGGCCTTCTCCAGAGCTTTTCAGTGGTGTCTGATTCTGAACTCGCGGGCTCTGTCTCAGGGTGAAGGGTAAAGGCCTCGGCCTTGTGTGATGACGTGCTGGAGAAACTCCGCTTCTTCCTTCAGTGTGTCGCCTGGCAGTTTCTGCATGCTGCCCGGGGTTCTGTATGCAGAAGGAGATGTTGCTGCTTTCCGGCACTAATTTCAGAGCGTGTGCAGAACCTTTCCTTATAGCTTTTTCTTCTTAGCTTTTCTTCTGCTTCCCGGAGTTGGGAAGCCAGCCACAGTGTCATGCTAAGTCTGCTTGGAGCAGGCATGCAGGACAGGGCTGCCACGTCCCTCCCAGGGCTTGGGTTGGAGGGCAGAGAGTGGGGACACGTCTCTCTTCTTCAGTTTTGCAGAACTTGCTCTTTGGAACCTATGTGTGCATTTGACTACACAGGACTTGGGTTGGATGGAGACAGTTGCTCCCAATGGGTTGTGAACTTGGAAGAGAGAATTCATTGGTTCTGTTGCTCAGCGGGGAGGCCGTTGGAATGCCCCCTGCAGAGAAGCCAGCCATCACTGCTGTTCGTTCTCTCCCGGGTTTGCCCGCAGCCTCCTGTGTCCTTATGATGCTGAGTGCCGACGATTGCAGGTGGCTCCTGCGTCCTCGTCCATAGCTGATGGCAAGAGAAATTCTCCCTACAGCAGCCTGAGTCTCAGAGACTGATGTGAACACAGACGTCAGGTGGGGCAGGGCCCCGGGGTCTGTGGAGACTAGGTGGAGGGGTTGCAAGGTTTTGAGGCAGGGAGCTCACGCTTGGGCTGCTGGGAGCTGAGCAAAGAGGTATGTTTTCCAGAACAAAGTCCTGCTGCGTGTCTGCACTGGTGCCGGTGGGGCATGCTTTCTCTCTGCCCCCAGTGATCTCACACTCCTCCTAAGCCTAGGAGGACCGTGGTACAAGGGAGCCGGGCGAGTGTTCTTAAACAGAGAATGTCCAGCCCACCGTTTCCTGCTTCTCCTCCCCAAGTCTGACACAGCCATGGTTTACACTTTATAAATGTTGGTTTTCTCTTCTTTTTTCTTGCTGATTAATCAGTGGGTTTAAAATGTCTTCGTTCAACATGAGGGTTGTTTAATGGGTTTGCCTCTGGTGTGTGGCTCCATGGGAGATGGGCAGAGTAATTAAGAAGTTACCAGAAGCTGATCAGCTGGGAGCATGGAAAAGTCAGCATTTCAGTAAATGGATTTCTTCTGGAACTATCAATAATGAGCAATTATTTTCTGTCCCTTTTAAGTAGTATCCCCTTTTCTCATTTGGTAATTTAATGGTATAAAGACATGTATATGTCAGTGCATACATATGAGGTGTGACTATAAGGTTGTATGTCGAGTTTCTTTTCTTAATATCCAGAAGATCCAAGTGTTTCATCTCACCCCACGTTGCTTAAGAGGTGACCCTTTGCGAGACTCTGTGCTGATTACTGCCGTGCTAAGTAGAAACATTTTGCAGGCGCCTCTGTTAGAGTGGATTTGGGGGCCTGGCATGTTCCTCTGGTTATCCTTAGAGATGAGAAATCATCATCCTTTGAAGGCAGGTTTAAGTTTGGAAATAATCCCAAGTCATTCACTCAGTTGGATAAATAAAGATGGGTGATTAAGGTAAGTCACATCGTTTTAGCTTTTTTTTTTTTAAAAGAAGTCCTTAAGCTGTTCCTGGGGGATGAGTCTTTGGACCCTCAGAGGCTTTCAGAGTGACCACTTCAAAGGAGGACAGTAATCGTTAGTAGGTGTACCTTCCAGAGGATTCGTTTTTAAAAACCTGATCTCTTGCCACACCTTGTATGTGTTCACGTCTCTGCGTACACGCGAGTGTAAGTGCACATTCAGGAGTAGCCGCCTCCAGTAGGAATTCTGTAAAATCCTGTTAGACTTAAGTGCATGTTATTGTCATGTTAGGCCAAGACTGAGGTGTTTCTTTGTCATGAAACTTCGCTTCCTCACAGAATTAAAATATTGTTTTTTCAATATAATGAAGTACATATACAGTATTTTCTTGTATCAGCTCCCGAAGTTTTGGTGCCCAGTGGTGTGTTTACATGTGGTTTGCCTAAGATTCCGTTCACATAGAGACACCTGTAAGTATTTATTACAAACCGGAATGTAAGCAAATTGATCCATAGTGATTTTCTTTGAATTAAGGTGTTTTCCCCTTTTGCGGAGGGGGAGGGGAGGCTCCTTTTCCGCGTGAGGCGCATGCAGAATCTGGGACATTCTGTGAGGCTGGGCAGGCTGTGCACCCACCTCAGCCAAAGCTCCAACGGCCCCGGGTGCCGCCACACTTCCCGCCAGCTGTGTGTGCCATCGCCCTGCTTGGTGGCGTGTGCTGTGTTCCCTCCAGCAGACTCTGATGTAAGATTCTGGCATCTTCGCATTGCTAGTCTGTATTGAAGCAGAGGTGGAGGGTACAGAGCTGCACGGCCAGCTGGGTCTGTGTCCAGAGCGGGGAAATCCAAGAAGACGGCATGTCCCTCACAGCAAATATTGATACTGTTGGTCAGCCAAAGATTTTCCTATTCTTTGCTGCTTAAACTTGTGCCTTAATATTGTATATAATAAATGGATAAAACGGCTCTCTCCCTCACGCTTGCTCTTTTCTGACCCAAGGAACTTATATACCAGGTGCTCAATAAATGTTGGTTGAATTTCATCTCATTTTACTGCTGGAGGCAGCCTCACTTGCTGTTTTGCTTGCAGAGGCAAGAGGCATCCCACGTGCTCCCCTCCCTGCCCCCAGCCCCTGTGGGCCTCATGCTGTTGATTCCGAGGAGGACATGAGTCATCCAAACCCCTGGAACTTGCCGTCCACCCCGCCACCCACCCCTCCAGACAAATACAGAAGGAGGAAACGCGGGGACCTGGGCCCGGGAGACGGTGGCCACTTTGATCACATCTGAGTGTCCTCTTTGGGCGTTCCTGGGTTCAGGGCCTGCCAGTGACCACCGTCACTCAGGAATTTACCCAAGCAGCCTGGGCCCTGAGTCTGAGCTGGAGTCGGAAGTGTGTCTGCGCCCCATGATGGACGTGGCAGATGTCGCTGCCTTCTTAGTGTCTTGGGGTCACAGGAAATGTGGGGGGCTTTGGTAGAAAGAAGTCACATGGTAAAGTGGTGAAATTCAGGTGGGAACCACAGTGGCTGAAGCAGGAGAAAGGGACAAATTCCGTCAGAGTCCCCGAGTGAAGGGTCCCCCCCCCCCGCCCGAAGGGGACAGTGACCTGGGAACACTGCTGGGGAGGACAAGGTGCCCTCTGTTTGTTTTCTAGTTGTGTCTCTTTGAGCAGAAGCCTCTCGCGCCCACCCCTGGCCCAAGCATGGGTAGAGCTTCCTAAATGTGAGCGTAGGGAGAGCGAGGGATGCACCTCTTGTCCCCCAGTGGCGGCTGGTGTGGTTTGCACGCATTACCATCTTCAGTCCTCACAACAACCTGGGCATCCCCATTTTAAAGACAGGGAAACTGAGGCTCAAACAACTTTGGGCAAATAACATGCGAACGATGGCAGGATTTGAACCCAGATCTACCTGACCAGGAGCCCGTGCACTTGCAGTGAAAGGTGGGTAGGGGCTGGGAGCTTGGGTTCTGACCTGTCCTGCCTTCTACCCAAAGGAATTCTCTGCAGGGGCCCCCAGATCCCTGCACGCGTGCAGATGTGACTCGTGAGAGTAAAGGGCAAACTTGGCAGCTCCCCAGCCTCCACCTCCCGGGACTACTCTGGAAAGACAGCTGGAGGCCCCGCATGCCTCAGGGCTCAGATGAGGACACTTCCGAGCTGGCATCCACTTCTGCCATCTCCCTGCCCTGACCCCATGCTTGCCACTTGTGGGAGGTGCCCAGGCCTCTGTCCTGGATCCTGGGCTGGGGCCTCTGCACTGCGAAGAATGGGAGCAATGCCTTTTAGATTGCCTGGTCTCATCGTAATCAGGAGTCACGTCCCAGATGAGAAATAAATCAGGAGTTCTGAAATTCCTTTCTTAAAATATACGAAGCTCGGTGATGAAATAAAAGGAGCTTTAGGTCTTTAAAGAATGTTGCCGTTTTCCTGTTTCTGTGGCCCTTTTATCAGGCACAGCCATGTCTGCGATGTGCTACCTTTACCTGCCCTGTTCCTGGCAGGCAGACATTCTCTGTTAGCGAGTCTGTCTCCCTCAAAACTCTCCCCTTATGCAGCCCAGAAGGAGACCCTTCCCATGTGGTGTGGATTTCTATCAAAGGGTGACGCTTCCCAAGTTCCTGATGTGAAAACAGAGAATACAGGGCTCACAGACTATGTAGCTGGGTAATCTGGAGTAAAATAATGTGAATCTTAGTCCTAGTGTTGGAAACATACTACGGAACTTTACATCCTGATTGGTTTCAGCCCTCTGACTGTTTGAGGGAAGGAGGACCTAACATTTCTTGATTTGGCTTTGGAATATTGCTTCACCTTAACAACCTCCAAGGTAGGTGAAGGCATCTTCATCCCTGAGTTTCAGATGAGGAAGTAGGCTCACGAGAAGTGTAATGTGTGTCGGGCTGCACGTCCAGCCCAGGCCGGCTTGTTTTAAGTCCCCATCCTTCTCTCCGGTACTGCATCGTGGCCTTTGACTTTAGTGGATTTTATTTTTAATGGTTTGTTTGCTTGTTTTGGGATTTAATAGTTATAGAGAGAATTGGTAGACAAGTGGCTAGTTGAAAAAAAAAAATACTTTATAGAGAGAATTGGTAGGCAAATGGCTCTTTTCAGAAATGTATTTCCAGCAGAAGGCCTGTGTAGATGGACAGTTTGGATCCAAGCCTCTGGTCTCTTTGTAAGATGAGGACTTAATGTAGAGCGGCTTGACTGTGTACTGATGCAGGTACACTTGGGGGGCAGCACCAGGGAGAAGGGACCCAAGGTAGATGTGGTCGCAGGGCCCACTTTCGGGCTGGGGTCCCACTCTTGTTTTTCCTCAGGCACAACCTGAGCCCACAGAACTGCGGTCCAGAGATGCTGAGGGTAAAACGGAAGTGCCTTTTTTTTTCCGGTCAGATGAAGTCCTGGATTGTCTCTGACAGACCTCTCTGTGTGGGTTTCCCCAGACCTGGTCCAGACCTGGCGCCTTCCCTTCCACCTCTGTGCTCTTCTCGCTGTCCCATCCTCTCCATCACCTCTGCTGGGAACCCAACTCATCTGGGCTCCTCCCTCCCGCCCCCTGTTCCTGGCTACTCACTCCACCTTCCCATGTTGTTTCTCTCCTTTCATTCTCTCCATCCTCACGGCCTTAGCTCCAGACCTCATCTCTCACTTGGACAATTTCAGGAGCCTCCCGCCTCCCAATGCTCCCACTGCATCCCTGACACGGACACCAGAGAAACGAGGAATAACTGGCGTTTATTTATTGTCATTATGCACCCCACGCTCCTGTGAGCCACTCCTACCTTAGGATATTGAATTCTTACGGTCACTCTGAGGCCGGCACTGTTACTAGATCCCCATTTTACTGGAGGAGAAACTAAGAGGCAGAGAACTTAAGTCTCTTGCCCTAAATTCTAGAGCTTGTGGATGGCAGGGCTGGGATCCAAACCTGGCGGACTAGCTCCAGAGACTCCAGGCCACACTGTTTCCCCTCAAGCTGTTAAAGTCTGATCACATCACCCCCTCGAGGGGAACCACAACAGAATTATTAGCTCCCAGTGGCCTTCAGAAGAATGTCCAAATTGCTGATAAAGCCTTCATGCTCCATAATCCTCGGCCTCGGCCCAGGCCCCAGGCTGGTTTCCTGCCACTTCCCTCCCACTCCGGCCCTCGAGTCACCCCACCGCCACCTCCATGCCCCGAATCTGCTCTGTGCGTTTCCATTCCGGCCCTTGGCTCGGATCCCCGCTCTCTGTCTGTCCAAGTCCTACTCATCCTTTAAGGCAGAGTTCCAATGTCTCTTCCGTCAGGGAGGCAATCCAGACCCCAAGGGTCAACAGGCATCGGCCTTCCTCCATTAGTAGCTGAACCACCTCGAGAAAGTTGCTGAACTTCTCAGAACGTCTCACCTGTAAGATGACATGGGGGTGGTACCGTGTCTGTTTCTCCACTAATATGAATCGGGCCCTGGTATATTTCATGACACTCTATAGGGGCTCGAACACGTGTTGACCGAATGAATCAACCCTGAGAATTTCATGGGGGAAGAGTTGGAAAGTGCCTGCGCATGGTAGGCCCTCCCCACAGGACGGCTCTGAGCATCATGGCATCTCCCAGGCTTAGTCCGCCTCCTATTACAGTGAACTGCATACAGCAGTGTCTGTCATCAGCTCGTCCATCTGGGGTAGGAACCCTGTCCTGTAGCCAGAGTAGATGCTCATAAAGATTTGAACCGAATATGAATTCTCCCAAGTGGCTTGCATGTGTTCAGCAACTGTTTTCAGGGAAACCGGCAGAAGAAACCAGAGTAAAATCAAACTTAAAAACGATGCAAGTAATCCACGTTTGTTATAAAAAGAACAATCCCATGATATGGAAGTGTACAAAATAGAAGCCACTCCCCGCTCTAAATCCCTGTAAGTCACCACCGTAAACAGGTGTATACAACCAAATAGGTAGGTATACAGATGTGAGAATGAATATTCATTTTAAAATAAGAGCATGCTGTTTCACACAAAATTCTTTTTCACTCAATAATAGATCACAGGCAGATTTCTCTACCAGCATATATAGGTCTATCTTCTTATCTTTGGTGGCTGCATAGTGTTCCTTTGTATGGAAGAGGGGAGTTGATTGAAGTCCATGCTCCGTAGCTGCCCCCCCACCCCCAGCTTCCCTACAGCATTTTCCCAGCGGTTAAGGGAGAGCTAACTGCTAAGAAAGAGGCCAAAACTTACAATTTGTGTCAGGCTTGACCAAACGCTGTCCCCAAGTTCCTCCAGGGCATCGTAACATTTCCATTGGCCTGTCCAAGCACGATGACACTGGGACCCCAAGGACTTGACAGTGCCATGGCCCCAGCTGATGGTTCAGGCCCAGCCTAGCCTGGCCTGCCCTGTTTCTATCCAGAAAACCTGCCAGTTCTAACTGACAGGCTCATTTTCCATCCAATGTCCTAGCCTTTGGCCCAGAGAAGGACACATTTTCCTGGCATTTTCCAGCTCAACACGAGCCCAGTCTGACTTTGTCCAGTGATGTTGGTCATGTTGATCCCTGTCTTGTCCCCGGCATTTTCATTTTGCAGAGTGTCTATCAGATTTTTACAAATATTTAGCTTTAGGAATAGCCTGTAAACAGAAGCCCAGTTCACAATTCACTTATCATGTTATTACTGAAAATTAATTATGTGCCCAGCACATGTCAGATCCTGGGGGTGGCGGTGGGGCGAGCCAGGAGGTACAGATTGTTCTGGCGATTCCAGCCCTGAAGGAAGAGGAGGGGAGACTGAGATGAACTGACCACCTACTGTGAGCCAAGCATTTTACATCAGTCACTGCATTGGGTCTTCAGGACAGCAAGTACAGGGAGATTCGGAGAGGTTCAGGAAATGACCCAAGGTCCAGCCTTACCCAGGTAAGTGGCCGGGTGGCATATGAGCCTAGGTTTGGGTGCATAAAAGTCAAGATTTTCCCATTATACCATGCAGCCTCTGCGTTTAAGTCTAATTGAGGTCCCGGGTACAGGAAACAAATTGCTCCTTGCGCATCTTTGTTGGGGCAGGTACACCAGGCCCCTGGACAGATATGTTAAGACCCCACCACACTCAGCAATTGGGAATCAAGCATTTGGCTGATGGTACTCAGTCACGCGCTGCCGTCCCCAGCCGGGGTGAGGGGGGTCTATGGGAAGAACAGAGGTTCCACCAACGTTTGCATGTGGCAGTCTCACAGTCAGGACCCAGTGAGAGAACCCAGGCTGAATCTTTTCCCCCTTCTTTTTTTTGGGAGGGCGGTTAAATTTTTTTAATTTAATTTTTATTTTATGTTGGAGTATAGTTGATTCACAGTGTTGTGTTTGTTTCAGGTATACAGCTAAGTAATTCAGTTATACATATGCATATATCCATTCTTCTTCAGAGTCTTTCTTTTCCCCCTTCTGCTGTCTCTAAGAGCTCCACAGCCACCAGCAGGGCCCATCAGCTGTCCTGTCCCAGCCTTTCCAGAAGAGCCACGGAGAGGGGATCCGCAAAGAAGCCCGTGATGTTCCCTGCCCTCCTCTCTCGCTGGTCTATTTACTTTCTCAATCCCATTTCACCTGGAAGGGAGGTAGTTGGAGGCAATAACCATAAGCAGTATCTTTATTTTAAAAAATTTGGGGGGAATTCCCTGGCAGTCAGTGGTTGGGACTTTGCGCTTTCATTGCCAAAGTTCCGGGTTCGATCCCTGGTCGGGGAACTAAAATCCCACAAGCCGTGCGGTACAGCCAAAATAATAATAATAATAATAATAATAATAATAATAATTTTAAAATTAGATGTCAATAGTTTATATCTTGAAAAATAAAAACCTCTTTCCCGCTGTCACGTCACTGCTCCCCTTTCCTACAGAATTCACAGACTCAGGCTTGGGCACATGTCACAGCTGTCCAGGAACGTGCAACTGACGTCATGCATCAGTGATAAACAGACGTAATCAACGGAAAAGGCAGAGCCAGCCACTGCTCAAGTCGTCTGTGCCTCTCAGTCAAGACCATCACAGTGATCTGGAGAGGAGCGCATTTCGTTAGGGCTTCTGGTAACAAAAAAACACCACCACCCACATTTGTTTTCCGTAGAGTAACACCAGGCATCCAATGAGTGGCTGATAAATGTGAAATCTCTACTTAATAACATCCCCACCCTGTGCAAAATGCGTTTCTTCTAAAGAACCTAAGTGTGTCTTTTACTGCTATTTAGTTATATGCTATTAGCGCTGTCTAGGGATGGCTATGTGATTCCTTGTTACACAGCTGAGAGAATGAGAACAGAGAACTGGGGCACCTTCCCAAGGTCATGGTGAAGTGCCAGCAGAGCCAGATTAGAGCTGGGCTCCCCTGCAGCCCTTTTAGTGCTTTTTGGGCAGAGGGATCCCTCTGTGCTGATGCTGTGTGGGCATCGGGTCTTTTCAGAGCCCTGCCCCCTTTCCTGCCTGGGGATCAGTAAACCAAGAAGTGAGGGGTGTGATGTGAATCGGTCGGGCCATCACCTGAGAAGAGCTTCACATCTAACTCGTTTGTCTAAGGAGCCAAGAGATATCATAAAGGCATAATTCCAGGCTCAGAGGTTGGGATTTCTCCCAGTGTCAGAGCCAGGCAGGTAGGGCCCAGGACTGTGGGATCACAGCAAACAATGCTTGAGGACTCTTCCTTTGACAGCCTCAAAACCTATGACTTTACAGCGGTGCTGAGATGAGAATGACCACAGCAGCAAGATGGCAGATGAAAACAGACAAGGGCCTCTCCCAGGGATAACAGAGCTGATGGCAGATGCAGGGCCCCTTTGCATTTGAGAAACAGGGTGGGAGAGACACCTCCCATCACAGTCTGGTAGGGACCACCTGTAGCAACTGATTCTTCAGGATTCTCAGTATGTGGAGGATGTACAAAGCATCCCAAATAACTCGTGATTCACACTGAGAAACACGCTTAAAGGGAACACACACACATTAGTTCAACAAACCTTTATTGTGTTAGATGAAAGATGCAAAGATAAATAAGATGCTGTACCTGCCTTCCATGCCCCATGCCCCCAAGCTCATAGTCTGGGTGAAAAGACCAGAGGGGACCACAGTACCGTGTATAGTAAATGTCAAACTCATGCGTTGTACAGGTTGTTCTGTTGGTCTAAAGAAGTGGGGAAATAGGCAGGCGACTTGTGAGTTGAACGTGGATGAGTGAGAAAAGGAGACAGTGCTGAGGTCAGAGGGCAGAGGGGACAGTGGGCACAGAGGCAGGGCGTGCCCAGGAAACCACGGCTCTGGTCTGCAGGGGCTGGTGGGGATGAGTCTGGGTGGTCCTCTAGATCCGTGAGCTACCGTGCCAAAGATTCTGGCCCTTGTCCTGTGGCCATAGATGTTGGGAGTGGGCAAAAGTATATTTAATCAGGAATGTGATCCGATCGACGCTGTTTTATAGAAAGATAACCAAGGGTATTGAGTCCACACTATGAGGAAGGGACAATAATGACATTGGGTGTTTCCATTTCTATGGCCATGTCACAATTACTCCCAAACTTAGCAGCATAAAGCAACCATTTATTTTGCTCAGAACTGCACTTTGGGCAGGGCTTGGGGTGGGGGGGGCGTGGTATTTCATCTCTGCTTGGCTCAGCTGAGGTGGCTCAAAAGCATGGAAGCTACAAGAGTGGGGAATCCCGGGGCATCTCCCTCCATGGTCTCTCCCAGGGTCTCTCCAGTGTGGCAGCTTCAGGGTGGTTGGACGTCTTATGTGGTAGCTCAGGGTGTCAAAGGCATATATATATGTAGAGAGAGAGAGAGAGAGAGAGAGGGAGGGAGGTAGCGCACCCAGCAGAAGACATATTGCCTTTTATGACCTGGCCTCAGATGTCACGCAGAATCACTCTGCCATGTCTATTCAAGGCATTTACAAGGACCTGCCAGGGTTCAAGGGCAGGTGGGGGGCAAGCAGGATAGACTTTATCTCTTCAAGTGTTTGAAATGGCAAGGTTCTAGAAGAGCACAAGGGACTAGAGATATTACTATTGCTGTGACCATTTTGGAAAATAAAGTCTGTCACACTAGGTACATGTCAGACCCAGTATCCTAAGTTATACATACATTTTCTCATCTTACTCTCCCCTCTACCTATGAAGTAGGTATTATCCTGCCCATTTTAGATATCAGGAAATTGAGGCTTGAAGATGTTAAGAGGTCTGCCTGAAATCACACACCAAGAAGTGATGGAGCTGGATTCTGTGTGCAAGTCTAATGACCCCAAGGTCTCTTGCCCTCTCCCTGCTGCAGCTTCAGGCGTGGGAAAGAAAGCACAGAGACAGACTAATTCAAAGTCATTGTTCTGCCAAGGAATGTTGTCACCACTAAGAAGGGCAGGTGATTTATGAGCTGAATAGGAAACTGAATCAACAGATCTGCAGACCAATTGAATTTGTGTTGTGTCTGCATCATAGATGCCAGATGACAAGCATTTCCTGTGGTCGTCAGTGCAACTACCAAGCAGGCAGAGCTGACAGTTGCCACTTACCAAGTGCCAGGCTCTGTGCTATGTACTTTTTGTGCATTAACTAATTTAATATTCACAATAACCCTATGGGACAAGTATTATTGTTGCTGCTGTTGTTAGGCTTAAAGGCATTAATTAATGTTGCATAGAGAGGGCATCACCCCCAAGGGCCTCCCACCTCCCTTCCATGAATCCCTTCCCCATCCAGCAACATGATGTCATGAATAGATGAACCAATGGTCTCCCCTCTCAGGGGCACCACCAGCCATGGAGTGGTTAGGAAGACCCCTCTCTGGAGTCAGACTGGTCAACTGGAAACCAGCTCCACAATTTACTAGCTGTGTGAGCCTGGGACAGTCACTTAACCTCTCAGTGCCTCAGTGTCCTCATCTATAACATGAGGATACAGTCTGTTTCTCATAGAGATTCCCATCAGGAGTATAAGACATGTCTGGACAGTACGCCATGTAGACCTTGGCCTGGAGAAAGCACACGATGGATGTCAGCTATTGTTCTTAGTATGGAGGCTGGTACCAAGGGCTCCTTGGGATTGACTTGTAGAAGGTGAGTTCTTTTTTTTTTTTTTTTTAATGTTAGTAATTATTTATTTATTTATTTATTTATTTATTTTTGGCTGTGTTGGGTCTTCGTTTCTGTGCGAGGGCTTTCTCTTGTTGCGGTGAGCGGGGGCCACTCTTCATCACGGTGTGCGGGCCTCTCACTATCACGGCCTCTCTTGTTGCGGAGCACAGGCTCCAGATGCGCAGGCTCAGTAGTTGTGGCTCACGGGCCCAGTTGCTCCACGGCATGTGGGATCTTCCCAGACCAGGGCTCGAACCCGTGTCCCCTGCATTGGCAGGCAGATTCTCAACCACTGCGCCACTAGGGAAGCTCCGAAGGTGAGTTCTTATGGTGCAGAGACATGCATTGTTTTCTTCAGAGGCCCAGGAAGCAACTTGTTTTACTAGCCTTGTTGGGGCGGAGGTGGGGGGTCAATCTGTCCAGCCAGGTGCAAGGGATAAGCCAACCAATGAGATGAGGTGGTGGGTGGGGAGGGAGAATTTTGCAGACACCGTGCAGCTTCATGGATGCTGCAAAGTGCAGAGAGCTGGTCCCAAAGCCAGGGTTGTAACTGATGCACTGAGTCAGGGCCCATGCAGCTGTGTCCCGTGATGGGGGGAGGCCCTGGATTTAGGCTCCTGTGCTTTGGGTTAACAAAGGAGCTACGGACGAGGAAGCAGGAGCCACCTATGATTGTCAGCATCTTACCACCTGTGACCTCCATTCTTGGGCAAACCCGCTTTTGCTTTCAAGGAGAAAGGAGAGAGCTCTCTGGTTGTACACAGGGAGGTACACAGTCCTCCCTTGCACTCTGCATCCCCCCGTATGCTGACCTTTTCAGCTTGAGCCAGGCTGCAGTCCCTCCCTGGTGGTAGAGCTGGCATCTGGTGGACAGGCACCCCACATTTTGGAAGCACGGTTGAGAGAGAACATAGCGGAGAGGAGTGACCGGGGTTCCTGCCCTTGGTTCCTGTCGTCCCAGCCCCAGAGCGCTCCTGTCCTTCTGGTGATTTGGTTAGGTGCCAAAACATCTCTCCTCTTGCCCAAGCTGGCAACTTGGGTCCTTCTAGTCCCAAGTAAGGTAAGCACAGGAGGGCTCCTGGCTCAACCCAGGCAGCTTGCTTCTCATGCCCACAATGAGGATAGAGAATCCACAGCATGGCCTCCTTCCAAACATCTCAAAACCAGACCCCAGTGTGTCATCACTGGAGACCCCCATTGTCAGACCTCTGATGGTTCCAAATATGAGAACGTCTGCCCCTCTTTCTATAGTATCACCTCTGCAGGCTTCCTTGTCAGCTAAATCTGCCCTTTGCTCCTTTCATTTCCTTTCCTTTTTGAAAAACAAGAATCAACATTAAAGACTATAGATATGCCTTAGACTTCCACCTTCTTGACAGTAGCCATGGGCCTCCGGAGAGTCCTGAGATGAGGAATTATCCCTTCCGCCTCGCTGTGCGTTTCAAGTGGGAGTTTTATAAAACTTCTGTTTATACACAGCTTTCAAAGAGCATGTCAATTTTGTGTTCTGAAAATCTCCATCCCTCCCTTTTCTCACCTCCTTTGAACTTGGCCAGCATCTCCCGCAGGAGATCTGAGTGTGGGCTTTCTGCCTTTCTGACGTTTGTTTGCTGGCTTGTTTTTACCTTTCATCTTTCCCACAAGGATTCCAGGTGGCTAACAGCAAAGTACACACACACAGAATGGTTAATAAAATAAAAGCTGGAGACCCTTGATGTTTGTGATTTCAAATTCCCAGTTTCAGCTCTTCTTTAATCATGCTGAAGATCGGTGACATAAGAGAATTTTGAAATCTCTTAAAAGTCGAGCCACTTGGCCTCAGACCTTTCCTAGGAGGCAGGGCAGTCTGCACACTTCAGAGTCAATAAAGCGTTGCAGGCTCACCCCACTCTCTCGCCAAGGCCAGCAGCGCCATCTAGGACACAGCCAGAAGCAGGCCAGGGTGGCAGGCCTCCTGATGCAACTCATCTGCCTGCCTGACTCATGAGGCCCCAGCCAAGGCTGTGATGATGCCAAAGGGGATGTTTGTGGGGAAGGGCAGAAGTGTCGATACATTTCAATGTGTTCTCCTGCCCCTAGTGTGTTTGATAGTCAGATGCAACTTCGAGAATTTCTATAAGTGCTGGAGAGGGTGTGGAGAAAAGGGAACCCTCTTACACTGTTGGTGGGAATGTAAACTGGTTCAGCCACTATGGAGAACAGTATGGAGGTTCCTTAAAAAACTAAAAATAGAATTACCATATGTTCCATCAACAGATGAATGGATCAAGAAGATGTGGTTTACATACACACACACACACACACACACACACAATGGAATATTATTCAGCTATAAAAAAGAATGAAATAATACCATTTGTAGCAACATGGATGGACCTAGAGATTATCATATTGAGTGAAGTAAAATATCATATGATATCACTTATATGTGGAATCTAAAAAATAATACAAATGAGTTTATTTACAAAGCAGAAACAGGGTCACAGACATAGAAAACAAATTTATGGTTACCAAAGGGGAAAGGGAGGGGAGGGATAAATTAGGAGTTTGAGATTAACAGATATACACCACTATATACAAAATTGATAAATATTAAGGATTTACTGTATAGCACAGGGAACTATATTCAATATCTTGTAATAACCTATAATGAAAAATCATCTGAAAAAAGTATATATATATTCCCTGAATTACTTTGCTGTACACCTGAAACTAACACAATATTGTAAATCAACTATACTTCAATAAAAAATTTAAAAATAAAAGAATTTCTAAGTGACAAATCTCCATAGTCCCTCCTTCCATACAGAAGGCTGCCAAAGCCTCCTGTTTGGGTCTGGGATTTTGCCCCACTTCCCAGGTAATAAGCTAGCCTGTTTCTGTTCCATGGAGGCTGGCAGAAGACAGGACACTCTTGAGTCGGAGACAAAGGACTTTGTTATTCGCGGCACAGAAAGTAGTGTGAGCACCATGGAGGTATCCGTTTTCCATGCCCTCACGTCACACAGGGTCATGCAGAGGGGCCCAGGTGGATGCTGTCCACGCAGTGGGTTTGCATCAAAGCTGGAGATCACTGAGCTTGAGGCAGCCACTGCTTTTATAGAGTGTGGTAAGCAAGCTTCCTCTTTGTCTGGAGGGAGACATTATCCCATTCTTCAAGGTTGCTTGCTGCAAATACAACCCTGAAAAATGGTCTGGGTAAAGAACAGTGAGGGCCTTGCATTCTTGGCATACCCAAGATAGACCATCCCTCTCAACAACTTTCCTGTTAAGAATTCAGGGTGGGATTTCCCCAGCTGCCCAGTCTCCTCAGGCTGCAACCAGGACGGCAGAGGGTTTCTCGGCTCTTGGTCCGTGACTTCCACATTCCCAGCCTAGCCTTTGGCTCCACAGCTCTGACTGCTGACCAGACATAACAATAGCAATGATGGTGGCTGAACTTCGTGGAGCCCGGACTGTACCTGGCACCGTGCCAAGCCCTCTGCATACATTATTTCATCTAATCCTCACAACAACCTTTGAAAAAGTGTGACCCCCTCCCTACCCACTATTGACAGATGAGGAAACCAAGGCTCAGAGAAGCTAAGGAATTTGCTGCCTGTCAGCCAACTAGTAAGTGATAGAGGCCAGTTTTGGCCCACAGTCTGGCTGCCTCCACAATCCATGCTTGTTATCTTCCCACGGGTGCTTCTCTTCCTTTCCTGGTCAAGAAGGAATGGGCTTATTCTTTTTCTTTCTTTCTCCCTTCCTTCCTTCCTTTCTTTCTTCTTCTTTATTGCTATTATTATTATTAGCAAATTCTTCTTCACTGAAGGGCATCTTCCTCTGACCTCCAGCCTCTATCCCTACCCAAAGGCCTGGCTGGGATTCAGCAGCTTCTCATAGACTTTGGAATTAGGCTGAGCAAAGGTACATAAAGGGGCCAACTGAGCCAGAGCAGCCCTCAAGGCTGATCTTCTGGGCTTCTGGAACCACCCATCATGGCTCTACTTCCTCGCAGAGGAGTGACTGCAGCCATGCCAGGGCTGCTGAGAGCTCAAACGTCACTTTTAGCAAAGTAGAAAAAGGCACTCTCCCTCAAGACACTTGATTACCATTTGCTGGAGAACTATGATTATGCACATTCACATCTAGGGAGATGCCTAAGTTCAAGTCACCTCCTGCAATTGGCTAGTGCCCAACCTATACAACCATACTGGTCAGGCCGAGTCACACAGACCCGGTTCTACACTAGTTCTGCCATTTACCAGCTGAGTGATCTCAGGCAGATTACTGGGCTCACTGAAGCTCAGTTTCTGATAGCATGTAGTGTTGCCCCCTTGTCTAACTTGTTCACAGTTTTGAAGAGGGAAATAAGAAAGAGCTGTTGCTTAAGACCCAGGGGAGAATTTTCTTCTTGGGATAAGATGGAAATATTAAAAATCAGAGACTGGGACCTAGTCCCAGAAGGACCTGCAACCCTCCCTACCTCCCCATCCAGCCACAGGGGGGATAATGGGAGTCCTTTTAAGTCCTTATGTGGTTTTTTGTCCCAGTGAGAGAGGAATTGGGCTAGTAATTGAGGTTTGTCTTTTGTTTCCTCTGCTCCTACCTTTTCAGTGACCTATTCCTTCCACAAATCTTACCCCTTTCCCACCCTGCTCCTCTTCCCATTACTTTTCTATTTTTTCTTACTCCTATTCAAGTCTACTTTCAAAAAATGATTGGTAAGTCTTAATGATTCTTTGGAAAGTTGCCTCTAAATAACTTTAGGCCAAACAAACCCTCAAATCTAATCAGTGCATTTGGACCTCAGGGAAAGCTATTTGGGAGCCAGTTCCTGCATATGACATGGAAATATCACCAAGAAGATGACCATCTGTTCCACCTTTGAAAAGCCTATAATAAGGGAGACAACCTGGTGTTAGAGCTTGCTCCTCTGACAGTAGCCCCCTCTAGTGGTCCACCGTGGGACTGGCCACCATTCTCGCTCTAGGATCTGGACTTGGAAGTTCTGCCAGTCCAGTGCTGGCTCCCGGCAGATGCCCAACCCTTTAAACAGTCATAGCAATGAGGTGAGACATTATTTGGGTTTCATGGTCATCTTCTGATGTCTAGAGGGAAGAACTTCACTCTCTCCGATTATTCAAGAGCTCTGGTCCCTAGGTCAAGCTCAGTCATTAGCTGGGGCAACTCTTAACCTCAGTTTCCTTATCTGTAAAATGGGATGAAAGATGCCTGCTGTCTGTCTCTCATAATACTGTTGTGAGGATCAAAAGAGACAGTAAGGGACAAGGGAGGTGAAAGCTCTTTGAAAACTGCATCCATAAATGTTCTGGTATGCTGTCCTAATAGAGGAGCCACTAGCCACATGTGACTATTTAAATTTAAATCGATTAAAATTAAGTGAAAATAAAAATTCAGTGCTTCAGTCACACTGGCCACGTTTCAAGTGCTCAGTAGCCACGGGTGGCTAGTGGCTACCATATTACAGAGCACAGATCTAGAACATTTCTATCATCACAGAAAGTTCTGTTGGACAGCCCTGCAGCCTAGAGAATTGAAGAACAAGCTTTACATTCCCCAATTCTGTTCTGCCCTACAAGAAGAAAGCTCTCATGCAGCAGTTTGTAAGTCTAGGAAGACGCCTAGATCACAGTCACCTGGGGGGTACAACTCAATTTGGCATGGATTCATTCATTGTGTGTGTGTATGTGGGTGTGTGTGTGTCCCATACAAATACACACACACACACATCCACACACACACACACACACACACACACACACACACACACAGAACCTGCTATGCGTCTGCCAAGCACTGTGCTAAGCTCATTGTCCTACCAGGAGGAGGGCCTGGGTTGCTGAAGTGTATTTCTGCGTCAGGGTCTCTGGATAACAGACTATGAGCGGTACAAGGAAATTTCATTCACATGTCAACCTCCTGCCTCACAGAAACACAACTGAAGTAGCTCCTCTGGGAAGGAGAAGTCTTGCCTCTGGGAAGACTTTCCTGCTCTCTCCACACTAGGCTGTGAGACCTCCTATTCACTCCCATATTCCCCTGTTCTTCCTTTTTCATTGCACTTATTATATTGTATTGCAGCTTGCCTGTTTGATTGTTTTCTGTTAAAATGTAAGCTCTCTGAGTCAGGGGACCAGGTCTGTCTTACAGTCTCTTGTATCTTCAGCCTCCCATACAGGGCCTGGCCCATACATAGTAGATGCTCAAAAACTATTAATTAATGGGTGGTATTTATAGGTGGGTGGACTTCTTTGTTCCTTCATTCGGGGTCCTATATTCCCCCGCATAAAGCCCTCAGTTATGGAACTGCTGGAGATTCTCTTTATGCTGGGCCACCAAAT
This sequence comes from Eubalaena glacialis, assembly GCF_028564815.1. Lineage (NCBI taxonomy): Eukaryota > Metazoa > Chordata > Mammalia > Artiodactyla > Balaenidae > Eubalaena > Eubalaena glacialis. The sequence goes on along the minus strand of NC_083725.1, from coordinate 49,478,282 downwards.
CCTTTGGCCATATCCCTCGCCCTAAAAGGGAGGCACAAGTTGAGTGGGAAAGGCACAACTTGATTTCTGTTTCTGGCAGTTCAGTTGATGAAAACAACTAAAATGCTGGATAAAATTTTTAAATCGTATTTTTAAAAACATTGCTGATCCACACAAAAACTTGTACACAAATGTTTATAGCAGCCTTATTCATAATAGCTCAAAGTGGAAACAACCCACATGTCTCTCATTTGATGAAGAACAAAATTTGGTATATCTATGCAATAGAATGCTATTCAGCAATTAAAAGGAATGAAGTATTAATACAACAATGGCGAACCTTGAAGCAATCTGCTAAGTGAAGGAAATCCGTCATAAAATACCACATATTACATGATTTCATTTAGATAAAATATCCAAAATAGGCAAATCTATAAAGGCAAAAAGTAGGGCACTGGTTGCCTAGGGCTGGGAGAAAGGAAGATTTACTGCTAATGGGCACAAGGTTTCTCTTTGGGATGATAGAAATGCTCTAAAATTAGACTGCAGTGATTGTTACACAACTCTGTGAATCTACTGAAAACCTGGCTTCTCTGATGAATTTTATCAAAAGCTTAAAAAAGCAATTATTACCAATCCTTCACAAACTCTTCCCACCGCCCCCCAAAATAGAACAGGAGGGAACACTTTCCAACCCATTCCATGAGGTCAGTGTTACCCTGATACTAAAACCAGAAAAGACATTACAAAAAATAAAAAACAACTACAGACTAATATCTTTTTGAATATGAGCTAAAATCCTCAACAAAATAGTAAAAACTAAACCCAGCAACATATAGAAAGGATTATATACCATAATTAATCTATCTCAGGATACAAGGTTTGTTCAACTTCCAAAAGCAACTAATGTAATAAACCATATTAATAGAATAAAAGACAAAAACAGCATGATCTTCTTAATAGATGCAGAAAAAGCATTTGACAAATACAACATCTTTTCATGATAAAAACATGCAATAAAATAGGAATAGAAGGGAAACTTCCTCAACCTGATACGGGCAATTACCAAAAACCCACAGCTAACATCATACTTAATGGTGAAAGACTAAATGTTTTTCCCCGAAGTTCAGCAACAAAAAAAGGATGTCTGCTCTCATCACTTCTATTCAATATTGTATTGAAAGTTCTAGCCAGGGCAATCAGACCAAAAAAAAAAATAAATAAAAGGCATCCAGATTGGAAAGGAAAAAGTAAAACTATTTCTATTCACAGATGACATGATCATGTATATTGAACATCCTGAAGAATTCAAAGCAACTGCAGGAACAAGAAAAAAAATTAGAACTAATAAATAAGCTTACCAAGGTGCAGGATGCAAGATAAATATACAAAAATCAACTGTATTTCTATACACTAGCAATGAATAACCTGAAAATGAAATTAATAATACAATTCCATTTACAATAGTATCAAAAAGATTAAAATATTTAGGAATAAATATAACAAGATTATTATAAAATCTGTACACTGAAAACTATAAAACACTCTTTAAAGAAATTAAAGTAACCTATGGAAAAACATACATGTTCATGGAGCAGAAGACTTAATTACTATTGTTAAGATGGCACTAGTCTCCCAAATTATTTACAGATGCAACATAATCCTTATCAAAATCCCAGCTGCCTTTTTTGCAGAAATCAACAGGTCAATCATAAAATCTATATAGAAATGCAAGAGATCTAGAATATATCAAACAATCTTGAAAAAGAACAAAGTTGGAGGACTCACACTTCTCAATTTCAAAACACTACAAAGCTACATTATCAAAACAGTGTGGTACTGACGTAAATTTAGACGTATGGATCAATGGAATGGAATTGAGTCTAGTAATAAACCCTTACATTTATGGTCTCTTGTCCTCAGTTCCTGAAATCAGAGCCACAAAGGCAAAATGAGTGTCTTGTTATTTATAATAGCAGTCCCCAACCTTTTTGGCACCAGGGACCAGTTTCGTGGAAGACAATTTTTCTATGGACCGGTGGTGGGGGTGGGGGGGGATGGTTCAGGCGGTAATGGGAGCAATGGGGAGCGGCAGATGACGCTTCGCTTGCTCGCTTGCTGCTCACCTCCTGCTGTGTGGCCGGGTTCCTAACAGGCCACTGACCGGTGCCGGTCCGTGGCCCGGGGGTTGGGGACCCCTGATTTATAACAAGCCATTTTCCACCATAACTGGGTTTAGGTTAATGAGGTGACTTTTGGAAAGCAGGTAAGGATGAGGGCTGGTTGCCATGGGAACCAACCCTGAAGACAGTGTTTGAACTTTCAGTCCCACTCCTCATACTCCAGGGAGGGGAGAGAGACTAGAGGTTAAATCGATCACCAATGGTCAATGATCTAATCAATCATGCCTATGTAATGAAGCATCCATAAAAACCCAAAAGGAGGAGGTCCAGAGAGCTTCCAGCTTGTGGAACCAGAACACTTCCAAGTGCCACCATGTCAGACTCCAAACTCCATGAGGACAGAAGCTCCTTTGTTCAGGACCTCTCCCCATGTATCTCTTCATCCGGCTGTTGATTTGTATCCTTTAATACCCTTTAAGATACATTGGTAATCTAGTAAGTAAACAGGTTTCTTGAGCTCTATGAGCTGCTTTAGCAAATTAATTGAACCCAAAGAGGTAACAATCTGGACTTGTGACTGGTGTCTGGAGCCACTCTAGCAGATTAAACAAACCCCAGGAGGAAGTCTTTGGAACCTCCAGTCTGTAGCCCGTTGCTCTGGGCTTGCCATTGGTGTCTTAAGTGGGGGTGGGGTGGGGGACAGACTCGTAGGACTGAGCCTTCAGACTGGAACCTGAAAGTGTCAGAATTGAGTTAAACTGTAGGACACCCAACTGGTGTTTGGAGAATTGCTTGGTGGTGTGTGGGAACCACCTCTCACTGCCATCCCTCCACCCACACCCCACGTTGGAATTGGTCCCAGAACTTTTAATGCACTTAGCATATTTCAGAAAGAAGTACAAGGCAGGCTCTGGACCTTTATAAACTGGGTCTTTGCCGACACAACAGAGCATAAGCCCAGTGAAGCAGCTGTCTCACTGCTCCCAGTGTCTTCCTTTTGCCCTGAGAGCAGCCGCAGTCAGTCCCTAGGACAGGCACGGTCTTTGTGAGGTGATGTCATTTGTGGCTCAGACAATGGGCTATGGGATCAAAGAGACCTGGATTCAAACCTTGATTTTGATGTTCCTACAAACTTTGGGCAACTTAATCTCTGAGTTTCAGCTTCTGCACCTGTTTGGGGATACCATTTGTCTCCCAGGGTTGCTGCTGGCAACCTGCAACCTGTTTACTTAGATAACCCACATCAAGTTCCCAGCACAGGCCTGGTGCATATGGAGCAGTCAGCAAATGCCAGGTATTCTTATTACTCATTTTGCTTTATAGAGATTTGGCAGATCTGCTTGCAGGACGTAGGAAAGAGAGAGGAGGCTTTTTTTCTCTCTGTGCTTTGATGATCCTGCAGGTACTCAGGAAGAGAATCCAGACAGCCTCTTTCTGGCTGCAGATTCCTTATGGAAAATGGGCCTAAAATGGCCCTAGAGAGTCCCATGGCTGTTAAAGGAAGTAAATGCTGGAAGGCTTACTATATATATACTACTCCTCAGGCCCTCCACACCCCATGGGATGCCAGTTCCCATTCAATGTTCAGCTTTTATGAGTATTTTTAAAACTTTCCTTTGAACATATCTGTAGGATGGTGTCCTCAAATGTCTTGTCCAGGCGACAAAGTTCTTTATTAACAGATGCAAGGAATGGCTACATCCATTGCATACCTCATCTTAGCATGGTTCTCTTAATGATCCACCTATTTTTAAGAATGGTGCTTCTTCTCTCAAGTTTCTTATGGCTCTGAAATGTTGATGCTTTCATTTCATTAACAATGGCTTCCTAGGCCAAATGTTGGAAAATCTCAAAAAAAGGGGAACTCATTCATTCATTTATGCATACCATAAACAGTGGGATTCTCATACTGATTACCAGTTCCCTGCTCTCTGGGATTTCTGTTAGTTGACTCAGTATCAGTTATGTACTTAGAATCGTGCTAGGTCCAGAGTGCACCAGGGTGAGCCTGCCAGATGTAGCTTCTGATCCGTGGGGGCTACAGACTCTTACATAGATGGTTATGATGCAGGGGGATGACCTGAAAGAATGGGACAAGAATGGGTGTTGGCTGATGAACTAGAAGAGTTCTTTCTGCTCCAGAGTGGGAGCAGAAAGAGGTGTGGGATAGAACAGAATTGCAGGTTGGGTTCTTGGGAAGAAGATGCTGAGATGGAGTTTAGGGTGTGAGACGTTCCATGGGGTCAACTCCTGGGAAAGGAAGGCAAAGGAAGCAGGACAGGGCCAAGGAAGAAACTGAGCTGCAATGCAGTCTCAACAAGCCTCAGTCCACCGGGTGTGGGGCTCTGGAGAGAAGATTGCCTGTCACAGGGTTCCTAGTGGGGCTGACACCGCTGGGCCTGTCCCTCCCCCGCCTTCCTCAGCGGCTGGATGCAGCAGCTGTGTGGCTGTCAGCGGTGCTGTCCACTCATGCATTCCTCACGACAGGGCAGAAAGAGCTTCCCTGAAGGGGGACCTGGGTCTTCCAGCATCATGTCTATCTCAGAGGGACGACACCTAGAATAGACAACATCTAAACCAAGGTGTGAAGGACAGACACCAGGTACAAAGGTGGGATGGGTGGGGAGTGGGAACAGGTAGAGGGAATAGCCTGTGTGGAAGCTTGGAGGGACTGAAACAGGCCGAGTTCTGGGGAGGCGTGGCCGGGGGGCACTGTACAGACATGAGATTGGAAAAGTGGGAAGGGGGCTCGTGGGTCACATGCATGGGGTGTGGACTCCATCCTAAGGGCTGTGAGATGCACTTACAGGTGAGTCCACTGTGGCCTCCACTCTGGTTGGTAGGTTGGGAGATGAGGACAGGTGGGGATCAGAGGGATGGAGGCTGGAGGCCCTGTAGGGAGAGTGTGGGTCCCTGGGGAATGCCCCCAGGGAAGAGTGCCTCCTGGGAAGGCTGCCTCCCTCCATGTGGAAGTGTGGACTGGCCCATGGCTCCCTCTGAGGGAGGAGGTGGAGGCCTCCTGAGCCTTGGGGAGGCCTGGCATCTTCTGCCGTTGCACCGTTGGGAGAGGTCCAACTCCACATTTCTCCACCCACGGCCCGTCTTATTCCTCTATATCATCATCAATTTCCTCTTTCTCATAACATTTTGAAGCAAATCCCAGACATTATGTAATTTAGTCCATAAATATTTCAGGATATATCTCTAAAGATAAGGATATTAAAAACAATAAAATAAAACCATGGAAAACAGTATAGAGGTTCCTCAAAAAACTAAAAAGAGAGTTGTCATATGATCCAGCAATCCTACTCCTGGGCAATACCCAGACAAAGCTATAATTGGAAAACATACATGCACCCCTATGTTCATAGTGGCACTATTTACAATAGCCACGACATGGAAAGAACCTGAATGTCCATCAACAGATGAATGGATAAAGAAGATGTGGTACATATATACAATGGAATATTACTTGGCCATAAGAAAGAATGAAATAATGCCATTTGCAGCAACATGGATGGGCCTAGAGATGATCATACTAAGCGAAGTAAGTCAGAAAGAGAAAGACAAATACCATGTGATATCACTTATATGTGGAATGTAAAAATACAACATAAATGAACATATCTATGAAACAGAAACAGATTCACAGATATAGAGAACCTGTGGTTGCCAAGGGGGAGGGGATTGGGGGAGGGAATGATTGGGAGTTTGGGATTAGCAGATGCAAACTATTATATATAGGACGGATAAATGACAAGGTCCTACTGCATAACACAGGAAACTATATTCAATATCCTGTGTTAAACCATAATGGAAAAGAATATGAAAAAGAATATATACGTATAATTGATACATAGGTATATATGTATTTCTTGCTGTACAGCAGAAATTAACACAACATTGTAAATCAACTATACTTTAATAAAATTAATAAAAAAATAAAACCACAATACTAATATCACCTAAAGAAACTTCATGGTTTCTTGATATCAAATGGGATATCAAACTTTCACTTGTCTCGAAAAGTAATAGATGTTAACTTTTTACAGTTGGTTCAAATCAGCATCCAAGCAAGGTCCACTGACTGTTTGGCTGATATATTTTTGTCTCTTTTAATTTACATGTTTCTCACTCATCACTCTTCCCCTCCACCCACAAATCACCCCCACTCCCACAATTTATTTTTTGAAGAAACTGAGTCATTTGTTTGATTTCATTTGTCCAGAGTCTGGATTTTACTAATTACATCCCCAAAGCATATATTTAACATGGTTCTCTGAATTTTCTCTAAATCGTGAATGAGGAAAATTTTGAATCTAATAAGATGGAGTTTTGAACAGGACTAGACTGGACTGGATTTTAATTCCTCAACTTCACAGGCACACCTTGGGACCTGCCTAGCATGCTGGTAATAGATGGGGAAGAGATTCCACAGGGCGCAGGTGAAGGCAGAAATTAGGGAAAATTAAAGCAGCAATGTGCTTGTGTCCTGTACAACTGATCAACAAACTAAGAACCAAAGCAACTATGAATACCACAAACATTCTGATGTTGATCTCCAACTCAGTTCCAGTTGATTTCTTGGACATGCCTATGGATGCCTTCTTTCCTCGAAGTTCTGCCCTATTCTTTTTTTTTTTTAAGTATAGTTGATTTACAAAGTTTCAGGTATACAGCAAAGTGATTCAGTTATATACACACACACACACACACACACACATATATATATACATATACATAATATATATATATTTTTCCAGATTCTTTTCCATAATAGATTATTGCAAGATATAGAATATAGTTCCCTGTTCTATACAGTAAGTTCTTATACATAGATTCTATTCCCATATAGGTCATTACAGAGTATTGAGTAGAGTTCCCTGTGCTATACAGTAGGTTCTTTTAGTTATCTATTTTATATATAGTAGTGTACATGTCATGTCAATCCCAATCTCCCAATTTATCCCTTCCAGATCCCCCCTTCCCCTCTTGGTAACCATAAGTTTGTTTTCTATATCTGTGACTCTATTGCTGTTTTGTAAATAGGTTCACTTGTACCATTTTTTTTAGACTCCACATGTAAGTGACATTATATGCTATCTGTCCTTCAATGAGAGAAAACTTGGTGATAGACTTGGAACTAGAGGAAGAGGACTGTGTTGGAGATGACAGTTGAATCTAGCTTGTGCAGCCAGACAACTGGCAGGGCCATTGGCCAACACAAGTGACAATGCAAAAAAATAAAGGATCATGTGTTCATTTTGAACTGTCTGAGTCTGAAATGCCGCTGAAATGTTTAAGTAAAGATGTCAAGGAAGCAACTGAATGAATGCATCTAGAAGTCAGAGGAAATACCTGGGCTGGAGAAGTAAATATATTCGTTATTTGTAAGTGGGCATTAAACCTATATGTTTGAGGTTTTGGGGGGAGATCACATGGAAAAAGTACTGAGAGGGCTTAGGCTGAAGCCTTGAGGAGCTTCATGGGAGGAATTGAATGAGAAAGGTCAGTCTTCGGTGGAGACAGAAAAGGAAAAACCAAAATAGTAGAAGGAAAACCAGAAGAGAGTGGTGTTCCAGGAACCAAGACTGGATCTGTGTTTTAGAAGGACCCCTATGGCCATTGTATCGTGGATGGTTAGAGTCAGAGAGATGGGTCAGGTGTGCCTTTTTTAAAATTCTAAACACTGACGACCTTCAGCCACAGCAAAAAAGTAGCCTGAAGTGTGAGCTTTCTGCCTCACTGCTTCACTGATGTAACTGAGGTCTGCTGCCTACAGGAATAAGAGACTCCTAGGAATCAAACGACTGTTTAGTGAGTCACTGGAAAGAATTCTTGATCTTATGTTTCTCTTCCTTTGTTTCTTTCAAATGCAATTTTGCGACACTGAACCCATTTAAAAATAGCTATATCTATGGAAAATTAGGACTAGAGAGCCACTCAGGCTCCTTTTACTTTAAACCTCGAGTACCTTGTTACCTCACATGAAACAGTAGCAATTATGCTTTTATGGGTCTTCCCAGTTTTCAAACTACATTTGAAATCCCTATGCAGTGAAGATGAAACAGTTCCACTGAAAAGTGGGGACAAAGCTACATTTTCTTGAAAGGGAACAAGATTTTTTTTTATAGCTCCAGCTGCTGCATTAAGAACATTTGATGCCCAGGAAAGAAAAAAGCTACTGGAAAATGGGGCACGGGTAACTTCTCCCACTGTAGCTACTCAGTTTGGATGAGCATATTCGTAAGCATTCTGTAGGAGGCAGTTTTCAGAAGCATTATTCATTCATTCCATAAATATTTATGGAGCATCTATTTTGATCCAGGCATTGGGCAAGGCACTAGGATGGTTAAAAGCATCTCCAGCATTCCCTTGTAATACATGACTCTGTGCAGTTGCAAAGAGGAACAGAAAGAGCCAGAGCAGTTGAAGTCTGGGCAGCTGAAGGCATCGGCATAGCTAAGACAGCGAGTCTTTGAGTGTTCCGAGACTAAACCTGTCTACAGCAGCAGATCCACCATGACTCAAGGAAGTCATCCCTGCTGTGTCCTGATATGTACCAGAATGGAACCTGGATGATGAAGGTGATCCAGAAACAGGACGATGGAGGAGGAGAGGGCAGACCCGGACACGCACACCCTGGCCACTTGCCTCACCAATCGTAGGGAAGCCTTGTTCCTAAGGCATTATGTTGGTGTGCTGCTGGCGTGCTGTGTACAATCCAATGAAGATGGGTAATGGTGACCCTGCTAAGAACTAAACGAACACCGTCACACTTAATCCTCACAGCTACCTTATGCAGTGCTTACTCTTATTATTCCCATTTTAGAGAACAGGAAACTATGACCTAGGTAGGTAGTCACTTGCCTCAGAAGATGCAATAGCGTGAATGCTCGGCCCAGACCTGCCTGACTCCCAGGCCGTGCTCTGAGCCCCCATGTGATTGGGGCCAACCCAGACTTAATAAACCCGGCCATGCTGACTCCATAACCTGTGTTTGTTTCTGCTCCATTCGTCCTTTTGCAGTTCTTATGATACCCTGAATTAAAAGAGCCCTTTCAGGCATGATTTGGGACAAGTTTCTGGCAGGATGGACCAACAGCTGGAGACACCAAGCAACAGCGGGAGTTGCCATTCCAGGGCCAAGATGGGGCAGACAAGGGGAATGGTGCCCTTTTCAGAACAATCCTGAACAAGGCCCATTTCATGACTTTCATCTATAGTTGGTCCTCCCAAGGCTTTAGGAGATGTGACAGCTGCATACACTGAGGTTCAGATATAAATTCCGCAGCAGGCAAATGGAGGAGCTGGGACGCAAACCACTGTCTTGCCTCTAGGGCTGCTACCTCTGTGCTTGGTGAATAACAGATGCCTGTCATTTACACGTGTGCCATCTGGAGAGAAAGTCCCTGGATGTTGCGTGCAAATATGTAGCAGGCCAGGCAGGCTTTGTTATTATTTGTTTTCTTTAAATCTCAGAGATGAAAACCTGGTAGTTTCTCCTGAATCTGAGCATGAATGAATCCTTGGGAGAGATGGGTTTGGGGGTTAAATCAGCCAGTTTCACTGAGGTCTAGGTGTGTGTGTGTGTGCGCTGGGCTGTTATATAATCTTGGTAAGTATCGGTACCAGGTGTGGGTGTGGCACCCTGTGGATTATGGGTGTCTTGTTTTTCACTATTTAAAAATATACATTTTGGGGGTGGCTAGCCCTTTACAAGGGTGCTTTTCCTGCAGTGTGTTTTCCTGGCTCTGTGCAGAATTTGGGGCCTGTCCTGAGGACTATAGGCCTCGTTTGACAGATCCATTCATTGGGTCAATTAATAGTGACTGAATACCTGCTCGAGGCATGTACAGTCAGGCCATTGAAAATGGCTGTTCTCTTGCTCTCTGTACATCCCCTGCTTGACCAGTCCCTGTTTCATTCACATGACTATCCAATCCTCTTAATTATAGGGTTTAATCAGTAACTGCCTCGTGCTTGCTCCCTGCCCCAGCCACTGGTTTCCCCGGTAACTGATGAGCCAACCTGCTATCAATTCCCCCTGTAAATGGTAGCCTCCTTCTCCCCCAAGACGCGAAGATTGCTGTCCTGTCCTGCCTGCCGTTTACCGTCCATGGTGGTGTGTCCCTCCAGGACCCTGTTGCTTTGGACGTATAAGATCCCCTGTCCAACAAACCAGCGATGTCTCTGTTGCTGTCTCTGGGCTCTTTCTTCGGTCTTGAGGCTGGGCACCTCCATGGCCTGCAGGCCTGCGAGCTGCAGCCCAACAAGGCGTACAGGTGGATCCTGGAACTTGTCTGTCTGGGCTGGAGTCCTCACTGGTCTACTTAGTAACTATGCAAATCTGGTTAAGTTCCTTAAACTCTTTGTGCCTCAGTTTCCACATCTGTAAAAAGAAGATAAATAATAGATCACGCCTTGGGAACTGGTATGGGGATTAAGTGAGTTACTGTTTCAGCACAGAGAGCTCTGCCTGTCTATTGCTCCTGACACAGAGAAGTACAATGCCATGAACCTGCCCTCCGGGGCTGGCAGTCCAGCTGCAGGGCTAACACTATGTAAACAGTGTAACACAAGGTCAGAGCAATATGTATCCTGAGATAGGGGCAACAGAGCATCGTGGGGAGGATACTGGACTTGATGGGCTGTTTCTTTTTCTAAGATATTTTTTCTCAAGTGTCCTGTTCTTCCCTTGTAGTTTTCATGATGTCATTTTTTCTAAGGCACAGCATTCTAGATGTTTAGAAAAAGCCACTGATCTCTCAGTCCAAGCTCCTTATTTTACAGCTAAGGTAACTAGGCCCAGAGAGGTGGAGTGAATTGCCCAGGGTCCAGAGCTTCTTTATGGTAGAACTGAGTCCCAGACCATTGCTCTTTTCCATTATTCTAAACAGCTTTTTAATGTGTTGGATCTCTAACGTAAAGGGCACAGAGTTCACCTTAACAGCCATCTGTCCAATAGAGCATGAGGCTGGGAGGAGAGAGATATTTCAAATATGCAGAATGGGGACCTCCCTGGCAGCCCAGTGGTTAAGACTTCACTTTCCAATGTAGGGGGTGTGGGTTCGATCCCTGGTCGGGGAGCTAAGATCTTATATGCCTCGCGGCCAAAAAAACAAAGAACCGTAAAACAGAAGCCATATTGTAACAAATTCAATAAAGACTTTAAAAACGGTCCACATCAAAAATAAAAAAATTTTTAAAAAAGGCAAGTTTAATAAATAAATAAAATAAAATCTGCAGAATGTCTAGAATCCTCATCTGGGCTCAGAGGTTTACCTAGCACCCCAGGGAAAGCCTTTTTCAAGACTTCCAAGGACAAAAAAACCTGGAGGGGAAGGGGCTGTGCATATGTGTGCCAGCCTAGAAGACATGTAGAACAGTGTTTAGTGGCTACCAAGGCCTGGGAACCCGTAAGTTGTAATAACTCAATTAGTTATTAGTGCCTGCCATGGCCCAGGTACTTTGCTAGACATCAGAAATGCCAAAGTAGGGCTTCCCTGGTGGCGCAGTGGTTGAGAATCTGCCTGCCAATGCAGGGGACACGGGTTCGAGCCCTGGTCTGGGAAGATCCCACATGCCGCGGAGCAACTAGGCCCGTGAGCCACAACTACTGAGCCTGCGCGTCTGGAGCCTGTGCTCCGCAACAAGAGAGGCGGCGATAGTGAGAGGCCCGCGCACCGCGATGAAGAGTGGCCCCCGCTCGCCGCAACTAGAGAAAGCCCTCGCACAGAAACGAAGACCCAACATAGCAATCAATCAATCAATCAATCAATCAATAAATCTTTAAAAAAAAAAAAAAGAAATGCCAAAGTAAACAAGACAGTCATAGACTCTGCTTTCATGGAGAAGAGGTTCTCAACATGGGGCAATTTTGTCCCCCAGGGGATATTTGGCAATGTCTGCAGGCATTTTTTTTGTTTGTTTAAAACGTCTTTTTATTTTTATTTTATTTTATTTTTTTAACATCTTTATTAGAGTATAATTGCTTTACAATGGTGTGTCAGTTTCTGCTTTATAACAAAGTGAATCAGCTATACGTATACATATAGCCCCACATCTCCTCCCTCTTGCGTCTCCCTCCCACCCTCCCTATCCCACCCCTCTAGGCAGTCACAAAACACCGAGCTGATCTCCCTGTGCTATGCGGCTGCTTCCCACTAGCTATCTATTTTACGTTTGGGAGTGTATATATGTCCGTGCAACTCTCTCACTTTGTCCCAGCTTCCCCTTCCCCCTCCCCGTGTCCTCAAGTCCATTCTCTAGTAGGTCTCTGCAGGCATTTTTGATTCTCATGATTTGAGTGGGTGGCAGGGTTGCTATAGGGGTACCGTCAGCATCCAAGAATACATAGGGGAGCCCCCATGACAAAGAATGGTTCGGCCAAAAATGTCAACAGTGCCGAGGTTGAGAAGACCTGTCATTAAGCATAAAGTCCATGCCAATTAAACAAGTAGTTAAAGTGTAATTAGTGTCACGGTAGAGGAAACTCAAGACACTGTAAGAACCTATACTACGAGGACTTAACCTAGAGAGCGAGGCAGGTCTCTGAGAATATGGGATGTTTAAACTAAATCCCCAAGGAAGAGTGGGGTGTTGCGATGCAAGGGAGTAGGGATGGGAGACCCAGGAAATTGGGGAGAGGGAGTACAGAGACCTGGAGGAGAAACAGATCTCTCTTAAGGAATCAAGAGATGTTTAGCGTGGCTGGAGCAGTCTGAAAGTGGAAGTCACAAAAGATGAGTCACAGAGCTTCTCATAAGACATCCCATTGATATGCATTAAGTGTCCACCAGGAACCGTGCCCTGTTCCCATGCTGGCGAGTCTTACCTGAACCCACTAATAGCACTGCCTTGGAAGAGCTTCTAGTCTCAAGAAGTGAAGGATTTTGGCTTTTATCCTAAGGGCAATGGGAAGCCACGGAAAGGTTTTATCCAGGAGATGACGGAGTAAGATTACCTCTTTGGAAAGCATGCAGAGGATGGAATTGAGGGCAGCAAGAGTGGAGGCAGGAGGACCAGTTGGAGGTTGTTACCATAATCCAGATGGCGGATGAAGATGGCCTGAGTCAACAATGGCACCAACCATTATCGCAAAAGCAAAAGGGCCAGAAAACAGGGGCCCATCAGTGAATGATCAGATTCAGTTTCCTAATGCTGCTGTAGCAAACAACTGCAAGCTTAGTGGCTTAAATCGTCACACATTTATCCTCTTACAGTTCTGGAGGTTGGAAGTCCAAAATCAAGGTTTTAACCGGGCTGTACCCATTCTGGAGACTCTAGGGAAGAATCTTGTTTTCTTGCCTTTTCCAGCTTCTAAAGGTTACCTGCATTCCTTGGCTCATGGTCCCTGCTTCCGTTGTCATATTTCTGTATTCTCCTCCACTTCCACTGTCACATCATCTTCTCTGACTCAGATCCTCCTACCTTCCTCTTAAAAGGATCCTGTGATTATACTGGGCTACCAGGATAATCGATGATAATCTCTCCTATTTTAAGATTCTTAACTTTCACCTGCAAAGTGCCTTTTGCCGAGGTAACATATTCATAAATTCCAGGGATTAGGACATGGACATGTTGAGGGGGCCATCATTCAGACTACTACAGGTCTCTCACAGCTGTTTCATCCTTGTTCATTACTGTGAAGACCATTCACACTCCTTGAGGATGGATGAGCCCCATTGGTTCTTCTGGAAATGTCAGTCCCACCTCCCCTGCCCCCCTAGTCACTCCCTGCATGGGCTCTTTTGGTTCCCACCAACAGGCTCAATGATTTTCAAAAGGGTGTTCTGAGTCAGGGTGAAAAAATTAGGGGCTTCCAGGCTCAGATCCACATTTGTCCCCAAGACTCTATACCTAGATGTTAAGCTGAGGGGCAGACTCACCTTTCCATTCATTTATTCCAGCGTGATGAAAGAGGTTAAAAAACAAAACAAACAAAACTCCCAAAAAACAAAATAAACAAACAAAAACCTCTCTGATTTACCATGATCAGTTATGCTTCTTTTAAGATGCTATCGTTGCCATGGTGACCAGAGGCTAAAGAGATTCTCACCTCTTTCCCATTTCCCACCCCTCTATACATTTCCTCAGCAAGTCTCCATTGCATTCATTTATGGATATCTCAGGGGCACTCTCCTACCTAAAGAAAATCCTCTTTCTGCTTTCTGCAAGTGGGCATCTCTCTGACCAGTGAATCCAGCCTCCAGGATTGACAGGGCATAAGCTGGCAGCTCTTGACCTGCCTCCTCCAGACAGATGGAGGAGGAACTGGCTGATGTGCTCCCAATGAATAAATAATAAGCATCCTGCTGCCAAGTCTCTGTGTGCTGTGAGTGTCAATGCCTGCAACAGGGAGAGATGTGGGGAGGGATCAAGGGAGGACAGAGCTGGTCCAGGGCCCAGAGAGAACAAGAGCCACTGAATCCACTTGTTAGAGCCCCTCTTCTGCACTCCTCTCCACGGTGACACATCACGTCCCGTGATTACGTACCTCATGCCCGCCACTGCCATGGTCTGATGTCCATCAAGGCCCAGGAGGCTGGACTGGAGAGACTGAGGTGTAAGATCTAGGACGGAAAGATGTGATGTTGTTTTCAGCTGTGTGACTTCAGGCAGGGCAATCTGCCATGCACAGCCTCACCATCTGTAAACTGTGATCAAGACCTCTGCCCCACCTGCTCTGTAGGATCCTTGTGAGTGAGGGTCAGATCAGATCACTGGTATAAAGGTGCTTTCTGAACTTGGTATGAGACTGCATACATGATGATGACGATGATGATGGTGGTGGTAGTGGTGACAATGTCATAAAATTGGAATCATACCGTATGTAACCTTTTCAGACTGGTTTCTGTCACTTAGCACTTAAGTTTCCTCCATGGATTTTCATGGCTTGATAACGTATTACTTTTTATGGCTGAGTTGTATTCCACTGTATGGATATGCCACACTTAGTTTACCTATTCACCTATCGAGGGACATCTTGGTTGCTTCCGAGTTTAAAGCTGCTATAAATATTCATGTGCAGGTCTTGTGTGGACATAAGTTTTCAACTCATTTGGGTAAGTATCTGGGAGCATGATGATTGCTGGATCATATGGCAAGCTTATGTTTAACTTTGTAAGAAACTGCCAAATTGTCTTCTAAAACGGCTGAACCATTTTGCATTCCCATCAGCAATGAATGAGAGTTTCTGTTATACCACATGCTTGCAAGCATCTGCTGTTGCCATTGCTTTGGATTTAAGCCACTCTAATAGGTCTGTAGTAGTATCTTATTGTTTTAATTTGCAATTCCCTAACAACATATAATGTTGAGCATTTTCTCATATGTTTATGTGCCATCTGTATGTCTTCGCTGGCAAGCTGTCTGTTTAGAACTTTTGGCCATTTTAAAATTAGGTTGTTTTCTTGTTGTTGAGTTTTAAAGGTTCTTTGTGTACTTTGCTAACAGTCCTTTATCAGATATGTGTTTTGCTGAGATTTGCTCCCAGTCTGTGCCCGTTTTTTCATTCCCTTAATAGTGTCTTTCGCAGAGCAGTTTTTACAATTTTAATGAAGTCCAACTTATCAGTTTTTTCTTTCATGGATTGTGCTTTTGGTGTTGTATCTAAAAAGCTATTGCCAAATGCAAAATCATTTAGATTTTTTCCTATGTTATCTTTTAGAAGTTTTATAGATTTGTGTTTTACAAATGTAAAGCCTATGGTCCATTTTGAGTTAATTTTTGTGAAAGATGTAAAGTCCATGTCTAGATTCACTGTTTTGCATGTGGATGTCCTGTTGGTCCAGCACTATTTGTTCAAAAGACTATCCTTTCCCCATTGAGTTGCCTTTGTTCTTTTGTCAACGATCAGTTGACTATATTTGTGTGTGTCTCTATCTGGACTCTCTATTCTGTTCCATTGATCTATTTGTCTGTTCTTTCACCAGTACCACACTGTCTTGATTACTGTAGCTCTATAGCAAGTCTTCAAATCAGGTGGTGTCAGTCCTCCAATTCTGTTCTTCAGTACTGCGTTAGTTATTCTCAGTCTTTTTAGTAGTAACTTTAGAATTGTTCATTGATATCCACAAATAGCTTGCTGGGATTTTGATTTCAATCGCATTTTTGATCAAGCTGGGAAGAACTGACATTTCTACATATTTGAGTCTTTCTATTCATAAACATGGAATATCTCTCAATTTATTTAGTTCTTCTTTGACTTCTATCATCAGTGTTTTGTAGTTTTCCTCATATAGATCTTATAGAAATTTTGTTAGATTTATCTCTAAGTATTTCTATTTTGGGGGATGCTAATGTAAATGGTGCTGTGTTTTTTATTTTAAATCCCAGTTGTTCATTGGCTGGTATATAAGAAAGCAATTAACTTTGTATCCTGCAAGCTTGCTATAGTCATTTATTAGTTTTGGGAGTTTTTTGGTTGATTCTTTGGGATTTTCTATAGAGACAATCATGTCATCTGCAAACACAAATGGTTTTATTTCTTCCTTCCCAGTTTGTATACCTGTTATTTCTTTTTCTTTTTTTTTTTTTTTCCTGCTTTATTACATTAGCTAGGACTTCCAGTACAATGTTGAAAAGAGTGTTGAGAGGGCACATCCTTGCCTTGTTCCTGGTCATAGGGAGAAAGCATCTAGTTTCTCACCATCAGGTATGATGTTAACTGTAGATTTTTGGTAGATATTATTTTTTATTGAATTTTTTAAATTGAGGTATAGTTGATTTACAATATTGCAGCTCTTCCTTATCAAGTTGAGGAGGCTCCCCTCTATACCTAGTTTTCTGAGGCTTTTCATCATGAAATGGGTGTTGGATTTTGTCAAATGCTTTTTCTTCACGTATTGATATAATCATACTTTTTTTCTTCCTTAGCTTGTTGATGTGGTAGATTACATTAGTTGATTTTAGAATGTTTAACCAGCTTTTTACACATTGTTTGATTTGATCTGCTAATATTTTGTTGAGGATTTTTACATCTATGTTCATTTTTTTAAAAGCTCTTCATGTGAGCCAAATATAGTTTGGTTGAGGGTCACTGACATAGAGAAACACTCAGCCATGTATTCTGAGAAGTATATGTCTGGGGATATTCACTGAAGCATTGTTCATAATAGATAGTATTGGAAAACACATAAATGTCCATTAATAGAAAAGTAGCTAAATCAACTATGGTACATTCATACTGTAGAACACTGACAGTTAAAATAGAATGGGTAGACTTATACATACCGACTTGTTAAGATGTCTGGAAGATTTTTTTTTTTTTTAACATCTTTATTGGAGTATAATTGCTTTACAATGGTGTGTTAGTTTCTGCTTTATAACAAAGTGAATCAATTATACATATACATATGTTCCCATATCTCTTCCCTCTTGCATCTCCTTCCCTCCCACCCTCCCTATCCCACCCCTCTAGGTGGTCACAAAGCACCCAGCTGATCTCCCTGTGCTATGCGGAAGATATTTTTAAATGAAAAAAGGTATGTTGTAAAATAATTGCTAGTATAATCCTACTTTTATTTACCTCCTCAAAATTGTATATTTCTCCATGTTTGTAGGTATGTAAGGGCATAGAGAAAGGCCTGGAAGGAGGAATTAATAAATTGATTACTCTGGGAAAAGCAGTGAGATTGAATTGGGGTCTCATTATCTTTATTACTTAGAATTTTTACAGTGACAATGTATTAGTATAGTATTTGTGCACTAAAATATATTTTTAAATTAAGATGGTGCTTACTAAGTCCCAGCCCCTGTGAAAAGTTGCGAAAACTCCAAAATGAATAATACATGGTCCCTGTTCTAAAGGGCTTATAATCTGATGGAAGGGATAGACCTGTAAGAACAAGAACAATAAAATATTATTCATACTATGGTGAAAATCTGTACAGGTCACAGTGGGAGTTTAAAGGAGGAAGAATCAATTAATTCTACCTTTGGGTGGGTGGTTGGGATAAGGAAAGGCATCTTAAAAGATGAGTCATGTTAAATTAATTAACCCAGGAGGCCACTAGACAGAGATGGCTCTAATGTCATGGTCGCCTACATAGCAAACCAAAACCCAAGCTTGTAGAGGCTTCAAGGTTACAAAATCAAAACCCAAGGACAACTAATCACAGACAACTGGGCTTTAAGCTATAGCCAATCAGTAATGTCCTTGCTTTGCTTCCACCTTCTCTCTGTAGAAGTTTCTCCCCGGCTCCTTTCGTTGGAGCGCTCCTAACCACTTCTGGTTTGGCGCTGCTCAATTCAAATCAATAAATATTCAAAGAAACCCTTCACATTTTTAATATGCTTCAGTTTAACTTTGAACAGTAGAGAGTTGCCAGGCCCTTGGGGTGTGGGTATGGGGTGGAGTGGTGAACCCCGGGAGGGAGGCTGGTTGGGAGTTCCAGGCAGAGAGGACCTTGTGCACAAAGGCGAGGAGGCATGTTTGGTGTGTTTGGGGATTGTGTGGTTATGTCAAATGTTCAAAACAGGTAAGACAGATATGTTCAATATCCTGGGATAAACCATAATGGAAAAGAATATAAAAAAGAATGTATATATATGTATAACTGAATCACTTTGCTGTACGGCAGAAATTAACACAACATTGTAAATCAACCATACTTCAATAAGATTAATTAAAAAAAAAAAGACTGAAGAGGTTAGCCCACGGCTTGGGGCATGGAGGTTGCGCCTTCATGTTCAGAAAGTCACAGGGAGAAGGGGTATCACGTTCCATGCGCAGTGCTGGGTTTGCATAGCCTTGAAATGAACATGCACAGGGAGCCTCGGGAGAAAGCAGCTCCTGTGACTGTGTCTTGTGTTCTAAATCCAGTTCCCCCACTTCAGAGCAGTGGAATCATTCTCAAATTATACCCGGCCCTCCGTCTCCTCATTTCTCAAATGGAAATCAGCATATCTCCCTCATAGGGCCCTTGTGTATAACATATGATATAAAATATAGGATCATTAGCAGTGAGAGTCCCCTCGCTTCCCTCTCCCACGCCCCCTCCTGTCTTCCCCGTAGGCAGGCGCTCCTCACACAGACCTTCCTTCTTCCTCCCCAAGCCCAGTCCAACATCCAGGGGCCAGAGGAAAGCCTCTGCCCCCGCAGGAGGAAGTGGAAAGTCAGTGTGGGAAAGGGCTCCAGGAGAGGCAAGGGTCTCCTGAATCTGGAGATGAGAAGCTGGTGGCAGAGGAGATCTGGGCCAGTGTCCTGACCACCAGTCCCACACCGCAGGGAGCTCTGGTTTCTCCTCTCTAGCTGTTTCTGGGAACTGTGCCTGCAAATATTTCTCTCTGGATTCATCTGCACTTTCAAAACCTCTGAATTAAAATGTTCTAAACTACCATGAACTTAGAACCCAGCTGGCTCCTTTAAAGGTCACCTTAAAATCTTTACAAGCAAAAGGAATTAGGTTTTCCTCTGAACACTGTGTCCTTAATAATAACACTCCTGGGCACTTGTCTCCGTGTATGCGTTTCAAAATACCTTGCCTGACCTCATCTCATCTGATTCTCTCAAAACGCCACAAGTAGCCGAGCGGGGCAGGTATTACCAGCCCCAGTTTACAGATGAAGAAACCAAAGCTCAGAGAGTGTGTGTCCTACAGAGCTCATCAGTAGCAGAAATGAGATCATCTCAGGGCTCTTTCCTCCATATAGAACAGGACATGGGCCCGCCCAGCCATGTGGCCATGGCAGACAAACACCCTCTGAGCAGCTGCGATGCAAAGGGAACCCACATTTGGGAGGCAGACAGCACAGGGAGGTCCATATCTGACCCCATAATCTGTATGACCCCAGATGAGATGCTGTCTAGAGCTCAGTTTTTCTCTTTATGAAACAGGAACAGGCCCTGTGCCTAGATCATGGCATTTTGTAAAAGCCAAACAGGATGATGCCAAAGAGAGTGCTTTCAAAATATGGCACGCCAGTTGTATTGAGGGAGGAGGATTCTTCGGGCTGCTATCGATGCCATTGCTATTAGAGACAGCTACATTGCTGGCTACTTGGAGGACTGAATACATGCAGAGAGCCTGGTTCAGTGCCTGATACACAGTAGGTATGCAGTAAGTGGAGTTATTTTCATTATGTGCTGTGAATCAGTCACTTCCCACTTGGTCTCCAGTTTTATGCCCCCCAGGACCATCGGGGATCCCTAACATCAGCTGGAGACAGCAGAGGTCCACAGAAAAAAAAGGCAATTTAACAGGTCAGTGGAACGGCGATCCATACCCCCTGAACCTACAGAGACCAGGTGACCCGAGACCAGGTCCATTGGGCTCAGAGGGAGTTCTCCTGGTCTCAAAATTCATATCATGGAATAACAATACCATTCAGTTCCTGGGGATTTGTGGAAAATCTCTGCCTTTACTGCTTCGTCTTCCTGCCTGGCTGCAGGTCTTAGTGTGGCTCCTTGGCTTCTGTGACTCAGTGAATGGGGACATGGGGAAATGTCTGGAACACAAATCCGTACTTCTGGCATGAATGGCTTTTACTATTTTTGGAGGCTTTTCAATTCTGGGCTTAAATGAGGCTTTGGGAACTCTCTGGAATTTTTCCTATTCATGCCCCAATTAGCAGGGACAATAAAGGGTTATTTCTGTTTGCTTCTCCTCATAGCCAAGCTGGGGGCACCCATAAACAAGCAGTGGGGAAGTGATTTGGGGGCGGTAATGGGTCTGTTCTCCTAGCATTGGCATTCAAGGGCTGGAGAACATTCGTTCAACACATATTTATTGGTCCCTACTTTGAACTTGAAACTAAGCTGGGTTCTGGTAATACATCAATAAAAATAGGGTCCCTGACCTTAAGGAATTCATAGTTTATTAGAGAATGCCAGTAATTAGTCAGGCAAGTGCAATTCAGTAGATAGGGGCTCTAGAAGCATGGGAAAGAGGTTTTTTAAACAATTCTGGGGTGTGTGTCAGGAAAGGCTCAAGTGAAGAGTGAGAAAAAGGAAGCTAAAGATAGGATCCAATGGCACCATTATTACATGTAGGACCCTGGACAAATCTCTCCATCTCTATGGACTCCCATTTCTTTATGTAAGAGTAAAAGAGAATGGTTGCATTTTGCTATCTCTAAAGTAACTTACAACTCCAAAATTCTATGAAATTTTTAATTTAAATTTTCCAAAATATTAGTTGCATGCCCAAATAAAGCTACAGCTATCGAAATCTAAAAAAAAAAAAAAAAAAAAGAATTCATCCATGTGTTTTAAAAACAAAAAAGATCAGGGGAAGGAATAAATTAGGAGTTTGGGATTAACATATTCACACTACTATATACAAAATAGATAACCAACAAGGACATACTGTATAGCACAGAGAACTATACTCAGTATCTTATAATAACCTATAAGGGAAAAGAATCTGAAAAAGAATATATATATAACTGAATCACTTTGCTGTACACCTGAAACTAACACAACATTGTAAATCAACTATACTAAAAAAAAAAGGTCATCTTTGTTGAAAAAAAATAAAATCAGGAAACCTTCCCCCCATAAAATAACATAAAAAAGATAGACTCCAATGGGATATTTAAGGGACAATATCCAATGGGCTGTTTAAGAGATAAGAGGAGCCACAGAGGAAACTGAGCAGTAGCCGTGAAACCAGGAGAAAACAGGACATGTAAGCAAGGAAGGAGAAAAAAACAAAGGGCAGAGTGCTCAACAGGAAGCCACAAACTGAAAAGTGTTTGCTAGGGGCTTCCCTGGTGGCACAGTGGTTGAGAATCTGCCTGCTAATGCAGGGGACACGGGTTCGAGCCCTGGTCTGGGAAGATCCCACATGCCGCAGAGCAACTAGGCCCGTGAGCCACAACTGCTGAGCCTGCACGTCTGGAGCCTGTGCCCCGCAACAAGAGAGGCCGCGACAGTGAGAGGCCCGCGCATCGTGATGAAGAGTGGCCCCCGCTTGCCGCAACTAGAGAAAGCCCTAGCACAGAAACAAAGACCCAACACAGCCATAAATAAATAAATAAGTGAAATTCTTTTAAAAAAAAAAAAGTGTTTGCTAGATTTGACCATCAGGTCAATGGAAATACTTAAGAGAGCAATTTCACTGGCGTGGTGAGGGAGAGAGACCCAGACCTCGGGGGTTACAGATGGGGTGGGATGTAAATATCAATCACTCTTTCAAGAAACCTGGCTGGAAATATGGCAAAATCTTGAATCTGGGTAAATACAGTACACAGGTGAACAATGTACTATTCTTGTCTGAAGAGATTTATACTACTAATTGTATTGTATTGACTGAAGGAAAAAAGAGCAAGAGAAGAGTGGCTAGGTTGAATATGACTGGCAGAGGGTTTGCTTTTTTTAATGAGAGAGGCTTGAACATATTTAAATCCTGGTGAAAAGAAGGGGATAGAAATTGAAAGGGAGAGAAGGGTGATTAAGGGAGAAGAAAGGGGGGGATGGAATCAAACACAAGGGGAAGGAATTGTCTTAATGACCAGGAGAAACACATGTTTTGAGAAGGATGAGGGCCAGAAAAATTGTGGAGATCCCCCTTGATTAGTCTTACTTTATCAAGTTAAGGCAAAGTTATCCCGTGGAAGTCATGGCCAGAGGAAAGTTCTAGAGCAGCTGTTGGAGGGAACAAGTAAGGCAGAGCAAGTGCAGGTGTGTAGTTCTGAATTTCGCAAAGATATTCCCCCACGTGCTCCCAGCCCTGCACCGAGCCCTAAGTTCTGCCCAGCCCAGAATTAAGGGATGACCTTGTCATTTGCACCAAAGTTTTGCGTGTGATAGCTGTGGCTTTGGACTGGGCTGCTGACTAGGGACCTGCAAAAGGCTTGCCAGATAGCCTTGAGGCCCTTCTGAATTTGGAGACCTTGAGTTCATTTGCAATGACTTCAGTCTGCAGATGAGTATGACCGTTTCTTGCCATGTTTTGAAGTTTGAGAATAAGAAGGGAGAAATCAGATGGGCTGAAATCATCTACAGTTGCGGTTTTGCCAGGTGAGTGGAAGAATAATGTCAATGGGATAAAGTAGTTGGAGGTGTAACAAGAAATTTAGTGATGGTCCACGGGGTCAACACTGCAGAGCGCCGGATGTGAAGACAGGCTGATAGATGGGAAGTGAGGAGAATGGAGGAATAGAGGACAGGGAGATTTTGATAAGGTCCAAGAACAGATAAGATGCATGCAAGCAAGGGCAAGTTCAGGAAGAACGGAGGTTGGGATGAGAGCTCATTGCGTGGTATTTAACAGCTAGGAGCTGTCATGTTTCTTTTGTAGAAGAGTTTCAGGTAATGGCAAGGTCTAGGTGTGGCCATAGGAAGGGCTAAAGTCAGGTGGAGATGAAGAGTGATGAGACAGAGATGTGAGCTGGGGGTTGGATGGCCTGTCCACAGGGACACGGGGCTTCTCTGGTGATGGCGGGACAGGAGTAACGAGGAAGATGCAGGATCAATGGTGAAGTTCTCCGTGAGTGTGTGTGTGTGTGTGTGTGTATGTTTCTGAAGACCATATAAAGATTGAAGGTGTTTCTTGTCCTTTTGATGGAAAAATTATGTTACAGTATTTGACATCAGCTTGTATTTCAGAAAACTGCAAAATAGGAAAAGCTTGTCTGTGGAGTACTCTGCCATTTTTTATGCAGATTTGGTTTTGACTGTCATCCTGTATCTATGACCTTTATGCAGGGGTTAGAACTCAGATGTATTTTTCGGAGGAGGGGAGGTCAACATTTAACCCACTATAGGAGGCTGAGACAGGAATCCGAGCATTTGTGTGTGGAGGGGTGGACGAGCTTCATGTGAACAGCCGGAGGGCAGCCCACAAGTTGACAAAGCAGGAAGGAGCCTCTGAAAAAGAATGCTTCAGCCAGGCTCATAGACCTGTCCTCTACCACAGCTGGACACACTCTGCCTCAGGGATCACTGACGTCCTTTGTGCAGGATCTTTTGACACCCCAGAGAGGATTCAGCTGGAGGACCCTGCGGTCCCTTCCAATTCTGAGATTCTGTAAGAGAGCCTTCCAGATGCTGGCACTTCTAAGGTTGATGACTGTTTTGAATGGATCATGAAATCAAGCGAGTAAGAAACTGAGAGAAGGCTGGCAAACAATTGTCTAGAAAGATGAGAGGCCCTGTGTTTGCTGTGTCTGGCTTAGGTGAGGCTCCTGAATGCGGAAACTCACTTCTGGGAAGGGTGTTGAGGACAGGGGGGACCTGGCAGCAACCCGTGCACACACCGGCTGGGTTTCCTTCGGCCGCCCGGCCCCGGCCACTCTGCAGGGCTCCCAGCTGTATAAGAGGCAGCTGGCAAAGCGCACGGTTCTCCACGGCTGCTCCCGGGGACCAGCAGTAGCACCTTGCGACCTGTGAGAAATATACATTCCCAGGCTCTCCCTGGACTTCCTGAGTCAGACACTCTGGGAATGGGGCCCGGAAGCCCGTGTATCAACCAGCCTTGCAGCTGAATCTGAAGCCCACCACAGGGTGGGATGACTGGCACGTGGTTAAGAGCTCAGTCCTAGGTATCACATATACCTTGATTTGAATTCCAGCTCTCTCACCTGTGTGACTCTAGACAAGTTACCTAACCTCTCTGAGCTCTGGTTTTCTCATAGGTAAAACGGCAATAGCTATTTTATGAGTTTCAGAGAATTAAAAGAGGTAATATTTGTAAAGAACTTTGTATAGCAAATACCAAAAAATAACAATAGCTATTGTTATTAGGCCAATTGTGGCCAGTGGTCTCTTCCACGTTGTATACTTAGAATGACCACCTTTAAATCTGTGGCTTCAGCTACCAGGTTCCTGGCTTTTCTATACCCCAAGTTTGTCAGATGAGGCTTCTTGGCTGACACTCGACCTGTCAATTCAATTCTGCCCCAAATTCAGCTTGACCAATTCTGTTCATAGAATGGAGAGCTGTCAGCTTGACCTGGCCTAATAAATTAGTTCCTGTGAAGAGGCTGATGCACGTTCCCTGTGGAGCTGCAAGCCAGCATTGTGACTCCAGAACCGGGAACCAGCATGAGCCGAATGGCGAGGCCAGATTGCGTTCTGGGCAATCTGAACGCTGCCTGGTTGGGGAGTGGCCTTCGCTTCCTGCTACCAGACTTACTATTGTCTGTTTTTCACAACATGTTTTCTTTGAGGGATTCGAAGTGCTTGAAAGGTCTGTTTTTTTCACAACTCACGTCCACAAAGAATGTCTGTGCACATTTTTTTCTCTCGTTTGATCATATCCTGACCGCTGTGTGAAACAGGCAGAACAGGGCATGTTTTCTCCATTTCATAGATGAGGAGACTGAGTCCTTGGGGGTGAAATGACTTGTCTAAATTAAGGTCACACAGCTGGTGGGCATAGTGCCAGACTATAACCCACTTCCCTGAGTTCTGGTCTAGTGCTCCTTCAAATAGACCACAGGGCTTCCTAAAATGAAAATGAAAGTTTCTCCAAACCAGGGGACCTGAGCTCTAGAAGGAAGACATTTTTGTCTGAAATTCCCTTTTCTCTACTGAAAATCATCTTTCTTGCTGCTATTTGACCTAATTTCCTCTGGCTCAAGTCTCAGTGGGGAAGAGGAAGACCCTTGGGACAAGAAAACAAGAAATTCCTTCCCTGCACCTCAAGTCTGGGTCACCATCTGCTCCCCTGACCCCAGGACATTTGACTTCCTGGGGAGCTTAGGATGGGTCAGGCCAGCCCCGGGAGATGGGGTAAAAATGAGAAGCTGCTGCTTGTTTTGCAAGAGCATCTGGGACAAGGGGCTCTCTCTGACAATTTTTGCATGAACTCAATGTCTACTCTGGATGAGAAACTTTTTCTTTTTTCTAAACTGGGCTTACCTAATCCTTTTCTCTTTAAAGTAAATATGGTAACAACCTTCCTGGCCCACCTTCAACCCTACCTTGATGTGGGGATCTGGCCAGGTGGCAGGGCTGAGGAGCCAGGCTTGGCCTTGTGGTGACAGAGAGGGACACTGTCTTTTCCTTGGAACAGCTGTTGGCATCCAGCAACATGCCAAACCCATATTCAAGGTTATTGGCCTCCCTACAGCCCACTGGCCAGCTCTGTTGTGGGGAGGAAAGGCAGGAGTTGAAAGCTGCCGATTTTGTGTGCAACCTCTTCAGTCTCCTACTTCTCCCAAACACACAAGCTCTTTGCTCCTTGGCTCGAAAGGCCTGAGAGAGCCCGGCTCTGGGTTGTTCTCCTGTGAGGGTCTGGAGAGGATTGATGGTGAGGGGTGGGCAGTGGGGACACCTGAGATTGGGTGTAGGCCTGAATGCACAGTCTGCCTAGCACATGACCATGCTGGTTAGCAGGCGGTCCTGTGGCAGGGATGGGGGAGTCTGCACCCAGGCATCACCCCAGCTACGGCATTGTTGCCATAGCAACCAGCCCTTATAGCTGCTAAGAGAACCTGGTCCCACACAGGCCCTGGGGGAAGGCAGCTTCAGAGCTGGGACATGGCTCCAACCCTCTTTGTTTGTCTCCCACCTTTGTCCTTTTCTCAGGCAGCTCGGGCTGCCATAACAAGTTACAGTAGTCTGGTGGCTTAAACAAAAATGTATTTCCTCAGAGTGCTGGAGGCTGGGAAAACCAAGAACAAGGTGCTAGCTGATTTAGTTCCTGGTGAGGACCCCCCTCCTAGCTTCTACAAGGCTTCTCACCGTGTCCTCACATGGCCTTTCCTTGGTGTGTGCACTTGGGAAGACAGAGAAATTCAATTCAGTTCAATTTTGCAGGATACAAACAGTCAGTCCATAATAGTCCTTGACTGCCCTGGCCCTTCCTGGGTGAGGAGACTTGTCTTCTATCATCCAAACTTTATAATTACTTGGACTTTATTGAGAACATTTTAGTTAATGTTAAAAATGTCAGCTTTAAAAATAAAACCCAATTGTAGACATTTATTCATTTTTAAATGCAGAGCAAAGCCCGCTTAATATATATCTGGACAAAAGAGAAAGTGTTTCGTCTCAGGTCAAACAAGCATCCATCCTATGGAAGGAAACTGTCTCTCACAGGATATCGAGAAAAAAAGGCAAAGAGCCCACCTGGTCAGATTAATTGATGGCATCTGATTTTCACCTCCCTTCCTTCTAAAGAGCTCTGGCAGTGAGAAGGAGCTTCAAATTAGCCACAAGAAAAAGCAACTGGGCAGAAAACTCCAGAGGCAGCGGCAAATTTGTAGCCAAAGGGATTTACTATTCTGAGTCTGGGGGCCAGTGAGACCGACTTCAATTCCGTTTCTGCTTGTGTTAGCAGTAAGGTTTACCACCAACTGGATGCTGCACCTTCCTGGGCTCTGGGATCTGTGCCTTTCCTGTCTCACCAGCTGCTCTCTCGGAGCAGGAGTGGGGGGAACCAGAGGCTTCCTGTGGGTGTGAAGGCTGCCCCTCACCCCCAACAGGTGTGATGTCCAGCTGCCCTGCCACCCTGAGCCCAGCAACCATGCTGACCTCCACTGTCAGCTGGGCTCGCCCAGGTGAGATGCCCCTCCACTGACTTGTGGAGTCAGTCGTTCCACAGGGATTTCTTGAGCATCTGTTATGCAGTAGCACGGGGCCGGCATTAGCTAAATGCACAGAGCCTGTCCTCAGGGGTTTGAAGTCTAGGGTAACAAGTCTACAAGCAGTTTAACACAGCACAGAAATACACACAGCAGGAACGAGGGCAGGAAGGGGCAATCAGGAGGACTTCCAGGAGGAGGCAACACCTGATAGGAATCTTCAGGGAGGGAAAAGCTTTCCAGAAAGAGCAAAGGTGGAGGGGTAAATAACATCATGGTGTGTAACTGTGGTGCATCTTAAAACTGTAACAAAATGCCTTGTTGAGAGTGACTGAACTCTCTGAGGATCAAGAACCATGGCTAGTTTTCTATACTGTGTGTGTGTGTGTGTGTGTGTGTGTGTGTGTGTGTGTGTGTTTGTACCTATCCATAAACTCCAAGATCTTCCCCCAAATGCCCTCCCTATGGAAGGCTGTCCTGGAGAAATCGTCCGAGATGACCCAGCGCCCATGGTTGTCCCGGAGTCTTGTGTCCTTGTCAGCTCCTGCCTTCCAGGGGTGACTGACCCACAGTCTCTGTCCTCCCGCTCCCCCCGCTGGCCTGGGCCTTGCAGTCAGGTGGGGTCGGCCTGGTATCTGATCCTTGCCTGGCTTCTGAGTGGACCAGGCCACCTGTGCCCTGTGTGGTGGCACCCCCTGCAGGCACACAGACCGGGCTGGGCAGCATTCGCCTGCTCCTGTTAACACTCTCCACGTGTTACTGACAAGCTTTAGTGGCTTCCCCTGGCTCGGGGCTAAGGCATGACCAAGGGCTCTGTTCACAGCTTTATAGAATCACAGCTGCAAGGAAACCGAGGGTGTGGTTTCACCAAGTAGCTCAGGAGCTAACACAGGGATGGAGCCAGAGGTCCTAGGCGCCCAGCCCCTCAGCCGGAACTGCTGTGTCTCCCCTGTTGTGTACCACTCCACATAACGTTTCATCTGAAAATCACAGATGCTGTGCAGTCAGAAGGACTTTACAAGCCTCGCTGACATGAGCCAGAATAAGGACCATTTCTAAGCTGAGGGCTCCTTGGAAGCTTTACTCTCACCTCCATCCCTGTCCTTCCAGGCCCTTCCTTTCCACCCTGCTGCCCGCGCTGCCCACACCCCCTGCCAATTCCTCATTACCCATCAACGCTTTATTTTAGGAACACCAAATAGCCTCGGCCTCACTGCCGTGGTTAAGGTTGAAAACTTTCCATTCGTCATTTCTCCATTTCAGCGTAACTCTCGAATACCTGCTTGCGTGTGGTCTGTATCGGTAGTTCTCAAACTTGAACGAGCATTAGAACCATCTGGAGGGCTTGTGCACACACAGACTGCTGGGCCCACTCCTAGAGTTTCTGACTCACTAGGTCTTAGGTGGGGCTCAAGACTCTTCATTGTCATCAAGTCCCCAGATGATTCTGATGCTTCTGGTCCAGAAAACCACACTTTGGGAACCACTGGGTTATGTGAATGCAACCTAAAGTTAGCACGAATCATTCTTGAGGTGTCAAGAATACAGATGAACTCAGGACCACAAGGAAAGGGCAACACTGAGCAGAGCATGGTAACTTTGCTTAGCTGAAGGTGGGTCTAGAAAAGTGAGATGGTGAGGAGTTCACAGAGAGGTTGCTGGGGTAGGAGGTGGGGCTAAAGATGACACGTGATCTCAGATAGAAAGTGGCTGCTCAGCACCTTTCACATTGTAGGAACTCAGATTGTGTTAGGTCCCATATGCTGGGGATAGAACTATCTAGCAATAAAGGTGATTTAAAATTGTTTTTTTTTTTTTTTAATAGGAGCACACTGGTTTTTTTTTGGTTTTTTATTCATTTATTTATTTATTTTTGGCTGTGTTGGGTCTTCGTTTCTGTGCGAGGGCTTTCTCTAGTTGCGGCAAGCGGGGGCCACTCTTCATCGCGGTGCGCGGGCCTCTCACTATCGCGGCCTCTCTTGTTGCGGAGCACAGGCTCCAGACGCGCAGGCTCAGTAGTCGTGGCTCACGGGCCTAGTTGCTCCGCGGCATGTGGGATCTTCCCAGACCAGGGCTCGAACCCATGTCCCCTGCATTGGCAGGCAGATTCTCAACCACTGCGCCACCAGGGAAGCCCAAGGTGATTTAAAAATATCATCATGTGTGTTCATTCATTGACTTGTTCCATGAAACATTTGTGTCTACTACCTTCAGAGCATGACGAGGGGGCCCTGTGGGCACAAAGTTACCTTCCCTGCCTTTGAGTTGTGCTTCCTATAGTAGGTTAACCAAATAAATGAGCAAATACAGCACATCTGGCAATGATACAGAGGTGGGGATGGGGGTGGTATTGGTGATGGTGATGGTGCAAGTGATGGAGGTGGTGGTGGTGTTCATGGTCATGGTGCTGGTACTGGGAGAGATGATGGTGGTGGTGATGGTGGTACCAGTGATAACTTTCTCTGTCAGGCTCCACCTATGTGCAAGACATAGTAGGAGGAACTTTCCATATCTTTACTTCCTCAACAGCACTAAAAGATGGGCATTATTTTCCCTATTTTATAGATGTAGGAACCCAACTTTCCGCAGTCATAAAGCTTCAAGTTGAATGGCAAAGCAAGACTCACACCCAGGTCTGTGTGGCTGCAAGGTCCCAGCCCTTCACCATCCTGACTCTGCCACACCAATCTGCACAACACCAGATGTTTGCTATAGGCACAGGGCCTCGAATTTTGTCTGGGGGGAAAAGATGTGGTTAGGTCAAGTCTCTCAGAAGATGTATTGCTTGAGCCGTGACCCTGATGGACAAGGTGCAGGAAGGCTCTCCTACAAAAAAGCAGTATATAGAGTTTGAGACTTTAGCCTACTTAGTGAAAACTGCTATTTCTAGAGAGTTAAAAGGTTAAAGAATGCAAGCGTAGCCTGACCACCCAGGACAGACGTATTTCCAGAGACAGCTGAGAGTCTGCTTCAGTGATGACGAGTGAGGTTCCTGGGAAAGTGGAGAAGAGCTGAAATTGGCCAAAGACCAACTGTGCTCATGGGAGGATCAACCAGAGCATCCATCAAAATGATGCTGCAGTCTTGGAAAAGCCAAGAATTCAGGGTCATAGGAGCGTCAGTGGGGGCATCAGACAAAGGAAATCATAATTTAAAAAGACTCTCTGGTGATTATCATACTAAGTGAAGTAAGTCAGAAAGAGAAAGACAAATACCATGTAATATCACTTATATGTGGAATCTAAAATATGACACAGATGAACCTATCTACGAAACAGAAACAGACTCACAGACACAGAGAACAGACTTGTGGCTGCCAAGGGGGAGGGGGGTCGGGGAGGGAAGGACTGGGAGTTTGGGGTTAGCAGATGCAAACTATTATATATAGAATGAATAAACAACAAGGTCCTATGTATAGCACAGGGAACTATAGTCAATATCCTGTGATAAACCATAATGGAAAATAATATAAAAAAAGAATGTATGTATATATATGTACAACTGAATCACTTTGCTGTACAACAGAAATTAACACAACATTGTAAAGCAACTATACTTCAATTAAAAAAAAAAAGACTCCAGAGAGAGCAGATGTTTCTAAAAAGTGTATTCTACAGGTGGATTTGCTAAAGCACTTCCATATTTATAAATGAAAACTCGGTTACTATGGCTGCCTAAAAAGTCACTCCAACTTAATGTCATAAAGCAACTATTTGTCATGCTCACAGAGTCTGAGGGTCAGGAATTTGGACAAGGCACAGCAGGAACAGCTTGTCCTTGTTCCCTGATGGCCTCAGCTGGTTGACTCAAAGGCTCAGGGCTTAAGTCATTTGAGGGTTTGCCCTCCTATGTGTTGGGTGGTTGATGCTGGTTCATGTCTGGAAATGAGCCTCTCCATGTGACCTCTGCTGGGCTAGTCTGGGCTTCCTCACAGCCTGAGGGCTGGGTTCCAAGGGTGAACATCCTGGGAGAGGGAGAGAACCATGTGGATGCCATACCACTTTGGATGCTTTGGTCTTGGAAGTCACTCAGCATCATGGCTGCTGCTGAGCCAGCTACAAAGGCCAGCCCAGGTTCCAGGTTCACTTAATACAAATGGGAAAATTCTGGAAAATATGTGGGACTGGAAATACTGCTTTGGTAATTTTTAGAAAATACAATCTGCCACAATGAACAATACATCAAAATTCATCTATAAACATACTTAATCCTCCCTCTGACCTGGCCCAGCTGTGGAGTCATAAGCTGGTATCCTGTAGACCATATATTCCAGCTGTTTACATATTTTATTTAGACTGCATAAGAATCAAGTTGCAGATTATCTTGAAAAATCGAGACATTTTCAATTATCTTGGAAAATTGCAGTAATATGAGCTGAAATGCTCATAAGTCAACATTTGCCAGAGCAGGGTATCAGCTGCTCTTTTTAAACCTAATACGTAGTCTCCAGTTTCCCTGTTCATACAGACCCTATCACTTGGGAGTTTTCCATGCATTTCAGCCAATGACATTATGTGCCCGGTCCCCACAGATGCTGAGTTTATGATCCTTGATGTAGAGAATGTGGCTGCTTCTAGTCTAACCACCTGTGGAAACTGCCAGAAGAGATCATATCTAAAGTGGAGCTAAGATGGTATGAACGTAGGTGAAATCATTCCATTTAATACCCACTTGAATTGGTTACCATGTCTGCTTGTGTTTGCCCTAAATTTGCCTCCCTGAGAGCTTGTAATAAAGACATTATTTGTTCTTAGCTCTCACTGTCTTTGATTTGAATAAAGATCTAAAGTGGGGTTTGGGTCTGGGATGGACAAACTGGGGTTTCAGGACCTCTGTGTGGCCAGAGCTGAAGGAAGTTCATTAGGGGAGCCTACAGTAAGGCCTTCTTACTCTGGGATCAGGGATTAGGGAGTCTGTGAACCCCTGAAATGATAATATGTAATTGCACATATATGCGGAGGAGGAGCATGTATTTATATAGGTTCCTCACAGAGTTCCTGACGCCAAAAGGTTAAGAATCTCTGCCACGTCTGGAGACAGAAAACCAGGGCAGGGGCAAAGGATTTCATGGACATTTGTTTCGTGGAGAAACTGAGACTGAGGCCAGGAGGAGAAAGCAGAGGTCAGGGTAGGCAAGGGGCTGGCACAGTGGGAACACGGGCCTGGAAGCCAGAGCAAACTTGCCTGAAACTGATCTTGTCAAAGGTCACCAATAACTTCCATGTTGCTAAATCTGACGGTCAGTTCTCAGTCCCCCTCTCACTTGACCTATCAGCCAGCTGGCCTGATTGATCATTCCTCCCCTTCGAAATGCTTCCTTCAGTGGCTTCCAGGACTCCAAATTCTCGTAGATTTTTCCTGCCTCATTGGGCTGCTCCTTCTTAAGCCTCCTTTGCTGGGTCCTCATCTCCTCCCAGACTTCTAACCTTTGGAAGGTTCTAGAGCTCTTTTTCTTTTCTATAAACATTTACTTCCTTGGTGATATTATTCAGTCCCATGGATTTATAAGTTTACAAATAACCTATATCTTATAGGGTATAGGCTATAAGCTATATTGTAAAGGTTCCCACATTTCTCTCTCTCTTTATATATATCATATCTCTAAGCTTAACAGTGTTTCAGAACTCCATACTCAGATACCTACCTGGCTACTCTACACCTCCTCTTGGATGATTTAAAAGAGATCTCAGACTTCCTAAAACTGAACTCTTGTTTCCCCTGCCCTCCCCTTTCCCCAACCAATTCCTCCCCCAGGCTTCCCCAACTCAGTGAAAGGGACCTCCAGGCAAGAGTGCCAGAAATCCAGAAACTTCTCTTGCCTCATGTGGCACCATATGCTTCGCTGCATTTCTCCTACTTTATTTTTTGTTTGTTTGTTTTGTTTTTTGTTTTGGCCACGCCGTGTGGCACGTGGGATCTTAGTTCCCCAACCAGGGATCAAACCCATGGCCTCTGAGTGGAAGAGAGGAGGCCTAACCACTGGACCTCCAGGGAATTCCCTCTCCTACTTTAGAATCAGGATGGCCACCATCAAATTGGGGGCCTGAGTGAGATCACCTGGCCAGTCCCGCGTCCCCCATGGTTATTAAAGGTGGAGTGAGGAACCATCCCAGAGTTTCCTGCTGTTCCACAAAATGGACCCCAAATAGGGGCAATTGAAATGTGGCCAAGGACCAGCCCATCTTAATGGAAATCTCAGCCATGGCCATCTCCCAGAGGAGGTTTGGAGGAACAGAAACACAAGTGATGTGAGGCCTCAGGTTGCATTTATTTTAGGAGAAGCCTAGTCGGGGACGTGTGTGTGGTGGAGGTGGTGAAGGTAGAATGGGAACCAATCAAAAGAACAACACAGTCTGAAGCAAATTCATGCTGAACAGGAGACAAGTGACAATTCCCCTGAGGGATGGAGTCCCCGTCCTCAAGCGGGTGCTGGAACCTCACGCAATTTTTCCGTTAATGACCTGCAACAAAAGAAAGGAAAGGGCCCTGATGTGTCTTCCATGAATCCCAGAAAAGCATTCAGAGATGAGCATCCATTATAGAATGCTTAAAAGGAACAGATGACAGGCTTGAAGCTCTCATTGCTATTATTTCTGATTCACTGTGTAGTTCTGCCATTTATATTTATAATACGATTTGAGAGGCAGCTCACTGAAAACACACATGGTATTCCCCAGGCCCTGACAAGGGCTGCTTTCAGCACATATCAGGGGTCTAGATCTTGGCATTTACAAACCAGGTGAAGGATCTATTTTTCCAGAATGCTTTCCCTGGTGCCCAGCTGGAAGCAATTTCTCTCTCTTCTCTGCTCTTTATCCAGCCCTCTACTAAAATTCTCATGCTTTTCTACCCTTTAATCTAGTTACTTTTTGTGCCTGTACCTTCTCTTCACTTAGAGTTTGGTCTTATGGAGGGCAAGAACTATGTCTGGCTAATCTTTGATTCTCTGGAATTTACCACAGTGCCTGACACCCACAGATACACAATAACTGCTGGATAAATGAAAGAAATGAGAAGAAAAATTAAGGCAGAGACTACCTTTAACAGTACTCATGGTAGAAATAGCTCCCATTTCCAGTGTTTATTATGTGTTAGGCTTTAAGCTAACAACTTTATGTCTGATTCCAAAGCCAGACATAGATAGCAGCCTACATGGAATGATATGAAGGGTTCCTGAAAGCCTTTTGCCAGTCTGTTTGAAATGCATACCAGAAGTTTGCAAGTAGGACAAATTGAAAGGCAAAATTGTTAATGAGAGACACACCATATTAATGTTAATATATTAATTTTGACTAAGAACTTATTAGTTTTTAATGAATGAATGTACTGTCTTAGTCCATTCAGACTGCTATAACAAAACACCACAGACTGGGTGGCTCATAAATAACAAAAATTTATTTCTCACAGTTCTAGAGGCTAAAAAGCCCAAGATCAGGGTGCCAGCATGGTCAGGTGAGGGCCCTCGTCAGGGTTGCCGACTTCTCGTTGTGTCCTCACATGACAGAAGGGAGCTCTTTAAGGCCTCTTTTGTAAGGGCACTAATCCTATTCCTGAGGGCTCCACCCTCATGACCTAATTGCCTCCCAAAGCCCCACCTCCTAATACCATTACCTTGGGGGTTAGATTTCAACATATGAATTTTGGGGGAACACATTCATATGTTATTCACATTCATATGCAAATCACATTTACAATTGTTACTTAATATTGTTTGAGAACGTATTATTTCCAAAGCTCTGTTCTAAGTGCTTCACATGTAGCATTTTTTACAACCCCATGAGACAGGTATTATAATTGTCATACTTCAGTAAATGAGGAAACTGAGGTACAAAGTTTAGTATCTTGTCCCAGTTCCCACAGCTAGTAGGTGGTAGATTCAGGCTATGGAGCCAGGCAGTCTGGCTCCAGAACCTGTACTCCTAACCACTCTCCTAGGACAGTCATTTCCTGGAGAGGGCATCAAATTCCTAAGAAAATGGGACATGATCTCTTAGGAGAGCAGTATGCAAAACAGCTCTGTTTTGATGAGGAGGAGAAGCTGGAAGGTGTGAAACATGTACACAGCTTCAAGAAACTTCTGAGTTACCATACTGAATTCTTGGTGTGAAGTTAGCTAGGCACTGTGGGTGAGGCAGCCACTCAGCCATGCAGCTCAGATCTCCCTTCAAGAGAACCTGCTTGGAGGAGGGTTGTTGGTGAACAGCCTCCAGCTGCTACATATTTAGATCTTCCCAAGCATTCATGTTGAGGCCATGCTCTCCCCAGGCTGTTCCCAGCTAATGACTAAGCACAGCAGGAGTACTAGAGCCTGGCCATCCCTGTTCCGTGTAGACCCCCTCCAGTGGAGAATATTTGCTGTGGGGTTCCCCACTGGCCTGGTGGAAACTTTCTTCTCTTCCCCAGTGCTCCTGTTACTGAAAGTGGGGGTCCGGCTGCTTGCTGCTCAAAAGCCATTAAAGAGGCAAGATTAGTGGAAAGTTTGCTTTATTTTGGATGCTGGCAACTGGGGGTGGGGGAGTGAGGGGGTGGGGGAGTGGGGCGGTGGGGGGGGTGGATGCCTGTCCAAAGGCTGACTCCCCCCACCCCACTGACAACCAGTGTGCAGGAGCTTTTATAGGTTGAGGGAGGGGGTTACATGTAGAAACAGCACAGTCAGCTCTGACAGTCATCTTGATTGTTATCAGTACAATTAATCTTCAGTTCCAGGGTCAGTTTGTTCTCATTTTCTTGAGGCCAATCTTGGAATTGTGGCAGCTTATGTCATGGCTACAGTCTGGTCTTCATGTAGTTAACTTCTTCCACCTGGTGGGGATTTCAGTCTCTGCAAGACAGCTTACAGGATATGGCTCAGAATATTATCTGTAGCCCTTGAGAAGGAACTAAAGGTCTTGACTTTGCTTACTGACTAAACTATTATTATTTGGTCTCATTTGACTGATTTCCTTTGCTTCTACATTCTCTTACTTCTCTGATTAAACTTATTCTTTGGCTAAACTTCTTCCACAGACAAAAGGCAGGCAGAGGACATGGCGGGGAGGGGCAAGGACCATAGGGTCCTGCTCCATTTCACTCTTCTTTCCCTCCATCAGACCTATGCCAGGGACTGATGGCCCACCCCTCTTACTCCTGCTGCCTTGCCCCTTTATCCTTCACAGGTGCTCCCCCCAATAAATCTCTTGCATGTCTGATTCCATCTTGGCATTTACTTCTGAAAGGATCCAAACTGACACAATGAGCGACATAAAAGAAGTGGGGAAAGAAATTTACTCTCTTAGTCTGCTTGGGCTGCTATAACAAAATACCATAAAGTAGGTGGCTTAAACAACATACATTTATTTCTCACAGTCCTGGAAGCTGGGAAGTCCAAGAACAAGGTGCTGGCAGATTCAGTATGAACCCTCTTCCTGGTTTGCAACAGCTACCTTCTTGCTGTGTCCTCACATGGCCCAGAGATCATCTCTCTCATGTCTCTTCTTATAAGGGCACTAATCCCATCCATGAAGGCTCCATCCTCATGACCTAATTACCTCCCAAAGGCCCTACGCCTAATACCATCACATTTGGCATTAAGATGTCAACATATGACTTTTGAAAGAACACAAACATCCAGTCCATACCACCCTCCTCTTGTTTTGACTATAATCTACTTAAATTTAAATGGATGTACAAGAAACCGTTTGGAAATGATTCAAGGTATCCTATGATTTCTGAAATGTATTTATAATTTCCTCTTTCTTCTGGAAAGGTTGGGTAGTTCTTACAAAAATACATATGACCCAAAAGGAAAAAAATAAAGGTTAGAGGGACTCCAGGCAAAGGAAAAAATAGGACTGGTGAGTGACCAGCAAAGGAAATGTGGAAACAGGTGGGATGCAAGGAATCTGCACAGATTGGCCTCAGAACTTCCTAGTGACCCAGCAAAGAGGGGCCCATGGCCTTGACAGGACTCACTAACTCTGTCAGGTAAAACCAATCCGGTTCTTCCAGAAGATGCACTGCTTCTTCAGTTGCCAAGACTTACCTATGCCAGGAGGAATCCTCCCAAGCTTCCCCTTGGGGAGACGCATTGCGATGAGGCAGTTGGGGACGGCCCTAAACAATGCCCTATGAAAGCTACAGTTGGATATTGCCTGGGGTGGCTTCTCCTGAGGCTCTGCAGTGGGAACACCCCTCCTCCTCCCCCACCCCGAGCATTTGTTCAGTGAAAGTGGTTCTGGGGTTGGGGGGTAGACTCATTAGTCTGAGAGTATAGCTAGTGCATGATCTAGCTGACCCGGAGATGAAACTCATAACACGCAGACAACGGAAGGAACTAGGTATTCCCCCATCCCTCCATAAACATGATTTCTCATCAACCAGGTCCTTTTAATGACTGGAATGCAAAAGAGGTCATGCTTGTAGCCTTTGGTAAGACCTGAGGTGAAACTACTTGGGAGAGGACAAGGTTAAATTTCTCCTTTGAAAATTAAGGGGCTGAATCAAGACAATTGTCTGGTAGCGAAGATAATCTCTAAACAAGCACTAAATTTGCACTTAGAGGAAATGTGAAGGAAAGATAGAAGGAAGGGACAAAAGCTTAACCAACCCCTGTTACCCATAGGCAGGGACTAGACAACCAAGGTCTCATTAACACGCCATTGTTCTAGATCATGGCCCAGCATCATCTAGTGCCTCACCTGGGATCACCCAGCCAGCGAGGAGCAGAGACAATATCTAAGCCATTAATTTGAATAAGATCAGGCATTGATCACTTTACCTAAAGATATGGTTGTACTGTGGGCTCAAATTTCAGGACTGGCTTAAGTCATCACTAAAAATTTGGCTTGAGAAAAGCAAATTGAGTTTAATGGAGAACTCAGGTAAGGAAAGTGATGGGATTCTGGGACAATAGAGTTATTTCTGTATCTCTCCAAGTGTATGACTCATAATCATAACCATTTTACTGCATCTCAGGCCCCATCTCTCTGAACTGAGAGAATTAGAACAGAGGGATATATTTCATGGAGCGTTATCTCCACATGAAATATTATTGTTATTAATCTCCCTTTGTGCTTTCGCAATGGGAAACTGACAGCGCCTTCTTTTCTATAAGGACTAAAGTAGATGAAAGAGGGAGTTTAAATGGTGCTTTTGCTTTGCAGGACACATGCTTTTCTCTTTTTCAGAACAAGAAAGCCCAGGAGCTGCAATGTGCTTTGTAGAAATACAAAGGGGGGCGTTGCAGGGGGAGTAACCCCAGTGTTCCTTTCTGAGTTCCTGTTTAGATGTCAAGGGCAGTGGGCTGGGTGGACTCCTGCCCTTTTCCAAGCACATGCTTGGCATGATGTGCTTGACACTGAAGCCGAATCCAGTCTCTGTTCCCTGACACTGAATTAAATCTCACAGACAGAGTTTTGGGTGAAGTAGGAAAAAAATAGCTTTATTGCTTTGCCTGGCAAAGGGGGCCACAGCTGGCTAATGCCCTCAAAACTGTGTGTCCCCCCTTGGAGAGGGCAGTGAGAAGTCTTATAGTACTGGTTCAAAGAGGGCATGATCGTTTCGTGGACATTGTTCTGATTGGTTGGTGGTGAGGTAAGTGGGGTCAACATCATCAACCTGCTGGTTCCAACCAGTCTGGGGTCTACGTGCTTGTGGGCAGCGCACAGTTAAATTCTTCTACCTGGTGGAGGATTCAGTATCTGCAAGACAGCTCAAAGATATTGTTGTGTGTGTCCCTTGATGGGGAACCAGGAGCTTGTTTCTCTTGACTCTTTGTTCCTCCCTTGTCTCGCATCCCCTCCCTTCCCTAATTAACAACTGCTTGAATCTGCCCATTGAAACTCAGGGAAGGTCATGGAGGCTGAATGAAGCCCATTTCCTATAATCAAATAAATGGGGGACACAGAAAGTCTTTTGGGCCCAGGAGCCCCACAGGGCCCTGCTTCAACACGGAAGAGATTATTGCACCAAATACTAATGATATTAGCTGCTAACACTTATAAGGTACTTGGCATTTTGTTGGATTCCCACATCATCCTGAGAGCAAGTTGTCATCCACCCCGTGTTACAGATGAGGAAACCAGGGCACAGTCCCCAAGGTCTATTCTCTTACTGAAGGTCACCCTGTTAGTATGCGCTAGGGCCAGAACTTGAACCCAAATATAATTCATAATACTGTGCTCCTCACTACTGGAGATTTGTCGGGGTTATAGTGAACAAATGAGTAAAGGTGATATTTGGGAACCTAAGACTAGGAAGTAAGCATCGTCCCACAGTCAATCTAAGTAGTAAATAGTTGCATGGTGTGGACAAAGAATGTCACCTGCCATTTCAGTAAACAAAGGATATGGGGAGAAAAACAGGATACTGGCCCTAGATCCTTAAGGTGCATATCAAAGGAATGATTTCAAAAAGCCCAGACTCTTGCATTTTCCCATACGTAGAAAAACGCTAAATTCATTAACTTGGGATGTCTATCTTTTTCTGTGTGTGTGATTAGCAGGAATCTTTTCATGTTCGACTACCTGGGTTTTTTGTTTTGTTTTGTTTGTTTGTTTGTTTGTTTTTGCAAAACTCCTCTATATCATGGCTCCTCCCTTACCTCTTTGGAACAGTCCCTCAGAGCCGTCTGAGAGGCTGCCATCCCGGCCTATAGTCCTCAGTAAGGCCACTGAATAAAACATAATTCTCACCTTTATGTTGTGCATTTTTTTTTCAGTTGACAATAGCTCTTTTTCATGGACCCAGAATATGAAGAGGCCATGGTAGACAAAAAGAAACTCATGCAAGTCAGATTTTTGGTTTTGCTTTCTTGTTTTCTTTTGCTTTTATTTGCTTATTTTTAAAGGGGAGATAATAATGTGTGGTTACTTGCCCTATTCAGGCAATTAAAAGTCAAATATTGAGCACCGGTTAATTTTTGAGGGGGCAGGAAATGAGAATAAATAACATTAAGCTTCTGTGAGAGGCCAGAAGCTCCCGATCTAGTGTGGGAGAGAATTATCCCCCAGAGATCTCTACTACACCTGAAAGGAAAATACTGTGGACAGAGGGAAGGGGATGTGCCGATTGCACCTGCGGGGATCTGGGAAGCTTCCTAATAGATTTAAGCTGGACCACGAGGAATGGGCATGACTTGGAAAGACAGTTTGGGAGGACAGAGTTGGCAATCGAGGGATTGTGTGAGTGAGGGCTAGAATCAGGGAGACTGCTGGAACATTTGAGAAACTACAGGCAGACCAGCTTAGGGGCTGAGTTAAATGGTGATTAATATCATCTTGAACAACAAAGTTTGCACCATTATTTAGGAAGTGGAAAATTCCAAGTGAGGTTTGGAATGGCCACAACTGACAACCATTGACCTCTTTAGACAGCTGTTTGTGTTTTTTTAAATTTTTATTGAAATATAGTTGATTTACAATGTTGTGCTAGTTTCAGGTGTACAGCAAAGTGATTCAGTTATATGTATATATATCAATATATTCTTTTCATATATATATGTACATATATATGCTTTTTTAGATTCTTTTCCATTATGGGTTATTATAACATATTGAGTAACTAATAGAGCAGAATTCTCAGAATCAGAGCCTTCAGCCTTGAAAGGAATAAAGGTCGTCTCTCCCCCTTCCCAGCCTGCAGCACCTGAGCCCCCTCTCCTCATAACTCTACCTGCCACCCTCCAGCCTCCAGCTCACCCCTCACCCCCGCCAGAGGGTGCCTCTCTGCACCTTGGTGGCTCTGCCACTGCGCTGATATCTGTGTCTAGGTCCGTACCCATCAAGGCTCTCTCCCCATCCACACAACAGCCTTCTACATGTATGAATACAAGCTTCCAGCCCTCCTAACCAAGCCCTGAGTCTTCTCTGGACTAAATGTGGGGTTCTTTTGACAGTTTCCGTTCCCCATTCTTCTTGTTTTCTCTTGTCCTCTTCGGAACATTTTCAGTTATTTCTGCTGAAGTGCAGCTTTGTGCTTTGACTACCCACCATCCCTACCCTCCCCGAGTGCCAGGGTGTACTCCTCTGGCACTGGGAACACAGCAGTGAAATAAATAGACAGATGGCTTGTTGATGGGAGAGGTGGGAGAAGGTGGGGTGGAGCAGGAGAGAACTGAGGTCTGTTGATCACTTACCAAGTACCAGGCAGTATGCAAAGAGCTTTACACATGTTATGTCTTATTCTTACAAAATGGGATCATTAGCCCCATTTTGCTGATCAGCAAGCTGAAGCTCGGGGAGATGAAAATGTCTCAACCAAAGTCAAGTCAGTGGTGGAGCTGTGATTCAAGCGCACCTCTGTCTGACCCCAGACAGGAGGACAGCTGAGTCAGTAGACCAGCACTGTGTCTTAAACACCTTTGAATCTCCATATTTAGAACAGCATCTTGCACACAGTAGGTGCTCAATTTTAGAGCACTTTTTTAGACACACTTCTAAAAGCACTGACTCACTATTATAGGCAAAACATATTCTAGCTGTATTTCCACCATATTTTTTTATCGTCTTTTTCTTTTCTGCTTCAAAACCACAAACTTCTCCCATGAGGGATCTTCCACTTTTCCTGGTATGCTGTTGGGCCCTGGTGCTCTCAGGCTTCTGACAGCCTATTAAATAATTATGTTCTGTCCTCACATGTTTTATGAGCTTTTTTCCAACGACCCCGCTCAGGAGATAATGGGAGGACGGATGTGGTTCATCAGGGGCTGACAGATGGGCCTGAGCCTTCGGTGGTTTTCAAGTGGAGAAAAACTGAAACTCAAGAGAAACGTTTTTTGGTTTTTTTTTTCTGATTTAGATGGCTTCAAACAACTCTGTCTGCCCCAGCCTGGCCAATGTCCTAAGGTGCATAATCATCTCCCCTCCTCCTTGAGTCTTGGTCAATAAAAGAGCAGTAAAATGTATCAACTCTGAGTGTCACTTTCCTCTTGAGACAATCAAGCTTGGCTTCTCTGTCTGCCTTTAAGTGCAAGCACATTCTCTTTGGCAACTTTATGAACTTTTCACCCCTAAATTGAGACTTCTCTTCCTCCAGAAAAGAGAGAGGAAAGGAAGGAAGGGAAGGAGGCAGAAGACACTAACATTTGCTGAACATCTAGGCTTTTTACATGAATATCATTTTAAAAAATTTATTTATTATTTTTTTTGGCTGCGCTGCACAGCACGCGGGATCTTAGTTCCGCAACCAGAGATTGAACCTGTACCCCCTGCAGTGGAAGCTCAGTGTCTTAACCACTGGACTGCCTGGGAAGTCCCTACATGCATATCATTTAAACGCCACAGAAATGAACATTCTCCATACACACAAATGAAGAAATGGCAGCACTGCTCAAAGCCGTGGTGTTGGTAAAAAGGCAGAGAGGGAGAGAGGAGGGGTTCTAGGCTGGAGATGTTTGCTGAGTGTGAGATGCTGGTGGGCTATGAGTGGATCCGCTCAGCAGATGTTTGGAAACAAAGAACAGGAGCTTGGGAAATAGACGTGGGCCAGAGATGGAGCTGTGGGGATCAGCCACATAAAGCTGTACTGTGGCTTCCTGAAAAAAGCATAATCCAGTGTAGCAACTCCGTCCCATCTCTACCCAGCTCCACACCACCACGATCCACAAGCTGCAGAACTTTCAAAACCCAGGGGACTGTGCCTTTGTTATTCTGTGTGGGTCTTCCTCAGAATGTTAAGGGTGGAGGAGGCAGCTAAGGGCAACAGGCAGGAGGGGCTTAAATAGAGGTGACTATGAAATGGAAGGAAGGATGAGAGGTCAACCCCACAGGACACCCCATAGGAAGTGTCCGAGTAGGGCATTCTTAAAAATGGAGGCAGCCAGGGGACGATAAGGCAGCTGAGGTCAGGGTTTGATGCCTATACTCCTCCGTTATCCTGTCCTGTCTGGACTCAGAATGACTTTGGGGCAACTGCCCAAACCTCTTCAGTAAAGCCCTGCTCAACTCCTCTGAGTTTATTGCAGCATTGTTCATAGTGGGGGGAAAAACAGAAAAGAAATAGAAAAGAGAAATAAAATGAACAGCCATTCAAAAGGTGATTGCCTGTGTAAAATTATTGTAAACTTTCACCAGTGGCGTGCTAGCTCTCTGAAAAAACAAAGCCCCGGGTTTGCAGCGTTTGCCAATTTCCATGGTGTAAATTCTCCCACCACAGAGTATGTCAAACTACTCAGCATTTATACCTAGCTTACAAAATTCTTGAATATTTAATAACTAGCTCTTGTGAGAGGTGAGTATTCAATACGAGATGACTCTAGAACACCACAGAGTCTTGCACATAGCCATTAAGAAGGATGAATTAGAATTATACTTATCTTGGAATTATATAATTAGAATTCTATAGAGTTATGGAATTATAATTATAGAATTATATTAGAATTATAATTAGAATTCTACTTATCTTGGAAATATTTCTATCAAATTTTGTTGAGTAAGAATAACAAAGGCAGGGAATTATGTCATACAATCCCATATATGTAAAACAAATATGTGTGTGGGTGGGGTGTGTGTGTGTGTGTGTGTGTGTGTGGTTACATAAGCATGGAGAAAAACATGGATGATACACATTAGGTTGTTACTGTGGGTTACCTGGTCGGTGCTGATGTGGGAGGAGTAGGAGGAGGTGGAGAAGGAAAGCAAGAAACAAAGTAGAAGAAAAATACTGGGTCTTTTCATCTTATTTTTTAAAAAAATCACCCATAATATATGAAATATAATTATGTTTATTTTACATGAAATTACATGTATGTATCAAAATTTTTAAGAAAAAACAAAGGCAGGGGCTTCCCTGGTGGAGCAGTGGTTAAGAATCCTCCTGCCAATGCAGGGGACACGGGTTCGAGCCCTGGTCCGGGAAGATCCCACATGCCACGGAGCAACTAAGCCCGTGCGCCACAACTACTGAGCCTGCGCTCTAGAGCCCGTGAGCCACAACTACTGAGCCTGCGTGCCACAGCTACTGAAGCCTGTGCTCTAGAGCCCCTGTGCCACAACTACTGAGCCTGTGTTCTAGAGCCCACAAGCCACAACT
Source organism: Eubalaena glacialis (assembly GCF_028564815.1). Classification (NCBI taxonomy): domain Eukaryota; kingdom Metazoa; phylum Chordata; class Mammalia; order Artiodactyla; family Balaenidae; genus Eubalaena; species Eubalaena glacialis. The sequence goes on along the minus strand of NC_083725.1, from coordinate 49,433,694 downwards.
GCTGAAGCCCACACGCCTAGAGCCCGTGCTCTGCAACAAGAGAAGCCACCGCAATGAGAAGCCCACGCGCCACAACGAAGAGTAGCTCCCGCTCACCACAACTAGAGAAAGCCTGTGTGCAACAGCAAAGACCCAACGCAGCCAAAAATAAATAAATAAAATAAATAATTTTGTTTTAAAAGTATAAAAGAAAAAAAAAACAAAGGCAAAGTGAAGCAAAAGTAATATAAATACGATGAGTGGTGAACAGTATGTATCAACTGACATATGGTGAGACTTTTACACAATAATTATTAAAGAGAAAGAAGTAAATAATGCATCAATAAAAATACATTAAATTAAAAAAATTCTCATTAGGGACACATGTGTATTCTGTTTGGGAAATGAGGGGAAGGTAAGCAGGGAATTATGGAGGGAGCAAGCCTGTCACCTGATGGATGTTGACCTTGTGTTCACAGTGAACCACCAAGCAGGAGGGGGACCCACACACAGATGGCTACTCTCCTAGAGTGACAGTAAGACAAACCCTGACTTTCCCTCCCCCAAGGGTGGCCAGAGAGTTAATCTTGGGACAGAGGAGGAATCCAACCACCCAGGCTAGCCAAACTTTCCAGGAAATAAGTTTACAACTCTTTCAAATGAACTATAACATTATTTAAAAATAGATTTGTGGATATGAGAAATCAATCCACATAGTCACAGGATCATTAAATTCAAGAGCTCAACTTTTGGGAACAAATCACTTAGATCCCTTCATTATAGTCTGAGTGAGATAATGCAACAGCAATAAAATTTGATCTACAAGACTTTTGGGCTTCTCTGTGAACGTGGAATTCCCACACAAGATGTAGTTAGTCTATCTATCTCTGGCCAAGCTACACTGGGGTTTAACTCATAAATCAGCTTGAAGAATGCCTAGGTGTGGGTTAAAAATATATTCAGAACCTAATGTATCAGTATAGTGGTTTCCTAACATGATAGTGCACATTATCCTCACTGTTCTGAAAATATGGTATAAATACCAGAGCTGCCTGAATCACAGGAGGAAAAGGCAGAGATCTGAGTTTGGTTTCTAGCCTTGCCAAAGATAACCCCATCATCCGCCCTGGGATCTGGGGAGTCCTTCTCACTGCCCTTTCTCAGGGAGCGGTTAGCACAGCTATAACAGCATGCCGCCTCCCGGACCATGGAGAAGCCGTTGGGATGGTAAAAGCTTCATGAACTGAGGCAATTTGGAATAGGTTGAGAAAAAAAGATTGTGCTTGGTACGTGTGTTTGAGAGAGAAAGTGTGTCTGTTTGTGCATGTGGGTGGGTGTGCTTGACTTTAAAAGCATTTTATCATAACTACTTTGAACACAGACTAGCCTATGAACACCTGCACTGATACCTACAACAAATGATACTGACCAGGGTTCTTTGCCTCCTTAATCAATAGAAATTGATCAGAGGCCAGACAAGAAACTCTGGCAAGTCTTTAGTGGGGCCCCTGCTGCAGGACCGGGAGCGAGAACAAATAACAGTTTCCCTTGTTATCTCACTCCCTGAGGGGGGTCGAGCTGGTTCCGTATATGGGGCGAGGGTAGGGGTGTGTCCAGGGGTCGGGCCAGAGGGGTGGCGTAGGTGTCTTGCCCACCCCTTTTGTGGTGTTGTGTGCTGGGGGCATGCGCAGTACCCTGCTTTTTCTCCTGACCCCCTGTTTTTGCTCTTGGCCCTTCAGAAGTGGCAGCTGGGCTTTTTGGTCTCTTTGTGTCTTGTTGTCCAGAATTTGCCCCAGCTGTGCATGCGTGTAGTTATTTTTATTCCCTCACAGTTTCTTTGTGTTTTGTTGCTCAAGGAGACCTTTGTCCAGGTGTAAGCATTGCAGCACTGCAGCAAAAGGTCTCAGGTCCCAGTCTGTCTCGCAAAGACACAGTATTCAATGTAGAAAAAAATGACTGTTACATGTAACATACAGTACTGGGAACTTTAAATGCATAACACGAAGTTCCTCCTTTCTAGAGGGAAAGATACAGTCTACTGAAGGGATAAGACAAAGGCACAAATGAACTTTTTTAAAAGACAAGATATATGTGTTAATATATGTGTGGTAGCTGAACCAATGACATCTATTTCTTAGCATAAAGAAAGCTGAGAGGAAAAACAAAAGTTGATGACCCCACTTCATTTTGACATCCAATTTATTCAAGAGGTGCCTTGGTTTAAAAATAGTGACCAAGCACATTTCTTTCCTCTCCCTTACAAGTAACCCAAGGGAGATTCAAAAGATACTGCATGTCTAAAGCCAGAACTGAAATAAATTGAGTCCACTCAGGTTGAGTTTCTTCAACCTGCACAATAGAGGCCTGGAAATAGAAATTAAATTGAATTATGGCTATATATATATTTGCATGCCTTGGACTGTGGCCTGAGAATTATGCCTGCTGAGGTATATACCTGAGAATTATACCTATAGGGCAGGGATTATATTTAAGCAGATAAGATAGATAGATAGATAAATAGATAATTGACTAGTAATATTTAATATTAATATGATATTGATGAAAAAGATATTATAGGTCAAGACAGAAACAAGATAATGCAGTAGTTCTCAAACTAAGAAAAAATTGGTATCAACTGGAGGGCTTTGAAAAATATGGATGTCTCGGTCTTATCCCCTAAGATTTTGATTTAATTGGATAGGGCATGGCCTCATCAGGGTTGTTCAAAAGTCCCAGGTAGTTCTAATGTGCAGCCAAGGTTGAGAACCATGAAGATATAGGAGGGAAATTCAGAGAATAAAAAGAGATCTTGAAAATTTTAAATATGATTTCCAAAATCAAGCATAAAAAAAATCAGTGAAATAATTGAAATAGAAGTAGTAGAAAATGCCCCAGAAAGTAGAACAAAAAGACAGAGACCAAAATATGAGAAAAAATAAAGGATAAAGGGTTAGTCTACCAAGCAGTTGGAGTTCCAAAAGAGAGAACAGAGGAAATGGAGAAGAGATATTTTCAGAGGGATGAGAAATTTTACTAGAACTGAAGGCCATGAATCACCAAAGGACTCACTGAGAATCAAACATAATTAATGGTAATAGACTCACAGCTGGCTATATCACTGTGAAACTTTGGAACAGCAAAGAAAAAGACAACATTCCAAAATATTAGAGATATTAAAAACAAAGCTAGGACATATACAAAGGAACATAAAAATGATTGGCATCAGAGTTTTCAAGAGCAACAATGAAGTTTAGAGGAAAATGGAGCAAAGCATTTAAATTCTAGGAGAAGTTTATTTTAAACCATACTCAGGAAAACTGTCAAGTGTGTGTGTGTGTGTGTGTGTGTGGCAGGGGGAGAAGGTGGGGTTGGTAGAATAAAGCTAGATGTAGACATAAGGGACTCAGGTATGTTACCCCTCATTCACCCTTTCCTAGATATTTATTTCAGGATGTACTCCATGAATAAAAGGGCATAAACTAAGAAGGAAGAAGACATGGGACACTGAAAATAGGGGATTCTATGTGGGAGAGTATTAAAAGCTGTCCAATAATTACACTCATGCTGGGACTACTACTCCATCTGGAAGGTTCTAGAAAAGAGAGAACTCGACTGCTTATCTCATATAATGAAATAATTTTTAAAATGAAGATAAATAAATGAAGACACTAGAGAAGAAAATAAAGGCACTATGAAACTCTGAGTAAAAAAGCTAAGTAAGAAAATTTAATCATAATACCGGCATTTTAAATTCTTTGATCTACAAAATCTTTTTATGTAAATAATTTAGGTTTTTTAAAATTTTATTTATTTAATTTATTTATTTTTGGCTATGTTGGGTCTTTGTTACTGCATGCGGGCTTTCTCTAGTTGTGGCGAGCGGGGGCTACTCTTCGTTGTGGTGCGTGGGCTTCTCATTGCAGTGGCTTCTCTTGTTGCGGAGCACGGGCTCTAGGCATGCGGGCTTCAGTAGTTGTGGCACATGGGCTCAGTAGTTGTGGCTCGCGGGCTCTAGAGCGCAGGCTCAGTAGTTGTGGCGCACGGGCTTAGTTGCTCCGCGGCATGTGGGATCTTCCCGGACCAGGGCTCGAACCCGTGTCCCCTGCATTGGCAGGTGGATTCTTAACCATTGCACCACCAGGGAAGTCCTAATTTAGCTCTTTAAAAATGTTTTCTGCTTTCAATATCATGCTTAGTAAGGCCATCTCAGCTCAACATTAAACACATATTTTACCTATATTTTTCTCCAGTGCATTTATTTATTTTTTCCTTTAAATCTTTAAGCCACATGAAATTTATCCTGGAGGACTTGTGAAGTAGCTGTAGGGGAACAGCTCTGTGCTGGCACCCAGGACAGCACATGTGTCTCCATAGGTCACCTGGGTAGGTCTTGAATGCAGCCGATCTGTATCCTGGCAGAACGTCTTGGGAACCTGAGCAGCTACAGGGTTATTTCTCACTCCATTCTCTGTCTCTAAGGGCAGCTTCCCAGGGCCAGGTTCTGATGAGGTTTGAGGCTTTCAGCCTCACCTCCCTTTGGGCACAGCTGGAAGCTATGAAACATAGCTGCCTGATACTGGCTTCTTCTCACTAGGGTGTCCTGTCTTAGTGTTGCTGTCACCTGGTGCGTTTTGTTTCGGGGTTGCCCTGCACAAGGGCCCCAGGGAGCTGGCACCCTTGGTTACTTCCTTCTGCTAACTGTGAAAGTACTAAACTATCGGAATCTAAAAAGAGCTTCTTTCTTTATTGACTGAATCTATTAGCCTTCCTGTGGTCTTGTGCTTGATACTAGCAATTTATTTTCTACCTAATGGTTAGTAAACTTTCCTGACACCATCTAATGAATAGTTCATTCTTTTCTCATTAATTTTTTTTTTGAAGTATAGTCGATTTACAATGTTGTGTTAGTTTCAGGTATACAAAGTGATTCAGTTATACATGTATATGTATATTATTTTTCAGATTCTTTTCCATTATGGGTCATTACAAGATATTTAATATAGTTCCCTGTGCTATACTGTAGGTCTTTTGTTTATCTGTTTTATATATAGTAGTGTGTATATGTAAATCCCAAACTCCTAATCTATCCTTCCCCTACCCTTTCCCCTTTGGTAACCATAAGTTTTTCTATGCCTGTGAGCCTATTTCTGTTTTTGTAAATAAGTTCATTTGTATCATTTTTTAGATCCCACATATGAGTGATATCATATGATATTTGTCTTTCTCTGTCTGACTTACTTCACTTAGTATGATAATCTCTAGGTCCATTCATATTGTTGCAAATGGCCCTATTGATTTTTTTGCTTCTTTTTAAAATTTTTCTTATCTGCAAAATTATTTTATGTACCTGCACTTGCATCTGGACTTTTCACTATGTTTAATTTTTTTCCATCTCTCTATTCTGTTGCCAGTACCACACTAATTTTTGTATATTTCCAATACATTGTTTATTGGTGGGGAAAAGCCCTCTCATTATTCTTCCTTACCAGATTTTTTTCCTGGATATTCTTACAAATTTATTTTAACAGAAAGATTTAAAGTGATTTGGTCAAAACATCAATTAAAAAAATCCCAACCTCCTGAAATTTCATAATAATTTTTTGGGGGTGGGGAGCTTGTATCTTTACATTATCGAGTTGTTCCATCCAGCAATATGTATTTCTCTACATTTACTGTCTTTTGTTAATGCCCCACATTGGAATATTAGCGTTTTCTTCAAAGAGATCCTGCACATTTCCTGTTCAGTTTATGACTATGTGTTTTACATTTTCTGTAGCTATCTTGAATGGGATTGTTTTCCATCATATTGCCTAATTGTTGAAGGCTTTAAACAGGGAAGTGTCCAGGGAGCAGCTCTTTGGTGGATGGAGGGAGGGCGTGGCCTGGCAGGAGGTGGGGGAGCCTGGTGTGTAGGGCTTGCTGCCCCAGGGGACGTGCTCTGATGCTCTGTGAGCTTTGCCACTTCTGTTATCCCAGTTTTCTCCTCATCCTCAGCGTTTTCTTCCCTGTGGCTTCTTTGAAGTCAGTGCTTCCAAAGAGTGACTCAATGCCCAGTGCTTAGTTAACCCACGCTCTGGAAATAGGCCTCTGAGTCCAAGAGTTAGACTTTCAAGGAGGTGTGAGTATTGAGGAAATTTCAGGACGACATTAGAACCCTCCCCTCTGACATAGTCAGAAGGTTATTGAAGTCCCCACTCCTTTTTCCTCCTTCCTCAGACTCTAGCACGACAGAGACGGCAGCTCCCAGGAAGCGGCTTCCAATTAGTCTGGGGCCATTAGGAGACATCTCTCTGCTTCTTTCTCCAGAGGGAGGCTGTTTGAAAATATGATTAGATGAAAAGATCACCCTGGAGAGGGAACCTGGCAGATGCCTCTCTCAGGAGTGTGAACACGACTGCTTTCTTCTTCCTCTTTCCTGTCCTGAAGTGTCTGAGAACTAGGCCAGGTGAGAACAGGACATTTTAAAAACTGAAAATGAAAAACACCTAAAAGAGCTTCCGTATAAAAAGATTCCAAGAGCTAGGATGTCTGTGGGAGTGTGATTCAGAGAAAGGTGTGAGGGTTGCATCCCAACAGCACCAGCAGAAACAAAATGGTCCCTCGCATTTACTGAAAGATGAGTCCCAGGCTGATCCTGTTTCTTCCGTGTTCCCTGGACCGTGGCCCAGAGAAGAGGGCCCTGGGGCCAATATCCCAGCCCTCAGCAGCTCCCACTAAACTCCTCTCCCTTTCGCTTGATCCACCCTCTCCCCCGACAAGTGGTTCAATCTCATTAGTCCTACTTCTAAGAAGGTGTCTCAAAGACAGGACATGTCCCACCCTGCTCCCTGGTGGACATGACAGTTTCCAGAAACCAGCAGGAAACTGACCCAGCAGGGCCTGCTCCTGCCAGGACACCCCGGCCTCTGGTCACTAGGTCCCCACTTTTCCACCTGGGCCTGGGTGGCTGCCTATGGCCAGGCCTGCACTGGGGGCAGAGGGCAGCCCTTTTTATGTGCCCATCATGGTGCTAGATCCTGGCGGGAGATGCAGGCACTACCCCTGAGACTCGAGTTACAGCTGTGAAATCTTGGTGTCTAGATTTTGTCTACCATGTGAGTAGCTGAATATCTCAAGCCACGTCAATACCAAAGATTGTTCTGTGAATGTCTCCCTGCTCTGGCCCACATTTGTACTAGGTAACCTGGTTCCTGGCCACTGCTCACTGGACAAGCTTTGTCTCACGACACAGAGGGTCTGTCGACCAGGGGACCTACAAGATCATGAAGATTCCTTTGCAGGGAAGCCAGGATCATAAATGAGTGACCTCTAGGCTTTTTGGGTGCAGAAATCTAGTCTTGTGGAGGAAGTGGGTCAGATGAAGAGAGAAGCAGAGTAAGAGATGGACAGAGGAAGTGCCTTTTAACTATTGTTAAGATAAACCCCTCCATTGACAGATGAATGGATAAAGATGTATATATACTAATATATACACAATAGAATATTACTCAGCCATAAAAAGGATGAAATAACGCCATTTGCAGGAACGTGGATGGACCTAGAGATTATCATACTAAGTGAAGTAAGTCATACAGAGAAAGACAAGTATCGTATGATATCACTTATATGCGGAATCTAAAATATGATACAAATGAATTTATTTACGAAACAGAAATAGACTCACAGACATAGAAAACAAACTTATGGTTACCAAAGGGGAAAGTGGGAGGAGGGATAAATTAGGAGTTTGGGATTAACATATATATGTGTGTGTGTGTGTGTGTGTGTGTGTGTGTGTAAAATAGATAACCAACGAGGACCTATTGTATAGCCCAGGGAACTATACTCAATATCTTGTAAAAACTTATAATGAAAAAGAATCTAAAACAGAATATATATATCTGACTCACTTTGCTGTAACCTGAAACTAACACAACATTGTAAATCAAATATATTTCAATTATAAAAAAAAAAACCAAAACCTCTATTTCACTTGAGTTTCTATTAGTGGGTTTCTAATCCTAGCAACCAAGCAAAAGCAATCCCTTTCGAGGTCATACCTATCGCCCAACTCAAGCTCTGAGGGGCTAGGGAAACTCTTAATTCAGAACCAGACCTTTATGACAGAACAAAACAACAAGCTTTCGAACTTTTCAGCAGCCCCTGCTATATGCTAGTAGAGGCAGGTAGAAAGAGAACGTGGATGAAATCCCTCCTATATGCCTGCCAAGTACTCACACCTTAAATTAATTCCCATCAAACCCCCTTACTCATCACTCTTGTTACTATTGTTTCATAGGTGAGAAATGTCAGAAGGGCTCTTTCACATGAAGAGGAAGTCAAGCACAGCAGTTATGAGGATGGGCTGCAAATAGAAACTTCAAGGTTTGAACCTCGGCCCTATCCTCTTAAAGATTTATGACTTTGCTTGTTTTAAAATTTCTCTTACAAACTTCAATTTCCTTGTTTATAAAACAGGGAAAATAATAATGCCTGCCTTACAGGGAGCGGTGTTGATTAAACGGATGCAGTGCAAGCACATTTGGTGCAATGTTAGTTAGCTAGTTAGCTTTAGTGAAACCCGAGGTGACTGAGCTGGGCTTCACATCCAGGTGCATCTGGCTTCAAAGCCCTGGCTCTTGGCACTCAGTATGGGCTCCTGAAGGGATTGGACAGTTTCCTCAGTCACACCTAGGCAAGATGTTTTGCAAGGAGGATGTTAGGCATTTTCGCTAGGAAGGTTGTTACAGGCTTTGTAGATCTGAGAGCTGAAACTGTAGCATTTATGTGTCCTTGATCTATGACCAGTTATGTAATGTTTCACATTGGAAAATAGTAGGAAAACGGATAAAGAAATCATTGAAATTAGCTTTACTTTGATCCTTCCTGAACCTGTCAGGCTCAAATAGGTTATCTGAAGTGGATCTCGGGGTAAGGGTGCACCTAAATTGTACCCCCAGCTATGAATTATAAGCCTTTCAGATGCTAAAACGTTCATAGGCTGCTACTTCTTTTCCTCAAGACTTTACCCATAATCCCAAGAACTAGTTTTGGAAATCTAAACAATGCTTCTCATTTCTATAAGCACATCTTCATGTAGTTTTAAGGCACTCATACGTTTCCCATCAAGTGTTAACATTGATCCAATCACTCGGCCTGAATTTTATTTCCTTAGCTTTGAATAACCCAGTGTTTCCTTCCCATGTGTGTTGCTATGAAGAAAATTAAAAACGAATGTAAAGGCACTTTATAAATTGTAAAGTTGGAGATAAAAATGCTTCAGTACTATTAAAGGCTTTAAAAAAATACTAGTCAAGGTATTCAAATTTACATGTAAATTGCTCAGTTGGAAAAAAAAAAAAAAGAAAGAAAGCAGGGTATGAACGTGGTCAAGACCTGGGCTTCGATTCCAGCTCTACTCCTGACTGAGGTTACATACAACCTGTGTCCAAGCTTCCACTGGGGATCCTAGAGAAAGGGGTTTAAATAAATAGCCAGTGATAACTAACACATTATTTTTGCTTTAAAAGTTTTATCTTTAACCTTACCAAACTCAACATCATTCATAGCTGAGGAATCCTATAAATGGGTCTCTATCTGTAGAAGGCTCAATTTCTGGTCTCACATTTTCTATCAATGTGACATCCTTAAAATCCCAGCCCAGGTTTAGGGAAACTTCATTTTCCAGCTGTGTAGAGACCCTCCCACTTCCCGTATCCATATCCTCCAAGATAACAAACAATTCTATTTCCAAAGGTTTTATTTCATGTATTGATGTTAAACTCTCCAAGGTTTTGTATCTAATGAGTGTCAGTGTGCAAACTCTACCTATCTCATTCAAGAGAAACATGGCAGTTGAGTAACTAAAACACAGGTGAACGTCACATGCTTCCTAGGCATGCTTAAGAAGCTCTTGTTTTGGGCTGAGAGAAGAGAAAGGGGCGCCTGCAGAAGTGAGAGGTACCCCATGCTCCCTCAGACACACACTCAGGGCGCTTCCTGCTTGATGACACTCTTCCATACCAACATGGTGGTCCAAAATGGAATCTCTTTAATTTTTCATCACACTTTTAAAAGATACAGAGGAGATATGAATTAACTGACTTTAAGTCAATGTTAGAGATATGAGGAGAAAAAGTTAACACAAAGAAATACAACACACGAAAGAAAATATGCAATGTTTTATAAGCTGCACACATTTCAACAAAAAAGGTGGGGACACAGATTTGACACAGATTATTAAAAATATTTATTACAAGCAGATTCCTTTTCCCATATTCAAAAGAAAAACATATGACTGGAAATATTGAGATGGCAATTGGTTAAACCAATTCCCAGTCCTTATCAAGTTAGGAATCAATAAAGGAAAAGATATTTTGGAACTTAAAATTAGGGAAGCCTATACACAATTTAGACTGGGGGAGGGGGGAAGAGAAAAACAAAAAAACCAAAATAAAGTCATATCGTTTACATTTTATAGCCTTTAAGTAAGCACATAAAACTGTACTATTTAATATATTTCTCCATGAACTTTTTGTGAAATTCAGATCGCAGCGTATCATTTACAAATCTTTTGTCTTTCTTCTGATCATCTACACCTTTTGCACAGTTCTTGAAAACAACATCATCATCCCACCTGAAAGAAAAAAAGAAAATAGAACAATCTTACAATGCTTGTATCAACAGACAAGAACACCGCGTGAACTGTAAAGCTTATTCATCACACAAAAAGATGCTCAACCTGTACATCATTCAATGTAGCAATTACACCCAAAAGAATAAAGTAATTCTTAACAGGCTGTTAGCTTGCTTTTTTGTAATAGGAAGGGTAATCCTTATTTAGAACATACACAACATTCTTATTATTTCTCCAGTATAAGAAACTTTGAGTTAAAAAGCAGAAATTATATAAATATTTAATGTTTTCAGGTCTAAAACAAAGAGGCAGTACCTGGTTCTACCCTGATTAGTACGGACAGCTCTAGATGATAGCTGGACGATTTACTATAGTTAGATTATGTGGTTTTAAGGATTTTATACATACTCTTTTATCAGTTAACATTTAGTAATCATTCACTGTAGTATTTACAATTTAGGACAAAAGAAGAAACTATTGGGGTAAAACAATTAAGGCTCATATATTGGCTCACATCTACATTAACCACAAAGAAAGAGCAGCTGAAGAGCTTAGGGCAGGAATCTCTAGTTCGTTTCTCCTGGTTGGATTTCATAATGTGTAAGCTTAAAAAAAAAAAAAAACACCCATGGATGGGCTACAAAATACATGTTTTATAGAAAATAAAGGTTATGATTTCAAAATATCATCTAGCATATAAAACACAAACCCATACATGTAATACATAAACTCTCACAAACATATATAAAATGAAAGCCTATATAATGTGTGTGTTTGCCTGTGGACGTATGCATGCCAGAAGAAACTGCACGTCGAAAATAAGCAAAGAACGTGGGCATCTTTGAAAACAGTGTTTTAAGTCATCACTGGTGCAGTGCAGAGAAATGCGAAAAGCTGAGCAGAGCTAGGTCAAATGTGATCTGCACATTAAGACAACATGTTTCAGTCTCCAAACGATTTTATCTGCATCCAAACAAGGTAGAACTATATAGCTTAATACAAATATAAATCAATGTAGTTTTTTCTCTACCCACTCTCTCCTCAACTCACTCCCCACAGGCTTTGACCCCTCCCTCTCAACACCAGCACTGCTCTCCCAGGGCCCTAACTCCAACCGCCACTTTGCAGTACCCACTTCACTTGGCCTGTCAGCAATATCTGACCTAGATAATCACTCCCCTCCTCTTGAAACTGTGTGGCTCCAAGACACCAACCAGCCTCTTTCGGTTCATTTCTTCCCCACTGGCTGCTCCTTCTCAGCCTAGTTTTTTTCATTCATAATTCAAATAATCAATATTTACTGAGCACCTAGTACATACCAGGTACTATTCCAGGTATGGACAGCTAATCATCTACCCAACCTCGAAATATTACCCCAAGCTCAGTCCTCTGACCTCCTCTCTGGCTATACTCATTCACTAAGTAACCTCATCTAGTCTTCATGGCTTCAGGAAACTTCTGTAAGTTGACAGCTCCCAAATTCATGATCTCTAGCCTGGGCTAACTCCAGAACTGTGTATCAAGCTACCTACTCAACATTTCCACACAGACATATATATCATCCCAAAGTTACCATGTCTTAAATCTGTCCCTCTCCCTCCCCACCTCAGTTCACATTCTTCCCCATCTCTATCCTTTCAATAGCTCGGGTCAAATACCTTGGAGTCTAGTCTCTAATAAAATGTCACCTTTCTTGCAAATCCTCCCTTGCCTATGCAATTGCCATTGTAAAGACTTGTTCCTGTTTTTTACTATGAATGAGTCAGGAAGCCCCTGGATGGTTTAGAACAGGAGATTGAGATCTTTTATTTTAAAAGGATCATGATGCTGCTATGTTAAGGAAAAAACCTGGGGGTAGGGATGGAGAGGGTGGTGAGCATGCAAGCAGACCAGTTAGGGGGACTGCATCACTCCGGATGGAGATGGCAGCAGTGGAGGTGGTGAGAAATAATAGATATGGTTTAAATGTTAAGCCCACAGCAGGGTTTCTTGATCACACACACACACACACACACACACACACACACACACAGACTGCTGTCCTTAGGAAGGCTGCTTGCAAGGTTGGTCCCTGGCTGGCATTTGGAAACTTGGATTGCAGGAATCTTCTCACTGTCACTGTGTCTAGACTGTCTGTACAAATAATGTGGTTTATGAACACCTGCTTTCTTTCCGGAAGTCTCAATTTTGGTATTGACTAGGCAGAGGTTGCCTATATGAGCAGCCAATAAAAACCCTGGGAGTCTCTAATGGGTTTTCCTGGGCAGCAACACTGCACAAATGTTGCTGCATTTTCATTACTCGGGAAAAGAATGTGCTGTGTGTGACCCCTCATAGGAGGGACAGAGCATAAGGAAGCACACACACTTCCTTCAGTGCCTTTTCCCTTTATGATCTGGCTGTGTATCTTAACTAAGTTAGTCATGAGAACAGCTACATGCTGAGCCCCCTAAGACCTTCTAGTCTCTGAATGTGAAGGATGGTTTGGGGGACCCTTGACACATATAACTACAATGTAAGCTTTGTAGGGTCAAGGGCTCAGTGCACTGCTCTGTCTCTAGTACTTAGAACAATCTCTGGTACACAGCTGGTTACTGTAAATATATACTGAAAATAAGTTTATTTTCTTTCATTCTCCTTCCATTATTCCAAAATGTGATGGAGAAAAATATCAGTGGAAAGTGGGTATTAGAAGCTTTACATAATATAGTTTGCTATAAAACTCATAATCTGTGTGTGTGTGTGTGTGTGTGTGTGTGTATATACATACATATATATATCTCTCCAACCCATTATTGTACAGTACCTTCTTTTAACTTTGAAGTTGGCCTGAGGCTGGGATGGGCCAGTGAGATTAAGGAGAGGGTTTCCACTCAGAATGTTTTCCATACGAATCCTTTCTTCTTCAGCCTTTTGTTCTTGTTCCTGCCAACCAGAGGGGAAGATTCATATTTACTTACATTACTTCTGGCGTCAATCTTGTAACTCATATTTTAAAAGACTGTTAGGATATTAAGAGGGAGATGGGATCAGCATCAAGGTACTATTGCTTTTTCTTTGTTTTTAAGACATACCAGAAAAGTCTCACTTATCAAAATAAAATAATTGGGCATTTTCATTATAAATATTTCATGCTTGCCATCATATATTCATTAGTCTCTTTCTCACTTTGACATTCTTGAGTTGCATATTTAAATCTATTTTCTTTCTTAAAGTACATACAAAATTACATAACTGTTTAAGAGAGTACATCTATAAACATTCTAATAATTTAAGAACATATTAAACATCAAAAAGACACATTTAGCAAAGCAATTATCTCAATTTTTAAGGAAGGGTTATATATAACTGTGATTAAAAATAATTTTATTTTGAATTACTAACAACGTAAACTTGCATCTCTAGGACTGGTGACAAGTTATTATTAACCAAGAATTATGTCCTAAAATAAGATAAACCATCATGTAAAAAATTATATTCAGTAAACATGCATTTCTACTAATTTACCTGAGGTTTACCCATTTTATTCTTATGATTTATTGTGAATGACTTTCTATTTTTATCTCTCTCATCTGTCATCAGTTACATGCTTGTCTTTCTTCACTTTTATTTTAGCATTAACCTCTTTAAACTCAAATCACCCTCAGTCTCCTTCTTAGAATTAGAAATATAAAATGTCTAAAATCCTTAGCCATAACTTCTAGATCTACCTGATTCCATGCTATCTTAAACCAAAGATAGATCCCACTTTGCTGTGTTTTGGGGATGACAAAATTGATGACTTAATATACCAAGGGAAAAAGGACTTTCTAGAAGTCTATTTATAATGAACCTGTGTTAGACCACTTGGAAAAATTACCTGATTTTCTATATAGGTTAAAGATACTTCATTTTAATAATCAAGTGTGAACAACTGATTTCATTTTTATGAGGCCAAATAATTGGGAGGTGAGAAGATGCAATTTTCAGGGAAATTAACAGGAAAATTCCTTTAGGTCATTTTCAGACTTTAAGCAAGCAAAAGTCAGGAGCATCCACCATAGATTAAGAACAGATAGCTTTCTAAAAATTATATACTTATTTTTAACAAATTATATTGATGCTAAAAGTAAAAAGACATATCTCTGAGATGCTAGACAATCAGGAGCTCAAGCATACAATGTATCCAAATTTATAATATAAGAACATATGTGATGTAATAAGGTCCTGATCATTTTATGTTCGGAATATTATTTCCTTTAGAGTTACTGGTTGATTGCCATACATAGCACTGGGGAAAAAAGGTGCCAACTCTTTTCATACTCAAGTACCAGGTACACTGTTTCATGACTATAGGTATAAAGGATGGACAGCCTGTGGTTTGGTCAAATCTGAACCATCTTGTTTTGTAAATAAAATTTTACTGGAACACAGTCACATCCATTTATTTATGCACTGCCTATGGCTGCTTGTATTACAATTAGCTGAGTTGAATAGTTGTGACGGAGGCTGTATGGCCTGCAAGCCTAAAATATTAACTATCTGGCTCTTTACAGAAAGTTTCCCAGCCCTTGACACAGGCTGACTGGTTTGAAAACATTTTGGAACACCTCAAAAACCAGCCACTAGAAAGCCAGACAGGGAAATGGGGGACAAATGGAATAAAACTGTCATTCAACTCCAAAAAAACACCAACACATTTTGTACAAAGAAATCAGATGAACCTTGCAAAATTGCCAAGATCTTCTGTCTAAAATGTTTATGCTCCTTGAAGGTCAACCAAATGCATTTAAATGTCTCTTTGCGTATCCACAGCTGTTAGGGAGGCCAAAAGAATCTGGAACAGAACAACTGCCCTCTTGTGGTGTGCCAGTGTAGGAATGGTCTTACCATTCTACAGGAGTTATGCTATCCTATGCCAAATTCTGACAAGAATTGTATTTTTAAATATTTTTCTTCTTCAAATCTGAATTCTAGCAGTCTTCAAAGCCTATCCCCAAATCTTCCTCTTTTCTGAATTCTTCCCTGCCCCTTCTGATCCATATGAACTCCACCTCCCTAGGTTCTAAGCATTAACCTACATCAGTCTTTTCCCCAAGTCTCTTTCCTTTTTTTAAATAGAGCAATTCTTGGTTCAAATGAAATCTTACACAGAAGCCCATTACAAAAGCTGCTCTTTTCTGGTTGAAAGTGGAGGCAGGGACTTCCCTGGCGGTCCAGTGGTTACGAATCTGCACTGCCACTACAGGGGACATGGGTTCGACCCCTGGTTGGGGAACTAAGATCCCGCATGCTGTGCAGTGTGGCCAGGGGAGAAAAAAAAAAGAAAGTGGAGGCCGATATATCTACTTGAGTGTCTCACAATATATCAAGTTCAGTATGTGCCAAACAGACCTCATCATTTTTCTCTCCAATGAAACATGCCCATCCTCTGCATTCCCTGATTAGTGTATAGCACCAACATCGACCCAGAAACTGCCACAGCTAATCAGTCACTTTCTCTGGTCAATTTTATCTCCTTGATAGCTCTATCAGCATCTGTTTACTTCTCTCAAATCCAACTCCTATCATGCAAGATTCTCATAACTGCATGTAAGGATTATTGGAACAGCCCCCTACTCAGTTCTTTCCTCTACCCTCCACACCTCAGCCAGAGTAATCTTTCTAAAATGCATACCCAACCTTACCATCTCCAGCTGAAACGGACTAGTTCCACACATCCTTTGGAAGAGAGTTCAAACTCCTTTAGCACTGGTCTGCAAATCTCTAGTGCTCTGACTTGCTCCTGCCTCCCAAGTTTTGTCTCTTACTGTTACTACTATGGGTAATTCGCTCAAAGTTTAAAGGTACGTACTATGGATCCTATTTAATTCGTCTAACTGTCTTTGAGTTAGACATTCTTTCCTTCCATTGTGTAAATGTAGAGACTGCGGGGACTCAGAGAAGCTAGGTTATATAAAATTTATTGACAGATAGCCTCAGCAAGTGCCTGGAAAGAAGGCTGGGTCAGAAGACAAGGAGAGAGATAAAGACGGCCTCATTATACCTGTGGGTTCTTTGTAGGCTATGACTACATCTTAATCATCTTTGATTCTTCTGACACTTAACAGACACTGACTATATGTCTATTGAACAAATAACTGAATGAAGAGCATTTTGACGAGTATGTCGGAACTATTTGGAAAGAATTTCTAACATAACCAGCAGACTTAGGATGTCATAGGAATCACCAGATTTATAGACCTACAGGTCCTATAATATCGAGACATGGTAAGGATGATTTCTAATATAAGGTGATATTACTTGATTTAAAAAACACTCTTACTTTAGTTTACGTGAGAAGATGCAAATATTTAACATGCTGGTTTTACCTTCCTGGCCTGCTCTTCAGCTCTTTCTTTTTTAATTTTTTCCAGCTCTGCAAGAAGAGCTGCAGTATCATCATCATCACTCTCCTCTTCAAAATCTTCATCTTCATCTTCCTCCTAAAAAAGAATGGTGATGGCCCAGGAGATGGGAGACAAAATAGAGATTATTCATTTTTTTCCATAGAAGTGGCACTTATCAAATCTTTGGAGCAGAATTAATTTTCCTAGAGGGAAAGATAAATGTACCTAAATACGATTAAAATTAGCAACAACCAAAAAATAAAATAAAACCCCCCAAAAAAGCTTACAATTACTTACTAAAATGTCAACCTCTGATGTATTTTAGACATTATAACAGCAAAGAGTATAACGAAGGACCTTTCAAATTTACATAGTCAAATGGGAATTTACATATGAAAATATTTCTAAAACCAGAAAAGGAACACTTTATACTGATACACACTACATACTTTGACCCTGGGAGTCAAAATAATTTTATATAGCTCAAAACAACTAGGAATTAAAGATAGTCAAAGGTACAGAAAAGGGTGCTAAATTCTCAGAAAAAAATAGTTTCAAATGAATAATCATTATATCTCACTTAAAATTGAGTTCCTTATATTGAATTACTGAGTTAATTTTTAATTTAGTCTGTCAACTCTAGAATTACTAATATATATGCTTAATTAGATGCTACCCTTGAAAAGCCACTCAGATTTTTCCTCTGTATGTAGAAAACTGCAAATTAATTACAGACTGTGCAGTCCCACTAAATTTTAATGTTAATTAAAGTGCCAATCCTTAAAAACCTTCCACTTAGATCACATTCCTCCCTAAGCACAGAGGGAGCCATTAAGTGCATTGAACATCTGGAAGGGGCATCATTGGTAGCAAGTATGGAAAGGCCCTTACATTCACTGCTATCACTGCTAGGGGATGCTATCAATAAAGAGCCGCCGAGTCTGAAGAGTGCCCTCTGAAGGGGAATAACTAGTCCAATTTCCATGGTTTAATACAGGGAATTATTTTTTAGGGAAGCATATCTTTTAATAGATCTCTTCCTTCTTTGGCTCTCCAGAGATCAAACTTGAAATTTGATTAACCACAAGATAATGCTTTTTCTTTTATAATAAACTATAGAGTTTAAAATAAACTATAGAGTTTAGCATTGAAGTCAGAGCTATAATTGAATAACAGTAAGTAAAAATAAATACAAGTCGCTTCTTAAAGCCAAAAGAATAGATAAAAAGGTATTTCAGAAAAATGGTAAGTAAATTACTACATGGAGATGAGAGGAGGAAGTAAAACATACATCTGTTAGAGGGTCGTCTGCATCGAGGTTGGCAGCGGGAATCTGGTCCAACCGAGGCTTCTTTGACACTGAAGAGGAGGTTGTATGTTCTGGGGGAAAACAAACATTATTTAGCTTACTGAATCAAATCCTGCATTTCTTATAACATTTTAGGGACCTGTGGGCAAGAAGAGCTTAGGTCTTAAGCATGACAGTAGGGATTATAACCTCAGTGCCTGGCAAATAAGCCCTTGGCAGATACTTATTGAATGAATTAATAAAAGTATTGACTTTAATATGGGAACTGTAGCCTCTCTCAGGAAATTTAGGAAATAGTTTACATATGCTAGAAATAAAAATGGAAGAATTTCATAGACAGAAACCATGGGGCCTCAAAAAGTCTGGCTGTGTAAACAGTTAAAAAACTCCTTGATCTGAACTGAAACAACGGTTGCTAAATATCCCCAGATCACCTAGTTCTAACAAAGAAACATAAAAAGATGGAACTGGAATCAACTTCATTACCATCTCTAATCCAATCAAATCTTTCAAGAAACTGTTATAGCTCACACCCATATTTAAAAGCAAACAAACAAAAATAGTAATCCATTCCAATTACCACATGAAAGAAAAACTACTGTCAACATAATGTTATGAGAGAAACATCTGGGGTAGTGTTGGCACCTCGGGTTGGCCGGTCTCTGTTTTTTTCTCTTGCAGCAGCTCTCTCTCTCTCTTCCAACTCTCTCCTGAAGTCACGGTTCCGAACTTCTTCAGGGGCATCCTGAGTGGTCTGTCTAAAGCAGAAACAAAACAGGGCAGAAATACTTCTAAAAAACACATGGCTGTAGTAATGGAAGACAATTCACGAAAAGCAACTTTGTCCTGAGTCCCTGAAGCATAAAGTCCCATTGCGGGAAATGGACAAGATCACCCTAATCTGAAGGTTACTAATAGGCATTCTGTGATGTAGCCAATATTTCAAGAAACTCAAACTAAATCACAGACTTTCTTATAATAAGGCTGTAGGCTGATCAAAATGTCTTTTTGTTAGTATGTTAATTCAGAGCTCGTTAGAGTAACACTTTTAATCTCATATTGATTAGTACTGACAGAGCCTGGTGCCTCTGAAGTAATGTATTAGTTATTGTTCCATTTACGTATGGAAATTCCAGGTTAATTGGAATTTCTGCTTAAGGAATATCTAGTAGCATTTCACAATCATAGAGCATAATTTTAGTGTCAGAAACATTATTGCATTCTACTCCTATGAAAATAGATAAGTGATAATAACCCACACATGGTACTATCTCATGACCATGTCGTTCAACAGATTTGGTCTTGCTTTGTGGAACAAGAAAAACATAAAAGGCTTCATTACCTATATTTTATCTTTGTATGAGAGGGTAGGTCTCTGCTTGAATATTGCTTTGAGAGTTGGCTCAAATCACCTTCTCCTTTTCCTCTCCCCCCTCTTGCAGGTTCAAAAGTTGGCCTAGCTGCTGTTGTCATCTTTTATGCTTTGAAGAAAAACAGTGTCAAGTTATTTCCAATATGACGAACTCTCATTTTATAAAGTATTAATCAATATCCCTCATTGTGAAACAATTTCCCTAACTTATTCCCCAAAACTTATTTAAAAGAATCTCAAAAGCTCTGAACAAAACAAATAATGAGACTCAGGGTGTACAGGGAACATGGCAGATATTTAGTCTGTCATGAAGATATGAGTTTGTGTTCCTGTTCTCCTTCTGGCTCTGTGACCTCCGGCAAACCACCAAGCTTAAGTTTCTGTCATCTGTGGAATGGGGATATTCCTAATAGGATTATTAAGAAATGATGAGACTTGACATGTCAACACACTCGTAAAATACAGTACTGCCATGTCCGAGTTTTAAAAAATCTCAGCTTAACCTTACTCCACCAGACTCCTTAAGGTTCCCATTTTATCTAAATCTCACACAGCAGAAAATAGGATAGTAACTACAAAAACAAAGAAGATATATAAAAAAATCACTGACAAAGCTACTGAGTGTCCTGGAAAAAAAGCTAGACTTTGATGACAGTTACACAGGCAAAGTTCTCCAACAACCTTTCGTCGATCCAATTTTCTTCTACAGCAGCCAACGTAATACAAATCAGATCTTTTGCAAATTACAATTTAAGAAATGCTCAAAACACAGGAACCCACCCCCAAAGGTTATGCTACTTTTGGTTTTGAGCAACTAAAGGATACTGCATGGCAGATGTGGCTACTAAAACATCCTCAAGCGTCGGAAAAGCAAGTGTCGGGGGAAACTGGGGGAAATGGTACACTTCTCTCGATTTTCAAAAAAAGGGAGAGGGATGTACCCAGAGAGGGAGAAACAGGGTTGCCGGCCTCTGGGGGCGCCGCCGCCCTCCACATTTCCCCGGGTTATCATTACCAGCGCCTCTGGGGGGTTCACCTTCGGGCTGTCACCGGGAACCCGCTGACTCTTCACCCCTGCCCCACTCGGCGAGGGGTGGGGGCGCCCGGACCCTGCTTAACGCTGTCTGCAGAGTCATCTTCACGCTGCGCTCTCCGCTGCCAGCCCGGGACTGGGGACTCTCCTGACAAGCGCTGAGCTCCACCACCCGCCCGCCGCTCCAGGGCCTCCTCTGCCCGCGCTCGCTTCTCCGCCTCCGTCCCCAACCGCCCTTTCCCGCCCCACTCACAGTCTGCTTTCCTGCTGCTGCTCACTTTGGCCGCGCTCTGATGCAGTTGCCTCAGGAGATCATACAGACGCCATTATAACTCTTGGCTCCCAGAAACCTCTGCGCCCAGGGCTAA
Source organism: Eubalaena glacialis (assembly GCF_028564815.1). Lineage (NCBI taxonomy): Eukaryota > Metazoa > Chordata > Mammalia > Artiodactyla > Balaenidae > Eubalaena > Eubalaena glacialis. Next base: position 49,412,650 of record NC_083725.1, on the reverse strand, counting down.
AGCCCAAGACCCGGAAGCAAACCCCAAGCTCTTTAGCCTCCCTTCAGAGGCGGAGGCGGGGACCAATCAGCGGAGGCCAAGGTAGAAGTCGGCGTGACGACAGCAAAGGGTGGGGCTGAAACGGCCCAGGGGGCGGGCATTTGAAATCAGTGCTTAAGAGTAGACCCTAAGCATCATTTTATACCTTCAAGAACCAATTACTTAATGTCTCTTCCGTCTTTTCCTTTCCCGACCCCCTCCCAGACTCCTTCATTCCGGTACTGCGTGGACGGAAAGCCCCGGGTAGCAGACACCACGTCCCCGGCTAGCGAGAGAGAGCGTAGAAAAGGATTACACCAAACTGTTTAAATCCAACGGCTCCTGCTTCCTTTCTCCTGAGCTAGACCCAACAACCCTAGAGAGCTGGGCTACGGAAAGACTAGTATTTTCATTTAATTGGATATGAAGAAAGAACAAATATGTACGGGGGCAACCACGATCTTTATAAAGGTACCATTCCTGCAAAAATATTAGTCTTCAAAGCAAAGGTTGTATTCGTATTGTTAAAATTTTTATTTTTTAAAAAGCCTGAGTTCTAGTGGGAGGGGAGGTGTCACTATTAGAGCTTCCTTATGTATTAACCGACATTGAACTTTTAGAACGGTGGGCCCAACTGCCAGGAGCACTAGATGCAGTTATTAATGTAAGATGGCTACTCAGGCGTTAGGTGAAGTTTTAATAAGGCAGCGAACAGGAAAATAAAAAATCACCAATCGTCCTTACGCTTTCCCCGTAAACAACCACTCTGGGAGCAGGGATCTTGTTTGCTTAGTTCATCTTGGTATCTGACCACATAGTCCTTGGCCACGGTAGATGCTCAATATTTGTTGAACAAATGAAAATTCAACTCCCCCAACCCGGTTTCAAATGTAAAGAGATCATAAAATTGAACATAGAAAAGCTTTTTTCCCCTACAACTCTTTCTTTGAACTTTACATGAAACAAAACAATAGAAAATGTCCCTTCCCCCATAAAGTTCAAGATGCAAATCTTGATTTTTCTTAGCGAAGCTATTACTCCCCTAGTCTTACACATCTCAGTAAAGGACACTACCATCATACTGGTTACTCAAACCAAAATCCCAGGGCTCCTACTTAAGTTCATTTTCCTTCATTTTTCTCATCCAGTTTATTTGCAAGTCTTGCCAATTCTACTTTCAACATACACCCTAAATTTCATTCCACTGCCCAAGTCCAGGCCACCATCATTTTCCACCTGGATTGTAATTGCCCCCTAATGATCTTCCTGCTTCCACTTTTCTCCCACAGTCAATTTTGCCTGTAACAATGAGAGTGATCTTTTAAAATTGTGAATCAGGTAGTGTTACACTCCTGCATAAAAATCCACTGCACTTAGAATAAAAGTCAAATTTCTTAATGTGACCTGAGGTTTCTCAGGGTCTGGTCCCTACCTATCTCTCTGGCTTCACTTCTAATCAATCACTCTCCTACACACTAAGCTCTAGCCACAGCCAACCCTGCATTTCTGTTTCACAAGCAAGATTCCTTTGCACTAGCTTATCTCTGCTGTCTGTGCCCCAACATAGCTGTATTATCATTCTTCAAGTCTCAGCTCAAATAATCACCTCCTCAGTTTTTCCCTGACATCTACATTTGCACCCCCGTCCCTCCAACACACAAATACCATCACATCACCCTGTTTTATTTTTTCATAGTACTAAACACTACTGAATTTATTCTGTTCATTGTTTATTGCCTTGTTTCTTGTCTGCGAGGCAGCATAACAAAGTCATTAAGAGAAAGGGATCTATAGCCTGACTGTTTTGGTTCTAAATTCCAGATCTGCCCTTTCCTAACTGTAACCTCAGGCAAGTTATTTTCCCTTTCTGTGCCCTCAGTTTCCTCATGTATTAAATGGGGATAATTTCTAGACTCTACCACATAGTGTTATTATAAGGATTAAGGGAATTAATACTTGTGCTTAAAACTGTCTCAGCAAACAGTATTTGCTAAACAAATGTTAGTTATTATTATTATTAATATTATTTTTATTATTATTGTCTATCTTCCTGTATTAGAACATAAGTTCCAGGAAAGCAGGAACCTTGTCTCTCTTGTTCACTGGTGTATCCTCTGCATGTAGAACAGTGCCTGGCACATAATAGGTGCTGAGTAAGTATTTGCTGAATGAATGAATGAGTGATTGATGCACTGTGAAGTAGAGGAATGACATAACAATGGCAAGGAGGTGACACAAATATAGAAAATACCCCTGGTTTTTATGTTCCAACTGCCCTTATCAGCCCTGAGTCAATCACCTGGATTCATTTATCTCCCATTTAACTACCTAATCTTTTGGTCACCAACCATGATTAAATAATCATCCCTGTAATTTCATTAACACCAACATATAGTATAATCAGTCCAAAAAGCTTTGGCTTAAATGGTCTGAAAGTATTAATAAGAAAAAGAAATTTAAAAGTTTACTTAAATGATTTTAAAGTACTAGTAAAAAAACAAAACTCTAAAGTTTTTTACTTAAATGACTTGAAAGTATTAGAAAAAGAAAATAAAAGTAAGTAAAAAACTTAATTCACCCTCTCAGCTGACAAAAAGCATATATAACCTCCCAAGAATCCTCATAAACCCATTACCACAAAAATCTAGTTGGGCCTTTAATGCTGCCTGCAAATCTTCTCATACTCTCCTAATTGTTTATTTTCCCACTCTGCAATATTATGATTTGCCACATTCCCCTCTTTCTTCAAATCTACACACCTTTTTCACCATCCTTTCCCTCATTTCCTTTCTCAGGAATGGGTGATCTGACTTCGCTGAGAAAATAGAAGCTCTTTTTCTCAGAGGATTCCTCATCTCCCCGCAAGCAGATCTACCGAGCTGCCTTTGACTGTGTCCTTACATTCAGCTTTCATGTGTTAGTAGAGATGAGGTGACCCTAACCTTCTCCCTGTGTTCTGGGTCCAAATCCCTCCAGCCTTCTTAGTAATTGGCATCCTGCTATATTTTCTGTCTCTCATAATCTATGAATCCATACCTTGCAGATGATTCTTGTCAGCTTTTGGATATGTTGTAGTATATTTTAACCTTAAAAAATGCTTCTTCATTTTAATATGACAACGGTCATATTAATTCAATGTGAAAAGGACTTTTCATATCATAACTGTGATTACAAAACTGACGATTCTTATGGCAGGATATAACATAGGAATTCCAGCTTCAAAGTTTAAACAAACACTGCAGCCAGTTGAATTAAACACCCGAAAGGGAAGAAAGAAATCATAAAAACCTAGAAAGAAAATTTAAGAGACTATTTTTACTACTTGGGGTCTGTAAAGGCCTTTTGATCAAGGCAGAACACGTAAGAGCTGTAAAAGAAATAATTTAAAAAATTCATCTATATAAAAATTTAACTTTATGGCAGAAGATGCCCAAAATGAAGTCAAAAAATAAATGCTAGATTAACAGGTAAATCCTGTAATGCCTATAGCATATAAAATATTACTACTGCTAGTACTACTACTACTAATATGCATAATATAAAAAATACAACAACCCAATAAAAAACTCTTTTGTCCAAAGAGTATAAACAGGCCATTCAGAAGAAGCAATTCCAAGTAGATAACCAACATAAATGACACACAACCTCTCTATTAGGAAAATGAAAGTAAACTAACAATAGATCATCACATTACAGCATCAGATTGGCAGCAATTTTTGAAAATTAATAATACACCTGGATGGGATAGGGAAAAAGGGGATCCAATCAGACAGTGAGGAGGCATTGGCTCCCATTTCCCTCACAATAAAAATTAAAGGTGCTCACATGACCCATCATAAGGCTCTCCCCTACTTAGTTGACCTCCTGTCTTGCTCATACCTGTCTGGGCTACAAGCCTTCCTGGTGTTTGAGCATAAAACCTGCCTTAGGGCCCTTACACTAGCTATCTCCTTGGTCGAGAACACTCTTACCTGTCTTCAAGTCTTTGGTCAAGTGAGGTCAGCTAACCATGACAGCCCTAATTAAAGTTGCAACCATGTTCCCACTTTGTCCTTCCAAATCTTGCATGCCTTATATCCCTTATCCTGCTCAACTTTTTTACGTAGCACTTATCATCATCCATGATCCTATATAATTTAGTTATGTTTATTATTTCTTTATCTATCCCATGCAGAATATAAATTCTACAAGAGCAGGAATCTGTTTTGCCTGGTGAAGTAGGCCAAGCATCTAAAACAGTGCTTGGTACCAATACGTGCCCATAAATGTGTTCCAAATGAGTGAATAAATGAATGAATGAATGAATGAGTGAGTGAGTGAGTGAATGAGTTTTAACAGGAAAAAAAAATCACATTTGGATGTAAAAAGTTATTGCCTTAATCTCTTTTATATTTTAAAGGAGAAAAAAGTAATTTTCATTCTGCTAGTCTGAAATCCAGGTTGGAAATGAAGATACGCCAAGACCCAGAAAGATGATTTCTTTTCAGGAAAATGAAAAATCATGTGATTATCAGGCTCAATATGTGTTATCAAAATTCTAATTCAATCAGCCCACCCCTAATCCAAGCACAGCTCTAATTCAATCAAACCTCCCTCCTCTTCCCATTGAATCACTTACCAGTTTTAGTAAACCCTCTCATTTGCAAAGTTACCAGCCCACAAAGTGTGAAACTTTTGCTTGAAAATGAAGGAAAAAAACCCAATGGTCACAAGTCAGAAATCACATTTATAAAATAAAGTAATATAAAATGACATCTGTTTAAAATTTTTAACCTGAAAATGACCAATTTTCTAATATAAAAAGTTGATGCTTTAATCTGTTTTGAAAAGTGAAAAGAATAGAAAAATAAAGTAGCTTGCTTTCTACCAACAAAATCCTGTTTTTAAATGAAGATGCTCTGGAGCCCAGAGAGATGCTTTCCTGGTGATAACCTCAAGATGAAATTTGCTGATGGTCCAGGCTAGATTACTGGACAGTATTATAATTTAAGCACTTCTTACTTAATCTGAGCACATGGCTACCTCACTAGCTGGCCAGTCAGTTATTACTAAGACAATTAAAAGCAAACGTATTAAAAAACAGTTAAAACTAAACAACTAAAAATATAGAAAATAAAGGGATAGAAAAAGACAGGCCAGGCAAATTCTAAACAACAACAACAAAGAACTTTATGTAGCAATATTAATTATCAAAAATATTCTTTAAATAGTATAGCATTAACAAGGACATTAATATGGGCATCTTATTGCATCACAGAAATCCACTAGGAAATTGTTACAATCATGAACATTTATGCAACTAACTACATAGTCTGGAAAAAATATGAAGCAAAAATAAAAAATTAAAAGGAAAAACTGCAAATCCACAATCATGGTGGGAATTTTTTTTAACATAAACTTCTCTCAGTTTGATAGATCAAGCAGACAAATTCACAATATTGATACACAGAAACAAGATTGTGTATAGATATGTATGCTTATTGCATTTATTTATGTATATATATTTATATTTATATATTGCATTTATATATGTATATAAAATCCTTCAACCAAAACAAGAGAATACACGTTCTTTTCAATAAACAATGAACATGTACAAAATTTAATCAAGTGTAAAGCCCCCAAATAAATTACAATAAATGCCTATGTATTCATTTTTAAATGATAATATTTCATCTTGTCAATTTTTGAACTTTATATAAATGAATCATATGTGTTCTTTTGTGCTTTGCTTTTTCACTTAATGTGTATTATGTGTAGCTGTGGTATAATATATAGAATTTCATTGCATAAAAATACATAGTATAACTTATTTATTCTAATAATTATGCTTCCAGTATGTGTTTATTACACATAATGCCACCATGAACATTCTTGGAAATGTGCAGAGGTGCATGTGTACACATTTCATATATATATATCCCATCATCATGATAAGAATTCTTCTTGTCCCATAATCTCACCACACTTGATATTGTCCAACTTTTCAATTTCAGCTCATCTGGTGGGTGTATAATGATATCTTATTGAGGTCTTAATTTGTATCTCCTTGAGTACTAATCTCCTTTCATATTTTTATTGTCCATTTGGATTTCTTTTGTGAAGTATCTGTTCAGTCTTTCTATTGAAATTTTTTTTCTTATTGATTTCTATGAGTTCTTATTACTTTGGGCATCAGTTCTCTGTTACTTATTTGTGCTGTGCATAAATTTTTCACTTCTTGGCTTCTCTTTTTGGTATATTTTGATATACAAAAATTAATATGAGGGTAGTTCAGTTTATTAATCTTTTCCTTTTTGCTTAGTACATGGTATTTCTTTATTAAGTAATTCTTCCCTACTTTAATGTTACATTGATATTCTCAGATACTATCTTCTGAAGGTTTTATAGTTAGGCCTTTCACAGTTCTACCAGGAATTCATTTTTGTGCATGGTGTAATAGAGGGGTCTTGAAATCTGGTAAAGCAGGCCTTCTCACCTTGTCCCTCTTTTATGAGTACTTTGCTATTCTCTGCCCTTTGCACTTCAATATAAAATTTAAAGTGTCATGTTCTATGAAAATACTTTTGGGATTTTGATTGTGATAATGTTGAATCTGTAGATCAATTTAAAAATTGACATTTATACAATATTGAGTCTTCAAATCTATTAACAGGTTATGTCTTTTCCATTTATTTAGATTTTCTTTAATTTTCCCTAAGTAGATTTTTATTGTCTTCATAGAAGTCTTGCAAATTTTTGTTAGCTTTAGCCTTAGATACTGCTTAATTTTTAATGCTATTATAAATGGCATCTTTCTTAAATTTTAGTTCTCTAATTGCTCATTGTTGGTATGTATAAAGATAATTGTTTTTTATATATTGCTATTTTAAATTCAGAGACTGTTCTAAACCCTCTTATTAAGTAAAATAGTTTATTCATAGAACTTTTGGATTTTTTACATATACAATCACTTCTAAGAATGACAACAGTTTTGTTTCTTCTTTTCTGATCTTTTCTCCCCTCCTCCCTTTTTTTTCCTTGCCTTCTTAAATTGGATAAGACATCCAGGACAATGTTAAATAAAAGAGGTGATCACAGGCATCCTTGTCTTTTTCCTGCTCTGAAAGGGAAAACTTTTAATTACTAAGTATGATGTTTACTGAAGGTTTGGGGTAGATGTACTTTATTCAATTAGAAATTTCCCTAGAATTTTTGGTTTGCTAAATGGATGGCAGATTTTATCAAACACTTTTCTGTGTCTAATGAGATTGTCTTTTGATCTGTTACTGTGTGTTATTGTATTAATTTATTTAACTATAAACTAACCTTTCATTCCTGGAATAAACCCATCTTGATTATGATGAATATATTGCAGGAATCAGTTTACTCAGATTCTATTTAGGACTTCTGCATCTATGTTCATAAGTGAGACACCTATTATTTTCCTTTCTCATGGTGTCCTTGTACATACAATTTGTATCATAAAATATGCTGGGAAATATTCTTTCTTTTTCTGTTCTCCAGGAAAATTTGTCTAAGATTGGAATTACTTCTTCCTCGAATATTTGGTAAAATTGGCTGGTGTATCCATTTGGGGTGTAGAGTTTTCTTTGTGAAAAAAGTTTTGATTTCTGCTTCAGTTTCCTTGATGGTTATAGATATACTCAGCATTCTATTTCTTCTTGTGTCAATTTTGCTATTTACATTTTTCTAAGAATTTATTTATTTCATCTGAATTTTAAAATATGTTGGCTTAAAGCGCTTTTTAGTATCTTTATTTTCTTTTTTATGTCTGCAACATCTATAGTGATGACCTCTTTGTCTTTCCTAATACTGGTTATTTCTGCCTTCTATTTCTGGTCTTTACCATTTTCACCAGGGGTTTGTTGATTTTATTAGACTTCTCAGAACAACCCAACTATTGGTTTTGTTTATTCTCTTTATTTTATATTGGTTTTCTATTTCATCAATTTCTGGTCTTATTTTTATTGTTTTCTTTGTTCTGCTTTCTTTTCTGTACTTCAACTTTCTGTGATGGATGCTTAGCTCATTTAATTTTCCAGTCTTCTTTCTTTTCTTAGATATTTATTTAAACCTATAAATCTCCCTTTTAATACTGTTTACCAGCATCCCATTAGGCTTGAAATGTAGCATATTCACTCTCATTTGGTTTAAAGTATTTTCTAATTTTATTTTTATTTCTTTATGATTACAAGGTTTATTTAGAAATATATTTTAAATTTTACAGAATTGGGAACTTTCTAGTTATCTTTTTAATATTAATTTCTAACTTTATTATTTTGTGGTCAGAGAACATGTTCTGCCTGCTTTCAACCCTTTGACATTTATTAAAACCTGTTTTATGGCCACAGTTTTATGGTCAATTTTGCAAAATGTCCATAGTACTTGAAAAAAAATATATTCTGCAGTTTGGGAGTACAAAGTTCAATATATGAACTTTAGGTCAATTTTTAAATTGCCTCACTCAAATATTCTATATGGCTTTTCAACTACTTGATCAATTAGTGGGGTCCTATTTTATGCCTTTCTTCTCTGGGTCTCTGTCATTCTCAAAAGTATCTCAGATTAGGTGATAAATGAAAGGATGTAACATAATGTTAAAATTGAGAACCACTCATGAAAATCTGAAGTGAGTGTAGAATTTCTACTAACTCAGTCAATAGTCAACATTTTATTGGAGATCATATCTAATTATATGACTTCCATTCCTAAGCAGCTCAAAAAAAAAAAAAAAGAAAAAAAACAGTAAAAACGCTATGACTACTGGAAAAGAAGAGATATAATTTTTGTATATATTTTCAGAAAATATTATGTACATGAAAAACTCTAGAATCAATGGTCAAGCTAATAGAACTAGTAGGAAATAAGAGGAATAAGGTTTGAAAAGAGATATAAGATCAATTAAAAAATTAATAGAAAAAAACTGTCCATAAATTACTAAAAAATTACACTAAAAAACTACGAAGTTCCTTAGACTATATCTGAGGAAACAGATATATATCTTTATAGATAAAGTTCTGAAACTTTATTGAAATACACACAAGACCTGAATAAATGGAGGAATATACCAATTAATGGGTGGGAATGCTATGTCTACACCAAATTTTTATTTAACTTCATGCAATTTCAACTCAAATCAACAGAGTTTTTATAGAACTTGACAAATTTATTCTAAAATGAATACTGAGGTTTAACTTTACTAATCTAGTCAAATTAATTCTGAAAAAGATGAATAAGGACATTGAGACTAGCCTTACCAACTATCAATACTAAGTATAAAGCTATAGTAATTTAGACAATATAGTTTTGGCACAGAAATGGACAAAGAAATCAAAGGACTTGAATGGAAAGGTTAGAAAGAGAACAATACTTGTTTTGGAACTTGACATATGAGTGTGGAGGATTCCAACTCAGTGGGAAAATGGTGGAAGACAACTGGACTTCTACAAAAATACCCCAACAACAATATAGATCCCTACCTCCTAGCAACAATGTTCTAAATGAGTGAAACAAATAAATGTGAAAAACAAAGAAATTAAAAGAGAATAAAATCTTTGTGACTTCAAAGATAAGTGGGTTACTTAAACAAGACATAAGGGAACAAAACATAATGGAAAATATTAATAAATTTAGTTACATTTAATTTTTCAAAATAATCTGAAAAAGATACCATAAACAGATTTAAATGGAGGTGGTGGCTAGGATAAGATATTTGAAATAATACAATAGACATAGAATTAGTATCCCAAACATTTAAAGAACTTTTACAAATCAGTAGAGAAAGAAAAACACTCTAACTGAAAAAATGGGTAAAGGATATAACATAATTATCAAAACCCACAAAAGGCCAATAAATCAATGAAAAAGCATGCCACCAGGAAACAGGTCACACAACATTAATATTAATAACAATGTAAAGGAGATCAATTGTTTTGCCAATCAAATCGCCAAGAACTAAAAATTTGACACTGTCAAGTGCATCTGGGGATCTGGAGAAAGAAACTCTCCTACTCTGCTAGTGACTGTGTTAATTAGGAAAGTCAATAGATAAGCAACATGACATTGCCTAATAAAATACAAAGTGTAGTTTATCATTAAAAAATAACACCAAAATATCTAACCTAAATAAATTCTCACATATAATTACTAAGACACAGGTAAAAGGTTTTTAATGCAGCACTGTTTACAATAAAAAACACTGGGAGTAATCTAAATACCAACAATAGAGAAATACATTAAAAATATATTCTTATGACAGACTATGTATGTATATATATGAATATATCTTGAAGCTATTAATGTTTAATTTAAAAATTACAAAAATATTATATATTTGGTATAAAATAATTTATAGAAAATAAAAATAGCAGATACACAAAACAACACTATATATGTGGATACACAATACACACACACACACACACACACAAACATCCACAGGTAGAGAATACACCAAATTCATGATAGTTGTTGTTTCTGGCGTTGGGGAGGAGAAGGAGATTAGGATTTGGGGTTTAGATCTGAAAGGGACTTCCACTTCATCTGAAATATTTATTTCTTCTATTTAAAAGTACTTGAAGCAGGAAGAAGGCCCTTCAGAATGTCTGTTCAACATTACACTGGAGATTCTAGTCAGGGCAGTTAGGCAAGAAAAAGAAATAAAAGGTATCCAAATTGGAAAGGAAAAAATAAAGCTACCTTTATTGATAGATGGCATGATTTTATATAGAGAAAATCTTAAGGAACAACTACTAGAACAAATAAGTTCAACAAATTGCAGGATATACAAGATCAGTATACAGAAATCAGTTGATTTCTATACACCAGCAATGAAGAATCTGAAAATTAAACTAAGAAGATATTCCATTAACAATATTGTCAAAATGAATAAAACGCTTAAGAATAAATTTAACAAAAGAAGTGCAAGACTTCTACACTGGAAACTACAAAACATTGTTAAAGAAGAGCTAAATAAATGGAAAGACATTCCATATTCATGCAACAGAAGACAAAATTGTTAAGATAGAAATACTCCCCCAATTGATCTATGGATTCAGTGTGGTCCTTATTTTAATTCCTGCTGGCTTTTTTTCCCCCAGAAATTAAAAGTTGATCCTGAAATTGATATGTAAATACTAAGGACCCAAAATAGCCAAAACAGTCTTGAAAAAGAATAAAAAATTTGGAGGAGTCACACTTCCCCATTTCAAAACTTAACTGCAAAGCTACAATAATCAAGACATTGGTATAAGGATAGCTATATAGTTTAATGAATAGCTGTATACTTAAATGAAATAGAATCAACAAAATTTGAAGCCATTTCAACAGTGAAAGAATAGTCTTTTCAACAAATGTTGCTAGGATAATGGATATCCACAAATGGAAGTCTGAAACCGAATCCTTACCTCACACCATACACAAAAGCTAAGTCAAAATTGATCATAGACCTAAATGTAAGCTAAAACTATAAAACTCTTAAAAGAAAACATAGGAATATATCTCCATGATCTTGAGCTAGGCAATAATTTCTTAGTTAAAATACCAAAAGCACAAGCAATAAAGAAAACTGATAAATTAGATTCATCAAAATTCAAAACTTACACACTTCAAAAGACATAATTAAGAAAGTGAAAAGATAACCCACAGACTGGGAGAAAATATTTGCAAATCATATATTCAAAAAAGGACTTATAATTAGGACATACAAAGACCTCTTGCAACTCAATTATAAGACAAATACAAAAATGAGCAAAGGATTTGAATAGAAATTTCTTCAGAAAAGATATATGAATGGTTAATAAGTATCATAATAAATGTTCAGCATCATTTGTCGTTAAGGAAATGCAAATCAAAGCAATGAGATAGGACTTCACACTGACTAGAAGTGCTATATATAAAAAAATAGACAAACAATAACAAGTGTTGGTGAGGATGTTGAGGAATTGAAACCCTCACATATGGCTGATGGAAATTTAAAATGTTGCAGCCACTTTGGAAAAACAGTACAGCAGTTTCCCAAAATGTTAAATATAGAGTCACCATATTATGACCCAGCATTCCACTTCTAGGTATCTATAAAAGAAAAATAAAAACATATGTCCACTCATAGACTGTACATGAATGTTCATAACAGCATTATTCATAAGAGCCAAAAGACTAAAACAACCCAAATGTTATCAGCTGATTAATGGATAAATAAAAATGTGGTATATTCATGACGATGGCATATTATTCAACCATAAAAAGTAACAAAATACTGATACATGCTACAGCATGAACCTCAAAAACATGCTGAGTGAAACAAGCCAGACACAAAAGACCACATATTATGATTCTATTTATATGAAATGTCCAGAATAGGTAAATCTATAAAGACAGAAAGTAGATTAGTGGTTGCCTGGAGCTGAGGGTGGATATGGGCTGTGACTGCAAGAAAGTGGGCATGAGCTTTCTTTTTGGAGTGGTGGAAATGTTCTAAAACTAGATTGTGGTGATGGTTGCACAGCTGTGTAAATATACCAAAAATCATTCAATTGTACACTTAAAATGGGTGAAATTTTTGTTATGTAAATTACATCTCAATAAAGCTGTTTAAAAAACCACTTGAAGCAAATATGACAAAATATTAAGATGTCCATTCTGGCTGGTTGGAATTCAGGGTTTTGTTATACATTCTATTTTCTTTATTTTTAATGTTTCTCAAAAACAAAAATATTAAGACACCATAAATTCCTGGGCCCCAGTTTCAAATGAGATGGATGCATAAATTTGCAGTCTTCTGTTTATACTCTTACCTTCAGACACTGTCAGTTGCCCCCATTCCCAAAGGAAATGACTTAGACCATTCTTAGTAAAGCTTACCAGTCATACATAGCAAACCCAACTCTTTAGTGCCTGTTAAACATAAGCCAAGAATAACTAGATGTATAAGGAAAAAATTTAACATGAAAAACAGAAACCAAAACATCCTAGAAGAGTGAATTCAGAGAAAACAGACATAATGTAGAGAGCAAATAAAACTTTTACAAATCCCCATTAATATTTCAAGAGAGAGAAGAGAAAATCTACAGCCATGAAAAATATGAGAAATCTATAATAAAAGGAATATTCAGAGAACAAAAAGAATTTCTGAAAGTCAAAAATAATTACTAGAATGTTTGGAAAATAAAAGAACAAAGATGGAAAATAAGAGAAAAATAACATAGGAAAATTAGAGGATCAGTCCAAGAGGTTTAATATCCAACCAGTTGTATTTCCAGAGAGAGAAAACTGAAAATATAGTGGGAAGAAATATATTTTTAAAATGGAATAAGAAAATTTCTCAGCAACGAAGAACATGAATCTACATCAGATCTACCACAATAGTTGACAAAAAAGACTTACCAATCATATTTTAATGAAATCTCAGAAAATAAGGAACAAACAAATAATCATAAAAGTGTTCAAGAAGTGAAAATAGTTTGCACAAAAAAAAATCAGGAAAGAGATTTTAGATGTCTAGAAACTAGAATTTAATGCAACGATATCTTCAGAATCCTGAAAGAAAAGCATAAAGGTAGAACACAGACATTTTCAGACATGTGGACTCTGGTAGACTGTTGATATATTTGTGGCCAGTAACTTTAGAATGTCCTTTTTATATTTGAGGAAATTCCCACATGACCCCTGCCTTGCCAAGGTTGAAGTCATAACTCAGTTATCCAGCATCTATTGCAGCAAAGACATAGGCATATGACATCGGCTCTTCCAGACATTTCCTTGGAAGAGCTCAATCTGAAGAAACGTGTGGAAGTCAATTTTGCACAGGATCTGTCCCTAGAGGAGGGTGGTGAGACATTGAACTTTCAGAGGCAGCAGTGGCATAGGTTCTAGTCGGTAATGTCCCTTGCTCAGGGTCTTTGGTGCCTTTGACCAGAGGAGGTATAAGAATACTTTAATATAGATGGTCGGATAATTTGGGTGTTGTTCCTGGATGCACAGTCACCAAACCCTATTCTCTGGTCCTCCTGGAGATTCTGTGAGCTACTTCACAATCTCTAATGAAGCTTCCAAGGATGCTCCTGGTGGATATGCTCCACCAGCACAAGGAAGTAAACCAAGAAAAAAGACTGAGATGGGCGGGGGGTGGATTAGGGGACCTAACATAATAGGGAAAAAGAATCCCCAGGATTACAGTGGATAGAAACCCCAGGATGCAGGCTGTGCAACAGCCTAAAGACTAACCAGTCCAGATTCAGTTAAACATATGGAGGGCTCCAGGAAGAATATTTCTGAAAAGAGAAATCGGATTTAGTACTGTTGTGTTTTATGTATTTAGAAGAGATTTGCATTGCTGGAAATGAATTTGGGAATGAATTAATATGTATAAAACTGAGCAAATGAAATAAGACAATTATTAACTATAGGATAAATAAAATTTTGTTTATGAAAGGCAGTGCAATCATGGTACACTACATGACTCAGCTGTATCTAATATTACATGGTAAAAATTCAGACTTGATTTAACCAAAAAATTTGATATGAGAGGATGGGGTAGAAGAAGTCTATGTGTGCTGGAATGGAGCATAAGAGAACTAGATCCACGTCTTTTTTTTTTTTTTTTTTTAACATCTTTATTGGAGTATAATTGCTTTACAATTGTGTGTTAGTTTCTGCTTTATAAAAAGGGAATCAGTTATATATATACATATGTTCCCGTATCTCTTCCCTCTTGCATCTCCCTCCCTCCCACCCTCCCTATCCCACCCCTCTAGGTGGTCACAAATAGATCCACGTCTTTTATAGTCTGTGTCCACAATATCCAGAACTGAAAAGTCTAGAAATACCGGAAAAACAAAACATAGAAAATAGCTAAAATATGTAAGCGTGGTTGCCTTTGAGGAGTGGGAATGAGGGAGAGGAATTATATTTGTCAGGGTTCTTTATTTGCATTCTACAGAATTTACTCCAAGGCAAAAGAGGTTTGTTCTGTTTTGTTTTTAGTTTGTTTTTAAGTATTAAGTAGTTTATGGAATCTCTGGGAGCATTTCAAGAACCAGGATTATCTAGTACTCAAGAAATATATTTAAAATTTATTTACAGTCCAAAGAAGCATATGTGAGAAGTTGCCTTAAAATTGGAGTGGCTGTGTCTTGGACATACGGGTTCAAGAAGACTTCTGCCCTTCTGCCAGATACCACTGTGGCTGCCACAGTATCCATGTAAGAGGAAAAAAAAATAGAGAAGTCTCTGAGGTTAATATTCCCAGGCTCAGTTTATTATATGTCACAATGAAGTTATTATGTGACATTTAAGGTGGTGATTTAAAAACCAAGTCCTCATTTTTGTCAGGATTTAATTTATGCTGTTCAACTGTATCAGGATTTAATCCATGCTGTTCAGGCCTGACACTTCTCCTCTATATCCACACTCCTGGATAGTCCTAACTAGGGAGTCCACATCAAATAGTGGCATTTGAGATAAAAAGGTCCAGGAAAAGGCACCTTTCAATCTTCTCTTTTCGACGAAGCTTCTCAAGAAAGGAATGTTGAAGCTTGTGGAGCAAAAACATGCAGGTATCTTAGAGAAAGAAGCAAGCACATCTCATTGAAGGATTTATTACTTTAGACAAGTGCCCATTAGAGGTGAAAACAAGCTGTCAAGTAAAACAGTCTGGAGAGTTCCCACGTCAACAGTTTGTTTTAAGCACCAAATAAATGGTCCAGACAAATAGTGTTCATGGAGTGTAGAGGACAGTCTTTACCGAGACCTAGGGTTTGTAGAGAAGAATCCCTCAAGTGGGAGATTCGTCTGGAAGGCAGGGATTGTAATTTCGATAAGGGTAAGAGAACAAAAGTGAGGGAGGAAGTACATGGAGTCAGGGACAATGGCTAGACGGATTTGATTGAAGCTGGGAGTTTGTTTAAGGAACTATTGTGAGAGACATTTGGGGAAACAAGAAGAGATAAAGATGGTGGTTTAAACACAATCATTTATTTTGTTCCCTCCAAAACTACACTGGAGTGACGATAACAGGATTTTTGTTTTAAGAAGTAATATACAAAGAAAATGGTAAAGGAGATCATATAGTAGCAAAACTTGAAAACAGATGGACAAGTAGAAACTGATTTGTCAAACCCAGGAAATTTGAATGCTAAATTGGCAGTGAGGAAAGCCAAGAAGCAACACAACTGTCTCTAAGAACCCAGAAGGCTTAGGATTTCATGACACCAGGCACCTCTGGATGTGGCAGTTAAAATGAGGCTAAGGAGGACTTGTTGAAAGGCTGTCTTAAAAGCAGTTAGAAGCTCAGATTCCCTTCCTCTGGGCAGCAGGGTAAACTGCTCTCTCACCCTGAACAGAAGACTAAGCTTCATTTTCTAGAGTAGGTGAAAAGGATGGTCTCTGGACTGGGAATTTCCAGGAATTGTTGTGAATGTGGTTGTCATAGGGAAAACCAATTGATTTAGTGAACTTCCCAAGCTGGATATTGGAAACTTCAGGACCCAGTTTCCATGTGGTGGGGAAGCCAGGCCTGTCCCCTCAGGAGGAAGATTGGAAGATTCTTCACTGTTGAATATCACCAATCGTAGAGATACCAGCATCAGAGGTTCAGACAGGAAACAACCCAGACAGATCACCATTCAGGGAAGCATAATCTCCAAACTCATCCACACACCCTGAGCTTCTAATCAGTTCTTTATGCTGTACTCTTATATTTGTGCCAACTACTAAGGATCACCAGACATTTGAGGAAAGACTTAAACCTGAAAGATAGAAACCAAACCAAACCAAAACAAAACAAAAGAAAAAAAAATAAAAAGAAGTTTCAAAGAAACAGACTATGCAGGAGGGAAAAATACCTCCAAAAGCCATTGACATTTTAGTATTTTCTGAGAGATGAAATAAGTGCACCTGTGAAACAAAAAGAAGACAATGGTGGGGGGGAGGGAAGGAAGCTATATATACTTGAAAAAGCTAAGGGGACAGAAATGAGCTGTTAAAAATTAAAAGTTTGATAGGAGAAATGAAAAAGACAATAGAAGTAGGTTTACAAGATAAAGATGAGAAAAAATTTCAGAAGATAAAGCATAGTGATAAAGGGATAGAAAATTGGAAGAAGAAAAGACACAAAAATTGGGGGTCCAGTCCATGAGGTCTGATATCCAAATACAGGAGTTAATGTACAGAGGGAAAAACTAGAGGAAGCTGTCAAAGAAGTAACTAAAAAGTTTTCATAAAATGAAAGAACCAGAATTTTGAGATGGAAAAAATTTAAAAACACTGGGACAAAGAAAAGCTCCTATAAACTATTAGAGAGGAACACAGCACACTAGGACTAGGAATCATATTTACATCTCCCTTATTCCTCGTACCATACTCACAAAACAATAAAACAAGTTAATAAAACAAACCCACAAACCCCAGTTAGAATTAAAGGTATAATTAAATTCAAAATTGAAAGTACAATTAACATATAAAAAGGAAAAACCCCATAAGATAATATTTATCTGCCTCTGGATGGGCAAATAACTTTCTAACTTTCTAAACATAAAGGCCATGAAAGGCATTACAAAGGAAAAGACCGACTCAACATTTTAATATATTAAACTGAAATATATGCGAAAAACATTTAAAATTAAAATTAAATATAACTTAAAGAAATGGCAAACTGGGAAAAATCTATGAACAGATTAAACAAAGGGCTTAATATGGAAAATATTCACATGAGCAAGTAAAATGTTCATATACTGTGTAAAATATGCAGAATAGTCTCATAATATATAAAATGTTCATGTAAGTAGATGAGAAAAAACACTAGAACCATATTGGAGAAAAATGGACAAAGGATATGAACCAATACGAATGGCTAGCATTCATTGAAGAAAAAAAAGTCAATCTTAGTTGTAATTTAAGAAGCATAAATTAAAACTTGAGCTACACTTTTTCACCAAAATTTTTCACAATAATTTTCTTACCAAATTTTTAAAGATTTTTTTTCAGAGTAAAGTTAATGGTGAGGATGTAAAGTGATATGTTTCTGGAAAGTTTTGGCAATACATGTTAAGGATTTTAAATGTTTAAATCTTGTAATGCAGTAATTCCATTTCTACTTATCTAATCCAAGGAATTTCATTATTTAACTAATCTTTTACCAAATATACTGATCTAGGTACTGAAATATAGGATATTTATAAGGGATTAGTAATACTTGTGGAAAAGTAAAAATCAAAATAGCTGTCCAATAATAGGGGGAAAGTTGAGTTACTTATCTCCATCAAATATAATTTATTTAGCCATCAAATATGATGGTTATAATTATTTTCAATAAACGGTAAGTAGACTTTCTTACTTGAGAAGAAATTTATTAAACACAGCATTTAGATATTGGCTGTCAGCAGAAACAATGGGTAACATCTGAGGCATTCTGTCGACAATCCTCATTTGAAAGAATAGCTTTGAAATATGCACAGACCATGAAAGACAAGAAGGCTTTCCTGCTGTCCTGAAATTGTTGAGCAATCTGTACAATAAGCAATCTGGACAACGGCCACAGTGAGAGGATTTATTAAACTTACTTCACTTCTTACCTTCCCCGGTTTAAAACACACACACACACACACACACACACACACACACACACACCAGGAAAGCTTGGAGGAATTATTTTTGAAAGACTCCTAATTTCCAGAAATCCATAAAGTCTAATCATTCTGATAAAAATACTTTTCTTCAATTGTCAGAATTGTCAAGTTTCCTTAGAGGAAGAATTTCTGTGTTACTGGGGATACCGTGAATAAGGGTAAAATGGAAGAGTAACTGAAATGAAAGGGTACTTATTCTCAACTAATACATGTGGCTCCAATTGAACAAAACATGGAGGTGGTTTCACAGTAAAAGCAACCATCTGATACCCATAGAGAAGACATTTGTTGGAGCACTGAAGGATCACCGTAATTGTACCCGGCAAATTCTGACAAGTTTTGATTTGAGCACAGAGTTACACTTACAAAATCAGAGTGTTTCCTTTGGGTGCACAATATCTGAAGACTAATGTGTATCTAGATTATTTATTTTATATAGATGGTAGCCCGGCCGCATTCCTCCTAGGATCCTTATAAATGTAAAAAGGAAATAATTTAGTTTATAAAAGAAATACAGGGGACTTCCCTGGCAGTCCAGTGGTTAGGACTCTGTGCTTCCACTGCAGGGGGACGGGTTTGATGCCTGGTCAGGGAACGAAGATCCCACATGCCACGTGGCAAAGCCAACAAAAACAAAAACAAAAACAAATACTCAACTCAAGGCTTGTTTTAGTTGTCTACTAAAAATTCAATAAGAAATGAGGGCCTGTGTGATATTCGTAATCAGCATTTTATGGTTTATTAGGGGAAAGACCCTTAGCATGGTATTTAAATTTTTGACATTAATTTTCCTTCTAAATTGTTGCACTCTTCTCTTTTCATTTCTTTAGAGGAAGTTTTCATATAGAATGAAAAATTTGATTATATATTTATATAGTTTTAAATAAAATCATTGTAGAAGAATTTTTACTATTAAAAATTAGGATGAGATGGGAGATTATCACATGATACAGGTGACGGGTACTTGTAGATCCTCAGGGTCTAGCTTGAGTGGTGACAGCTATAAGTAGGAGAGGAAGGCAAGCTGGATCCTTGGGTCCTTACATAAGGAAGGAGAGCACAGGAAGCCTCCCAGGGGTATACAGATGTCCCTGGGGCCTCACTGTAGACTGTTGTGGGATCCCCTGACATCACCGACTATATGTCTAGGGAGAGGGAGATGTAATAGCCAACGGTAACTAGGATACTGTATTCCCATCCTTAGAAAAAATGATTTCTAAAGGAGGAAGTTAATTTCAGGAGAGAGATGATCAATTTGTACTAAACAAGTTGATTTTCAGGGGCTCAGTGGCCAGTCAAGAAGAAAAAGCATATCAGAAACGCAGGAGAAAGTCAGTGCTATTGGAGAAAGCTATGGCAATAAATAATATCTTTAAAGAGAGAGGGTGTGATACTAAAGAAAGCCATGAACATAAAAGGAAATTTACGGGGAAAAATAAAAAGAGTTAAAAGACAGATGAGAATTGAGCTTTGGAATAAGACTGCATTTGTATAGTAGGAAAAGAAGTGGAACCAAGGGTAAAGAAAAGAACCGGAGAAGACTATCACTACCCTAGAGGTCAGAGACATTTTAGGAGAAAGGAGGTGTTCCATGAATCAATGATGTAGAGAGATAAAGTGCAACCCATGGAGTAGCACCTGGGAGACAATTTGATGATTTACAGAGATCAATTTCAGTGGAGAAGTGGGGTCAGAATCAGAAGACGAGAGAGATGAGGAAATGTTTTTGTAAATGTAGATTATTTTTGTTTATGTTTTGACATGTTTGGTATTGAAAGGAAGGTAAGAGAAAGGATGTAGCTTAAATCAGGAAACAGACTGATGACTGATGATTTAAGTCTTTACAGAGGTGATAGTGATCATTTAATTGACCGTAGTTTTGGAATGCATGGGAGGTGTCAATTTAAGGAGTTTATATGGAAAGATTAGCTCTGGAGAAGGGGAGAATCTTCTCTTCCCCTGAGATAGGAGAGTAGGGAGAAAGATGGGGTGTAACCAAGAGGAGAGAGACTGCAGTGTGTGCCAAATGATTTTATTTACTTATTTTTTTAATAAACATTTTTGGAGTGTGCACTGTATAAAGTACCAAGATCCCTTGGAAAATATGATGATGAACAAGACCTAAACAATGCTCTCAAAGTAGTTTTACATGGAAGATAAGACAAGCACAAAAATAACTCTAGAGATTGAGAACACAAGCTATTAAGTTAAATATAAATTTTTCTACACCTCAGTTTCTTCCTCCATAAAATGGGAATACTGAGAGTAACAGCTATGTTTCAAGCATCCCATTCTCTTGCTAGCTTACATTTCCTAGTGTTCTAATAGAAGTATTTCACCGAATGGAGACATTCAGCCCATGAATCAAGCACTGTTTCATTCTCCATCATTGCCCTCATGTTCTCATTTCCTTTTTTACCCAGGATAAATTTACTGGTCCATCATTTTAATCACTCTCTTATCCCTCCATCCAATCCATCAAGACACTTGTTCCTCTCTCCTTGAGATACACATGGCTGGAAAACCCTAACCCTGATGAAACCTTACTATTTGCTTTCTTCCCATCTTTTGGGTCCCCTTGTCGATGGAGGAAAATTCCACAGAGTCATATAATATGAGTTCAGGAAACACATCAAGACCAAGGCACACATAGGCTCTGCATTTCTTCAGCGTCTACATGGAGAGGCATCCCATGTTGAGGAGGGTTTTGTTCTAGTGGAGGCCCCTTCCCCATTGCTCTTCCTTCATATAGGGCTTTGAAGACAGCAACCTTATTAGGAAAGGGACCTTCAGACTGCTTGGGGAATTAAGCTGCCTAGATATCATGCCAGCCATTTACAGGAGCTGCCTGGGAAAGCCAGCAGCCCTGTATGTTAGGAGGCACCTGGGGACCTTGGGCCCTTTTGGATGCTATAGCCCTCCAGTCATGGAAGGAGTCTAGGCTAGCCTATTGTTCAGGCATCTTAGGATAAACATCTAGGGTCATTTTTGAACAATGCTTCTCCTTCATAACAATCTATCCCCAAGACCCTTGAGTGCTCATCAGGTGTTTCTGGAATAGGAAGAGAGAGATTATTTGACTTCCACCCAATCTTTAGAGGCTAAGTTAACTGCATTTGTCACATTCCCTCAAGGATGAGCTAGATTGTCAACCACTTCCCCTCCCCACCATTTATTACCAAGAAATTCTATAGAGACCTCGAGATTGTTTCTTTGATCCTTTGACATTAAAGTTGGAAAAGGAGAAGAGTGTATTGATCCTCCACTACCTACCTTCTGCACATTCCATGGTGCATGAGGCTCCAGGGCAGAGGTACAAAGAGCTACTACCACTCACTCAAAGGGCCCCTGTCATCAGTATTCTGGTCTGCAGCAAACATTCCTTTGATGCACTCTTACAAAAGCTACCAGCAGGGGTCACAGAGAGCAAGCCCTTCCTTGGCTATTTGTTTGTCCCTGATCCCAGATCCAAAGGAGAAATGTTTTATGTTGAAGCCAAATTGTGGTGACCTCTTTGGGGAGAGGGGTGGTAGAGGATTGGGCCCCAGCCACAGCTTCCTCTTGTCTTGAATGGACCAGATAAGATATAGGGACCTCGGGCACCTCTTGCAGACCATAGGAGATGTGGGGAGTTTCTATTACTTGGAACAATGGCAGGCAAGCTTATCTTTCGTAGTCTTATTGGGGAGACTACAGGGTGAGGAAGATTAAATGCCTTTGTCCTCTAAAGGCATTTGAGCTCTTCCTCACCGATTTCTTTAGCATGGTTTCCTTCTCCTCTCCCTGGTTCTTGTGCTGACCCGATACTAGTGGTGTTTAATGCCCTGACAACTGTGCTAGCTCCTCCCATTCTGGCAGCTTTCCCAGGGAAATCCCTCTGGACCTAAAAGGACCCTGAGATTTGTATAACCTTTAGATCCCATATATTTTCTTGTAAGAAATCTTAAAGGAAAAATTTCAGGCAAAATACCTGTGTTTTGTGGGCTCATAACATTAAAAATAAGGCCTTTTACTAGACAGCTGGAAGAGCTGCTTGGATACCATTGTGATGGAATCAGGATTGATGGAGTTAGGGTGGAGCTGATGTGAGTAGAATCTGGAAGAGATACATGGGTATTGACCATCAGTTCAAGTTTCATTTGGAAATGTTTTCTTGAGAGAGTACATGTTTTCTTGGAAGGAAAATTTTCTCTACTTTTATCCAAAGCAAGAGGATCAGAGGAGACTTCACTGAAAAGGTGATATTTGGGCCGAGGCTTGAGAGTTGCCTGGGTGTAATGACCATCAGACAAGAGTACACTGGCCTCTTTTGAGACACAGCCAGGAATGTGTTTGGAATGAAAGAGCAAGGAGCAGGGTAGAAAGGGGTGAGGTCAAGAGGTGATGGTGGGCCAGATCACTTAGGGACTTTTTGGACATTCGGAGGATTCTAAGTGGGGTGGAATAGGTGTGCCTGAAGTTTGAGGACAGGGGAAAGTGAAAGAGAATATTTGAACGGTGGAAATTAGGGGAGCTTAAGAGGATTAGGAAACAGTATTAAAGGAGCACTTGAAATTGGGTTAATGAGATAGTTTGCTTTGGTTATTTTTTTGTTTTTTTATTTGTACACATATATTTTCTGTCCTAAATTATAACTATTACATATGCTCCCTACAGTTCAAGTTGAACGTGGAGTGTACATGGTGACATTTATTTTTTACATTGTTTTTAATATGTTTTTTTTCTTTTCACACACACACACTGTATTTTATTTTTACAAGAGATAAATAAACTGACACCAAGCATTGTAAATGGATGAACACAACAAAAGCAACAATGATTGCAATTATCAAACACGAAACACATTCATACTATGTCATAATATTGACATTCAGACCAGTAATCCTCCACTGTAACAGCTCCTTTACTTTGCAGTGAAAATTGACGTGTATATTTTTTGCCTCTGAGTCCTTGTGGAATTTTTTTTTTTTTAATTCAAACAGAAAGTCACAAAAATTATAAGCATCCACATCAGTTCACTCAGTCCCATGTAATTAATTTTTTTTCATCTTGATCTTTTGTTAGCACTTTTATGAATTCATCAGTTTTCCATTAGAGTTCTGAAAATGCTCATTCATTCAGTTAAGCAGTATAGTCAGTTACGAGAAATGTGTACTTGTCAGAGTCTTTTCCATGAATTCCTTGAAGATGAAATCCTTTTATAGGAACATTTTTGCGAAAGGATCAGAGTACACCCAGAACTATCTGTAAATGACAAAAGACTTAAAAATGACCATGGTTAAAGATTTGATGAAAGTTCATAATAATGCAATTGACAAGGAAATTTAGTTATTTCTGAGATATACATTCTAAAATAATAACTAGAATTATGACTTATAACATTATACCAGAAGATATAAGATTTTTAGAAATTTCATGTAATGTCTGAAACATTTATATTAACGTATTTCTATACAAATAATCCAAAGAAAGTTTAATGTTAGTTGTTTTCTGTTTGTTTGTTTGTTTGTTTTTTATACTGCAGGTTATTAGTCATCAATTTTATACATATCAGTGTACACATCTCAATCCCAATTGCCCAATTCAGCACACCACCATCCCCACCCCACCGCGGTTTTCCCCCCTTGGTGTCCATACGTTTGTTCTCTACATCTGTGTCTCAACTTCTGCCCTGCAAACCGGTTCATCTGTACCATTTTTCTAGGTTCCACATACATGCGTTAATATACGATATTTGTTTTTCTCTTTCTGACTTACTTCACTCTGTATGACAGTCTCTAGATCCATCCACATCTCAACAAATGACTCAATTTTGTTCTTTTTTACGGCTGACAAGTATTCCATTTTATATATGTACCACTTCTTCTTTATCCATTTGTCTGTCGATGGGCATTTAGGTTGTTTCCATGACCTGGCTATTGTAAATAGTGCTGCAATGAACATTGGTGTGCATGTATCTTTTTGAATTATGGTTTTCTCTGGGTATATGCCCAGTAGTGGGATTGCTGGATCATATGGTAATTTTATTTTTTGTTTTTTAAGGAACCTCCATACTGTTCTCCACAGTGGCTGTATCCATTTACATTCCCACCAACAGTGCAAGAGGGTTCCCTTTTCTCCACACCCTCTCCAGCAACTGTTGTTTGTAGATGTTTTGATGATGCCCATTCTAACTGGTGTGAGGTGATACCTCATTGTAGTTTTGATTTGCATTTCTCTAATAATTAGTGATGTTGAGCAGCTTTTCATGTTGATGCATCTCTTTTCCCTAACGTTAATGAGAATGTTACTTTTGTTTCACTGTTAAGAATGATCCTTGCTAGTTTGTACCTTGATATTCTTTATCTTACCAAACAAGTTTCTCTTGATGCTTTGCAAGTAAGAATTTTAAAATCATGAATGGAGTTTGCATTTCATCAAATGCTTTTTTGGTGCCTATAAGATGATATTTTTCATTTACTTTGTTAATATTCTGAATTATATCATTAAATTTTCCAATGTTGAATCATCCTTGCATTCTATTTGGTCATGATGTATTATTCTTTTATTATATTGCCGTATTTCGTTGGATTACATTCCATTTTATGCTTTCATCTATGCTTATAAACAAAGATGGCCTGTAGCTTTATTTTTTATTGTCCTTTTTTCGTTTGGCTATCAGAGATCAGAATAGCCTCATCTGAGTAGCTTTCCAACTTTTTCTATACTCTGAAACAATTTGCACAATAAGAGTTAACTGTTTCTTGAAACTTTTCTAGATTCACATATAAAATGATGTGTCTCCTGGACTTTCAGGGGTCATACTTTGAACCAGCTTCTTATACTGGGGTATTATTCAAGCTTTCTGGTGTTTCTTGGATCCATTTTGGATATGTTTCCTCTCCAGAAAATTATTCTTTTCTCTTATCTTTTGAAAATTTTGCTGTCAAGTTTCCCCTAAGATTCTCTTTTGAGATTTTAAAAATTCTTTTGTGCACTATTTCATTCCTAGTGGTTTATTTTCCCCTTCTTTCTTATGCTCAGTTATGCCCATGGTTTGTTGCTATCATTAAATTCTTCCAAGAATATTTTTGGTCATCAGTGTTCTGTCTTGTACATGTTTTCTTTCATTAATTTTGTCTTTATTCTTTGTTATTTTTTTACTCCTACCCCTTCTTTCTCTTCTTCTATTTTATAGCTTCTTCAATTGAATGTTTAGTTAATATATTTTCAATCACCCTTCCTTTTCCTTTTGGTACGATGAAAGATATCTGTCTCCTTTAATGCTTTTCACCCTAAACTATATTTTAAAATTTATTTAAATAATTTAAATAAATTTTAAAAAATTTATTTCACAGAAATTTGTGAAAATCATCATAACTTGACGAATTATGTCAATGAGCCATTCTGATGGCTGTGTAACCAGTACCTGGGTTCAGAACAGAATATTCACATTATTCTAGAGACTTCCTCACACCCGCACTCACAACCTCTCTCTTTCACAAAGGTAACCACTACTCTGATTTCTAACATAGATTACGTTGCCTCCTTTTTATCTTTATAAAAATGGAAGCAGAGAATAGGTATTCTTTTGAGTCTGGATAATTTTGCTCAATATTATGTTTATAGAATTATTTCTATATTTTCATGTAGTTCTTGTTTATCTTCATTGCTGTATTGTATTCCATTGTGTGAATATACTACAATGTACTTATCCATTCTAATGTTGACTGGCATTTGAGTTGTTTCCAGTGTTTGGCTACTGAAATCATGTTGTTCTGAACATTCTTGGACTTGACTTTCATTGCACAGACATACATATATCCTAGGCATGAATCATAGCACATGGGTAAGTTCAATTTTAGTGGATACTGTCCAAATAGTTTTTCAAAGTGAATGTAATGATTTCCATTCTCCTTACTAGAGTACAAGAATTTCCATTGTTCATAACAACACCATTTCTTGTATTGTCAATCTTATGAAATTTTAGCCTTTATTTGAATATGCAGTTATAGTCCATGGTGGTGTTTTACTTGTAGTTCCCTAGTAACTATTTCCAAACATTAGTTTTCAACCTGTCTCTATTCTTTTTTTTTTTAGGTTTTGTTTTCAATACTGCCCTGAAGACACTACATTTGGGATACCCACCCAGGGCTGGGTGATTCACTAGACCTCAAGAGGACAGAGCCAAGTGTCAAACAAGGACATCACAGACTTGCAGGCTCAGCCAGCTTCAGTCCTGAGCAAGGCTTCTGCCCAGCGTGGAGTCCCCTGGAGAATCAACAAGCCTAAGAAATATTATCAACTCATTGCATTAAAGTCTACTGGGGATTCCTGCTGATATACTCCAACCCATTTTTGAAAAAGTAGTGTTTTCTAGCATCCTCACCTGCCCAGAACATAAATCAAAACTTGGGAGTTTCTTGCTTATTAATGAAAGCTATGAAGTCTAAGTCCAACTGGGCCCAGAACCCAAGTTGTAGAATAATGGTATTTCATCCAACCAAAGAAGAGTTTAA
This sequence comes from Eubalaena glacialis, assembly GCF_028564815.1. Lineage (NCBI taxonomy): Eukaryota > Metazoa > Chordata > Mammalia > Artiodactyla > Balaenidae > Eubalaena > Eubalaena glacialis. The sequence continues at coordinate 49,385,508 of NC_083725.1, read as the reverse complement.
TGATTTCGATAAATACGTTGCTTATATGGAGTCCCAAGGTGCACACCGAGCAGGCCTGGCGAAGATCATTCCACCCAAGGACTGGAAAGCCAGACAGACCTACGATGATGTCAATGACATCTTAATAGCTGCTCCCCTCCAGCAGCTGACTTCTGGGCAGGCAGGTGTGTTTACTCAATACCACAAAAAGAAGAAAGCCATGACCGTGGGTGAGTACCACCACTTAGCAAAGAGTGAAAAATACCGGACTCCACCACACTTTGATTTTAAGGACCTGGAGCGAAAATACTGGAAAACACGCCTCTATGATTCCCCAGTATACGGTGCGGACGTCAGTGGCTCCTTATTCGATGAAAACACGAAGCAGTGGAACCTTGGACACCTGGGAACCATTCAGGACCTGCTGGAGCAGGAGTGCGGAGTGGTCATCGAAGGCGTCAACACCCCCTACCTGTACTTCGGCATGTGGAAGACCGCCTTTGCCTGGCACACGGAGGACATGGACCTTTACAGCATCAACTACCTGCACTTCGGGGAGCCCAAGACTTGGTACGCGGTGCCCCCGGAGCACGGCCGGCGCCTGGAACGCCTGGCCAGCCAGCTTTTCCCGGGCAGCGCGCGAGGCTGTGAGGCCTTCCTGCGGCACAAGGTGGCTCTCATCTCGCCCACGGTCCTCAAGGACAACGGCATCCCCTTCGATCGGGTCACTCAGGAGGCTGGAGAGTTCATCGTGACGTTTCCCTATGGCTACCACTCTGGCTTCAACCATGGCTTCAACTGCGCGGAGGCCATCAATTTCGCCTCCCCGCGCTGGATCGATTATGGCAAAGTGGCCTCGCAGTGCAGCTGCGGGGAGGCCCGGGTCGCCTTCTCCATGGACGCCTTCGTGCGCATCCTGCAACCGGAGCGCTACGAGCTGTGGAAACGCGGGCAGGACCGGACCGTGGTGGACCACACGCAGCCCACGGCGCCGGACAGCCAGGTCCTGAACGCCTGGAGGGAGGTCCGCGCGTCCCGGGGAGCCGCTCTCGCCACGAGGCACCACCTGCCCCGCCGCGCTCTGCGTCCCCGTGGGCCTGTAGCCGCGGGCGGTGGGACCCGCCACCGAGTCCCTGTGCGTGCTGTGTCCCGGCGCCCCTCGCCGGCCCGGGGTTCTTGCTCTGCCGCCCAGTTCGGGGCTGCGGCCACCAGCACCTCCGGGGAGCCCGGCCCGACCCAGCCGCCGACCCCAGGTCCATCCGCCCCGGATCGCCACCCAGCTGGAAGATGTGGCCTTCGTCGTCCTTGGGAACAGGGCACTCAGGAGCCAGCTGCTCCCCCCAGGGCTAAGAGGAGGCTTTCGTTAGACACAGCTCAGGACCCAGAGGCTCAGCCCCTGCCTGTGGATGCACCCTCGCCGGACAACGCCGACCCGCTCAGCCCTGGGCTCCAGCATCCCGCCACGGCTTCTGGCGGTGGTTGTGGCCCTGTCCCCTAAGCCCAGGGGATGCCTTTCTACCCCACTGCTCTTGCGTGGGGATCCTGTGAGACTGGTCGCATTTACATTTCAGAGCTTTGGGTATTTGCAGGTCACTAGTCTTGCATGAGAGTGCCTCCTGTGCTGCCGCTGGACGTGCTGGGTCCCTGGTGTTTATCAAATTCTCCAAAGTTTGTTCTTCCTTCCAGACCCTGGAATCTTTGGACACTGCTAACTCCTGTGTCACAAACTGAGGTTTCATGCACTGGACACTCTAGTGACTCTGGGAACTAGCTCCTGCTGAGGTCGCCAGAGCCCAATCTACCTCACACCCCCATCCTGTGGGCCAGCTCTGGATGCTGCTGAACTTCTGAAGACCCCTGGGCTTTGATTACCCTCCAGTCTCTCTCCTTTTCCTCTTCCCCCTTCCCTTCCCGCTTTTCTTGCCAAACTAGGCCCTTTTGACCAATTAGGTCAGTAGAGACTAAGATAATAATTGATAATCTTTCTGAGTCTTTGATGTATTGAAAATGTGTTCTCTGCCAGTATGGTCACCAGAATGTTAAAATCTGAGTTTATTAAATGTATTAAAGGTAACCAGAATGTTAAAATCTGACTTTATTTTTTGTGCTGTTCAGTCAGTCAACTGAGAGGTGGTCGTTGTTTCTGCACTTTTCTTAATAATTATATCAAACCATTTCAAGCAAAACTTATTTTTATGAGCTGGTTGCCTTGTGTGATGTTGGTGAGTGAGTTTGGGGTTGATTGTTGGGTTCCAGCTGGCTGGCTGGGTTGGGGGATTTGGTTTGCAGCCCTATCTGAAGGATGACTTGGTGGAAATCACCTGGCACTTGGCTGATCCAAGTTGCTAGGAGAGATGAGCAAACAGAGGACAAAAAGTGCCAGCATGTGAAAATCTTCTCTCCAAGTCTCCACTGCCTTCTCAATGCTATATGTACATTTCACATGCTTAAGTGATTGATACATCCCAAGAAACGAATCCACAAATAAAGGAACAAGACAATTTCAAGTGGGCATATGTTCTGTGAAGAGATTAAAGGGGATGGGATGATAGTGCAGAATGGGTAGTGTGGTTCTGGTGGTCAGGGAATACTTCATAGAGCAGGAGACCTTTCTGAGTCCCAAATGACAAGAAGGAAGGTCCAGAGCTGATTTCCACTTGGATGAATCAGCAAGTGTAACAGCCCTAACACAGAGCTTGGTGTTTTTTTGTGGATAGAGAGGAAGCTCATTTGTGTCTGGGGCACTGAGAAGGGAGAGGCAGGATCCAGGGTATGCAAGACCTTGTAGCTCATGTTAAATATTTGAGTTGTTTTCAACTTGAAATGAGAAGGCATTGGAAGTTTAAAACAGCACTTGACATGATATACTTTACATATTTAACTAATCACCTTAATTGTTCTGTGGACCCCTTCGGGGCAGGAGAAGTAGTTAGAACATCTAAGTAATGCAGGTGAGAATTGATGGTTACTGACTTAGGCCATAGTGTTGAAGATGCACAGAAGTGGCCAAACTCAGAATCAATTTTGGAAATTGAAAATGATAGTTTGGATGCAGACGGAAACATTTCAGAGAATCAAACCACATCTCTCTTCCATCCAGCTCTCCCCTACAGAAGTTCAGTAAGATTCTGGAATTTGAAGCACCATGTAAAAGTAAAGGCAGCAGTAATGAAAAAGTAAAGCTTGTTTGAAGTTCTGATTAAGGAGTAGCAAAAGCCCACGTCTCATCCCTATCACCATGCAGCTAGGCAACTCTGTGGTAGTATATTCTGTGGAAAACTGAAGCTGAGAGACTGAATTCAGGATCCTCAGTGGAGGATGGCAGTGAGATGCTTGGCTGAAAAGATGATTAAGCCCTGTATTGAGATGGTGGAACCACATGATGGAAGCAGACTGGAATTACTGGGAAGGCAGCAGCCCTGGAGAGCAACTGGACCATAGTATATCTCATATGAGCAAGGAGTAAACTTTCATGTGGTAAGTAACTGAGATCTTGAGGGCTTTTGGTCCTTTCATTTAGGTCAGTTGTGGATATGGCAGTGCAGAGAAATAAGGGAACTCTGAAAAGTCTCTGTGAAGACAGTAGCCTGGCTCATATTGCTATTTTAAATTTTAGAAACTGAAATTTTCCTTGTTATATTTCAGGGATATCACACTCTCCTCCTGGCAGATACACGCTCCAAATAACCTAGGATAACAAAATTGGGGGCTTTGAAGACCAAGAAACAAAAATAAATTTCAGAAAATATTTCTTCCACTCTACTCCTTATGTTTTCCCTCACTTTTATACTTGAAACAAAATTTCCTTTGCCCAATAAAGAGAAACAATGTTAAAAATACAGTTTAGTTTTACCAGTATACTGGTTCCTAAATTAGTCTTCTTGACCTAAGTAGGCATTTCTCAAAAGAAGATATAGAAATGGCCAACAGGCCCATGAAAAGATGCTCAACATCGCTAATTATTAGAGAAATGCAAATCAAAACCACAGAGGGGTATCACCTCATACCTGTCAGAATGGCCATCAACAAAAAGTCTACAAATAATAAATGCTGGAGAGGGTGTGGATGAAAGGGAACCGTCTTACACTTTCGGTAGGAATGCAAATTGGTTCAGCCACTATGGAAAACTGTATGGAGGTTGCTTAAAAAAACTAAACATAGAGCTACCATATGATCCAACAATCCCATTCCTAGGCATATAGCCAGAAAAGACGAAAACTCTAATTCGAAAAGATACATGCACCCCAGTGTTCATAGCAGCCCTTTTTACAATAGCCAAGACATGGAAACAAACCAAGTGCCCATCAACAGATGATTGGTTTAAGAAGAAGTGGTATATACATACCATGGAATATTACTCACCCACAAAAGGATGAAATATTGCCACTTGCAGCAGCATAGATGGACCTAGAGAATATCATACTAAGTGAAGTAAGTAAGACAGAAAAAGACAAATAGATCACTTACATGTGTAATATAAAAAACAATACAAGTGAATCTATATACAAAATAGAAACAGACTCACAGACATAGAAAACAAACTTGTGGTTAGCTAAGGGGAAAGGGAGCAGGGGAGGGATAAATTAGCGTATGGTATTAACAGATACACACTACTGTACAGAAAACAGATAAGCAACAAGGATCTGCACAAAAAAACAAAATAAACAAAAACAAAACAAAAAAACCACACGGATTTGCTATATAGCACAGGGAACTGTATTCAATATCTTGTAATAACCTATTATGAAGAATAATCTGAAAACATATGTATATAACAATCACTTTTCTGTACACCTGCGACTAACATAATATTGCAAATCAACTATACTTCCATTAAAAAAAAAAATTAGTCTTCTTGAAAGGATCAGGAGCTGGGGGTGGTGATGAAGGGGGTTCATCAAGCAATTCTATTGAAAATTCTATTTTATTTCAAGGCAACTGGCACACTCATTTAGATACTCACAATCTGGACCACTCTTCTCAGGAAAAGATGCCCAGATCCAGCTGTTCTTCCATGGTCAGTAAGTTGTTGCTATACTTAATCCTGGAAAAGCAAGGGACATTGACAATGACAATTAAGTAAAGGCAAGGATAGAGCCACCTTTGTTCTCACTGCCACGATCTCCCCTAGGCCTCTCTCCACTCCTGAGAAATAACAACCATGAGTCCAGTGTATATTCATCAAATTTGTAGACAAAAGGCTACGAAACCGAAAGTAGTATGTCGTGCGGTTTTAACAACATACCCCCACCATCACCTTTTAAAAAAGTCAATATTACAGTTACAAGATCTAAAGACTTTCCTATCTATAGTCCCTAGTCAGTTCAACAAAGTCCACTAGATCTGTGTAATTTATTTTATTTTATTTGTTCTGCTGCTGATGGACAATAGGGTTATTTGCAAATCTTTGTTATTTCAAACTATGCTTTACAGAACAGCTTTGTATATAGGATTACTGGGTTGTATTTATGTTCACTTTTAACTTTTTAGGAAAAACCAGCTTGCCCTCCAATTTCCACCTCTATTGGCAGTGTGGGAGAGTTCTGGTTTCTCCATATCTTGACCCACTTTTTTATATTGTCAGACCTAATCAAAATGGGCAGAGAATAGCTTCTCTGATTGCTAGTGATCCTGCACATCTTCTTGTATTTATTGGCCATTTGGATTTCCTCTTTTCTGAATTACCTATTCTAAAGCTCTGCCTATTATTTTTGGTTTGACTATTTTTTGTTGTTATGCAGAAGTTATGTGATATTCAGGATACTAATTCATTGTCTATTTCATGTATGATGACAAACTTCTCCTAGACTGTAATTTCTTTTAATTTTTTACGTCATTGTATGAATCAGGGTTCTTCAGAGTAATAGAAACGATAGGAGATACATGTATAGCTCTTATTAGAGGAACTCATTCATTTGGTTATGAAGGCTGAGGAATCCCACTATCTGTCAGATGGGCCGTCTGCAAGATGGAGAACGGGGAATATGGTTGAGTCTGGGTTCGAAAGCCTGGGAACCAGGAGTGCCCACGTCAGATGTCCCAAAGCAAGAGAAGACGGATGTGTCTGCTTAAGCAGAGAGAGTAAATTCACCCCTACTCTGCTCTTTCGTTGAATTTGGGCTCTCAGTGGTTTGGGTGATCCCACCTGCAGTGGTGAAGGCGCTCTTTACTCAGTCTACTGATGCACGTGCTAATCTCTTCCTGGAAGAGCCACGCAGAACACACAGAAGTGATGTTTACCAGCTATCTGGGCATCTCTTAGCCCAGTCTACATGTGACATTAACCATCACAGTCATTAGTTTGGAATCATTTAAATATATCAGACATTTCCATCATGGTGCTTTTGGTTCTCTAAGCCATTGTTCCACCCTGAGTTCATAAAGACATTCTTCAATATTTTGTCTTAAAATTCTGTGTTGTATCCATCTGTAATGCACCTCAAATTTATTTATGTAAGTGGTATGAGGTCAAGCTCCAATTCCACCTCCCAAAATAGTGCCAATGCCACTACCACATATTGAAGAGCCCATCCTTCCCCATTGCTTTGGTACGCTACCTCCATCATAGGCACACTCCCACATATCCATGTGTCTGTGTCTGGCCTCTCTATTCTGTACGTACATATATTTGTCCATTGCAGCTCAAATATCACAGTTCAGTAGAGGAGAAGTCACCCCTCTTTCTTCTTCTTTTAAGGAATCATCTTGGAGATTCTTGTTTGAATACCTCGCTACTTACTAGATCTGTCACCTTGACCAAGTTTCTTAATATCTCCTTGATGTGGTTTCCTCATATGAGAAATAGGGGTCATAGGATTTCCCTTATAGGATCATTATGAAGATAAGGCATAAATAAATTATTCTATGCAGAGTGCATTGAACAGTGTCTGGCATTAGATAGTCACCATATATTAGCTATTTTTAATAATATTTGTTCTGTTAGAGGTACAGAGAAACTTCTGTGGATCAAAAACAATGAAAAAGAGAGTGAAAAGACAAATCAAAGAGTGAGAAAAGATATCGTGTTACTCATACCCAGTAAAGAACTAATAAGCAGAACATATAACTACTACCAAGAGAGACAACCCAGCAGAAAAATGGACAAAATACTTGACGAGGCACTTCCTGAAGGAGCACCTCCAATCAGCCAATAATCATCAGAAAATTTGGTTCACCCCTATTAGGAACCAAGTAAATGCAAATCATTATGAGGTACCCCTATGCCCTCACCTGATCGGCTAAAACTAAAAAGGCAGAAAATCACCAAAGGTTTGCAAAATGAAGGGTGATGAGCACCCTTGCATGCAGCTAGTGCGTAAACTGGTAAAATGTATTGAAAAAACTTGGCAAGCTGAAGTTTACGTATTCTATGGCCAGTATACACGTCAGAGAATTTTCAGAGCAAGGCTGTTTGTAAGAGGCCAAAAGTGGAAACAACCCAAAGCCTCATCAACAGTAGAAAGTTTATATGGTTGAATACTTTACAGCCCTGAAACAGAAAAGTCCAGCTGCATGCAACGGCGTAAATGATGAAAAAATACACCAAAAATACATTAAAGTACATAAATACAATTGTGTTTCTTCACGGTTATATAAAGTTTTCAAAAATGGACAGAGTTTTAATTTTATAATGTTTACCAAAATTACTATGTGAATAGTTAGGATAAGGTCAGTCTAGGAGGCAGAAGGGGCTGTAATCTGGGAAAAAGAGCACAAGTCAGGCAGCCAGGTGCCTGGCAATGTTGCATTTCTTGACCTGGGTAGAGGTTCCACTTCTGTTTACTCTATAGTTATTTGCTGAACTGTACATATATGCTTTATAGATTTCTGTGAACACTTTATATTTCATAATTTAAAATATTTTTGAAAGTGCTCTAAAAACTTAAGTCACATAGTGGTTCATAGAATCATTTGGTTTATAGTGTGTTGTATTGTAGACTGTTTCCAAAACTCAGATTATGTTTCTAATCTTTTTCATTCTAATATTGTTTATTGATGCCTTCTCCTATTTATTTGTTATTTACCATATTGTATTTAGTAATATGTAATTTTTGGACAGTTTTAGACTTACAAAACATTGAGCATGTTGATCAGGGAGTATTGACCCGACCCCACTCACATGTCCCCCTATTAGTAACATCTTACTTCCCATGCTATATTGATTACAATTAATGAACCAATGTCAATATGTTATTGTCTACTAAAGGCTATCATTGGTTCAGATTTACTCGCCTTTTACCCAACGTCCTTTTTCTGTTCCGAGATCTCATCTAAAATATCAAATTACATTTAGTTTTCATGTCTCCGTAGATTTCTCTTGGCTGTAACAGATTCTCAGACTTTCCTTGTTTTTGACCAAAAGTTTGTATAGAAACCTGACAGTTTGGGGGAATACTGGTCAGGTATATTGTAGGATGCCCCTCTAGTGGAATTTGATGCTTTTCTTATGATTATCTTGGGTTTCTGTATTTTTTTGGAGGAAGATTTCGGAGGGAATTTTATCACATTTTAATCACATCATATCAAGGACATATACTATCAAAGTAATTTATGACTTTTTTTTTTTTTTTGGCTACGTCTCGCAGTTTGTGGGATCTTAGTTCCCTGGCCAGGGATCGAACCTGGGCCCTAGGCAGTGAAAGCACAGAGGCCTAACCACTGGACCGCCAGGGAATTCCCAGTTTATGACTCTGATGTTGACCTGGTTAAAATGGTGTTTGGCAGGGTCCTCCTCTATAAAATCACTGCCCCTCCCCGACTCCCATCCCCACTTGCCACTCTGCACCTGCTTCTCACGCTAAGGGAGCACTCCCTTCCTGTAGCAGGGAGGACTACATAACTTATCAACCAGTTCTTTCTTTATTTTATTTTTTAAGTAACAGACTTCCATTTTATTAATCATTTGTATTTTTGTATATGGCTGTTTTCCCTTTTGTTTTTTGAATTGTTCTATCATTTTTATCTTTTTTTTCTTTCAAATAATTCTGACGTATTTTGGTTTAGTTTTTACTAACTACTTGCGTACAACATAAAAATCAATAGATTTTTAGCAATTATATGGATATTTTTGTAGATGTTATGTGGATATTCATTTTTAAATAAATATGGTTGTGTTCAGTTTTTTGATTATTGACTTTCAATTTTGTTTCATGATTGAAATAAAAGATTGATCAAGATGGTACTCAATATGTTGATTCTATGGAAGTTTTATTGAGATTTATTATGTGGTCTTACAGTGGTAAATTTTTGTAAATGTTTTATATGTGTTGAAAAGCATTTTGCTATGTGGTTGCTGCAGGTAATATAATCAAAGTTGTTAAATTTATTGTTTAAACTTTTATAACATTATTAATTTTCTTTTCATCTATCAGTTTCTGAGAGAATGGTGTTTGAAAAAAAAACCTCCCACCATGACTGCAAATATGTCAGTTTTACCTTATAATTCTCAGTCTTTGTGTTCTATGTCTCAGTGTTATGTGTCTAGGTGCGTAAAGTGCATCATTGTAAACTTTCCCATGAGTTTTTCTTTTTGATAACTATAAGCTGTCCTTCTTTTACCTTATAAATACATTCGATATTAATTGCTGCTAGACCAGGTTTCTTTTGTTTAATATTTGCTTGGTTTGACTTTCCCAATCCTTTTATTTTCAACCTCTTAGTTCGCAGTCAGATTGGTTTAAAAAATCAAAAGGGCGCAGGCAAAGTGGGCTGACCAACCAGAGCAATTACCGTTGATTGATGCTGATCAAATTATACCTTTGCCCAGGTAGAAAGCCAGAGCCATCAGGACATGGGTCTGCATTTGGAGGCCAGCTGCCCAGAGAACACTGTCTCTCTCTCTGGGTCCTTGAATATCTCCAACTGGAATCAGGATTTTGTTGGTAGAAGGTAGGTCACTTTATTTCTGTAATTTGTGCTCATGAGCAAAAGAGTTATTTTCCTACCAGAAGTTTTAAAAAATGACACTATTTATGCATATATAGAGAGAGAGAGGGAGCGAGAGAGAGGGAACTCTACATTGGGATATCCTTTCCTTGAGTTTTTATTTTTAAACTATTTTCCAACTTGTTAAGTTAATTTTTTCTTAATATTTTCTTGGTAAAAATCACAAAGAGTTTCAGGAAAAAGCAGCTCATTGAGTGAACTGCGATCTAATGGGAATGAGAGGGTTTCTAGAACTGGGTAAGGAGCGTGTCAATTGGAAGGGACTTGAAAATTATGTGGGATCAAATTAGAGATTTTGATTGGATATGAGGGTATTAGAATTGGGGTGGTAGTGATTGAATTGAAATTGCTGTGAGACATATATAGTCAGACTTTGAGCACAGCCTGTTTCATTCAGAGGCTGAATCCTTCAAGGAAACCATTTTCTGGGTTCTAGTGTGTCATCATTTGGAATTAAGATTTTAGACTAGCAGAAGGCAAGCACTTTTTTGGCCTTTTTTTTTTTCCTTTAAAGCATAAAGATGAAAAGGATGACATTTTATATCAGAAAGCAACTTTTTTTTCCTGGCAAAATTCTCATTTATTTATGCATTTAAAGTACAAGCATTGTATGCATATCATTTTTAGATTACTTCATTGGGGCCATGTATTTCTGTTATTAAAGGGATTAAAACCTTTTTACTCTTTCACTTTATAATTGATTGTTAACTGGTGTATGGGATCTATAGATTTTGTATGCTAATCAGTGTCTAGAAACTTGGTTCAACCTTATATTTCTTTTTTTTTTAACATCTTTATTGGAGTATAATTGCTTTATAATGGTGTGTTAGTTTCTGCTTTATAACAAAGTGAATCAGTTATACACATACATATGTCCCCATATTTATTCCCTCTTGCATCTCCCTCCCTCCCACCCTTCCTATCCCACCCCTCTAGGTGGTCACAAAGCACCGAGCTGATCTCCCTGTGCTATGCGGCTTCTTCCCAGTAGCTATCTATTTTACATTTGGTAGTGTATATATATATGTCCATGCCACTCTCTCACTTTGTCCCAGCTTACCCTTCCACCTCCCCGTATCCTCAAGTCCATTCTCTAGTAGGTCTGCATCTTTATTCCCATCTTGCCCCTAGGTTCTTCACGACCGTTTTATTTTATTAGATTCCATATATATGTGCTAGCGTACGGTATTTGTTTTTCTCTTTCTGACTTACTTCACTCTGTATGACAGTCTCTAGGTCCATCCACCTCACTACAAATAACTCAGTTTTGTTCCTTTTTATGGTGAGTAATATTCCACTGTATATATGTGCCACATCTTCTTTATCCATTCATGTGTTGATGGACGCTTCGGTTGCTTCCATGTCCTGGCTATTGTAAATAGAGCTGCAATGAACATTTTGCTACATGACTCTTTTTGAATTATGGTTTCCTCAGGGTATATGCCCAGTAGTGGGATTGCTGGGTCGTATGGTAGTTCTATTTTTAGTTTTTTAAGGAACCTCCATACTGTTGTCCATAGTGGCTGTATCAATTTACATTCCCACCAACATTGCAAGAGGGTTCCCTTTTCTCCACACCCTCTCTAGCATTTATTGTTTGTAGATTTTTTGATGATGCCCATCCTGACCAGTGTGAGATGATATCTCATTGTAGTTTTGATTTGCATTTCTCTAATGATTAATGATGTTGAGCATTCTTTCATGTGTCTGTTGGCAATCTGTATATCTTCTTTGGAGAAATGTCTATTTAGGTCTTCTGCCCATTTTTGGATTGGGTTTTTTGTTTTTTTAATGTTGAGATGCATGAGGTGCTTGTAAATTTTGGAGATTAATCCTTGGTCAGTTGCTTCATTTGCAAATATTTTCTCCCATTCTGAGTGAACCCTATATTTGTAATGATTTTTCTATTGATGCAAATTAATGATTAGATTTTAATTAGAATGTTTCAAGTATTTACACATTAAGGGTAATGCTTGTTAAGGATGTGTACATTTGTGTTCTGTACTTTTTTCCTGTTTTGTTTACATAGGCAGTCTTTCTATAAAGGTAGATTTTTATCTGTGTTCCCTATTGTATTATAACATGATTTGCTTGTACTTTACTCTCTTTTCTCTTATGCTTATGTTTTTACACTTTTAATGGTCTACAAATTGCATTTTGTTTTCAGTCATCATTTCTATTGGGTGTTATGTTTTCTTTTGTAATTGTTTCAGGTTATATCATTGTTTTCCTTTCCCTAATTTTTCTTTTGGGTTAAGCCATACAATTTCTTGAGTTGAGTGCTTAACTCCTTTAGTTTCAAGCTTGCTTAATGTCCTTACACTTCAGTTAGACATTCTGTCTTATGATTTGCCCTAATTCTTTATTTTTAAATTTCAGCTTTATTGCTGTATAATTGACTTAGAAAATTGTAAAATATTCAGTGAACTTTGTGGTGATTTGATATACATTGTGAAAGGATTCCCCCCATCTAGTTAATTAACACAGTTACTTCATATATTTACTTTTTTTGGTAAGAACATTTAAATTCTACTCTTCTAGAAAATTTCAACTATACATTACAGTGTTATCAACTATAATCACCATGGTTAACATTAGCTCCTGAGACTTTATTCACTGTGTACCCTTTTACCCTCCCTTCCCTGCCCTCCCCTGCAACCACTTTTCTACTCTGGTTCTGTAAGTTTTACTTTTTTTTTTTCTTTTAAGATTCCACATATAAGTGATACCATGCCATATTTGTCTTTCTCTGTGTTATTTCACTGGGCATAATACCCTCCACGGCCATCCATGTTGTTGCAAATGACAACATTTCATTCTTTTTACGGCTGAGTAGTATTCCATTGTATATATGTACCACATCTTCTGTGACCATCCAACCATCGCTGGACATGTTGGTTGTTTCCATATCTTATCCATTGTGAATAATGCCTCAAAGAATGAGGGAGGGCAGATAGCTCCTTGATATTCTGTTTTTATTTCCTTTGGATATATACCCAGAAGTGAGACTGCAGCATCACATGGTGGTTCTATTTAAAATTTTTGAGGAACCTCCATACTGTTTTCCATAGTTATGCACCATAGCTGCACCAGTTCACATGCCTACCAAAAGAGTGTACTTTTTGCCCTTAAATTCAAACTTTGAAATTAAGATTGCTATACAATTTTCTTTAACTTGATGTTAAATCAGTTTGTTTTGTCATCCACTTATTTTCAATATTTTGTACTTTCTGTAGGTTTGGCTTGGAAACTTCCATGAAGAGACTTTCTGCTACAGTGAGGTGAGAAGCCACCCATGCACTCAAGCCTGGGAATCTGGAGAGGCCTCAGGCACTTATATCCCTAACAGAGGAAACTCACAGAGCTGCAGGCTGAGGCAGGACTTGGCTCAGAGAGCCCTCTCCTCTGGGAAATACTCTATTTCCTTTGGCTCCAAAATGCTGACAAGAGTGGAGTCCTTCTGGTGGATTGACAAGCCTGGAGAAGATACCACCTTGTTTGTCTAAAAGTTCAAGTCTGAGTTCCTGCCTCTCAGATATATCAAAACTTCTTTAAAAATAAAGAAAGTATAGGGAAGAGGTACTCCCCAGCATTCTCAGGTATCCAAAGCATACCTAAGAAGCTGGGAGTCCATTGCTTATACTATTGCAGCCATGCAGTCTAAGTACTTTGGTAGCCAGAACCCAAGTTGGAAGATTATGATCTTCCACCCAACCATGGAAGAATTTGAAGATTTCAACAAATATATTGTTTACATGGAGTCGCAAGGTGCACACCGAGCTGGCCTAGCCAAGGTAATTCCACCGAAAGGATGGAAAGCCAGACAGACGTACGATGATATCGATGACATCTTAATAGCCGCTCCCCTCCAGCAGGTGACCACTGGGAATGCAGGTGTGTTTACTCAATACCACAAAAAGAAGAAAGCCATGACGGTGAGCGAGTATCGCCGCTTAACAAACAGTGAAAAACACCAGACTCCATTCTACTCTGATTTTGAGGATCTGGAGCGAAAATACTGGAAAACACGCCTCTATGATTCACCAGTATATGGTGCGGACGTCAGTGGCTCCTTATTCGATAAAAACACGAAGCAGTGGAACCTTGGACACCTGGGATCCATTCAGGACCTGCTGGAGCAGGAGTGCGGAGTGGTCATCGAAGGCGTCAACACCCCCTACCTGTACTTCGGCATGTGGAAGACCGCCTTCGCCTGGCACACGGAGGACATGGACCTTTACAGCATCAACTACCTGCACTTCGGGGAGCCCAAGACTTGGTACGCGGTGCCCCCGGAGCACGGCCGGCGCCTGGAACGCCTGGCCAGCCAGCTTTTCCCGGGCAGCGCGCGAGGCTGTGAGGCCTTCCTGCGGCACAAGGTGGCTCTCATCTCGCCCACGGTCCTCAAGGACAACGGCATCCCCTTCGATCGGGTCACTCAGGAGGCTGGAGAGTTCATCGTGACGTTTCCCTATGGCTACCACTCTGGCTTCAACCATGGCTTCAACTGCGCGGAGGCCATCAATTTCGCCTCCCCGCGCTGGATCGATTATGGCAAAGTGGCCTCGCAGTGCAGCTGCGGGGAGGCCCGGGTCGCCTTCTCCATGGACGCCTTCGTGCGCATCCTGCAACCGGAGCGCTACGAGCTGTGGAAACGCGGGCAGGACCGGACCGTGGTGGACCACACGGAGCCCACGGCGCCAGACAGCCAGGGCCTGAACGCTTGGAGGGAGGTCCGCGCGCCCGGGGAAGCCACGCTCCGCCGGAGGCACTGTCCGTCCCGCAGCGCCTCACACCGCCGTCTGCCCGTGGCCGCCTGCCATGGGACCCGCCGCCGAGCCCCTGTGGGTCCTGCCTCCTCGCCCCCCTCGCCGGCCCGGGGTTCTTGCTCTGCCGCCCAGCTCGGGGCTGCTGCTGCCTACAGCTCGGCGGAGCCCGGCCTGACTCCGCCGCTGACCCCAGGTCCATGTGCTGCGGATCTCCACCTAACTGGCCGATACGGTTCTCGTCGTCGTCCTCGGGAAGAGGGGACTTGGGACCGGACTGTCCGGGCCCTGGCTAAGAGGAGCCTCTCCTTAGACACAACGCACACATCTCTGGACTTCGAAGCTCAGCTCCTGTTTGCTGGTGAACGCTTGATGGACAACCCTGCATTGCTGAGCCCGTGGCTCCAGCATCCTTCTAAGGCTTCCGGGTGCTGTTGTGCCCCTGATCTTCAACCCTTGGGTCCCCCATTGGATTCCGAAAATCCGATGCACCCTGGCCCATGCCTGCTGTCTCTGGAGGGTATTACATCCAGTTTCCTTGACAGCGTCCCTTTGATTCCTCCCAACGTCATTGGGACTCTGAGAGTGTTCCCCAGGGACGATGCTGGGAACTGCAGGGCCCCCGTGAACTTCTGTGAGGTTGTAAGGTTGGACCACTCTTATGCCTCTAAGAGTCTTGTCCCAGCTGCAGAGACCAGTCTCCCGCACCCTTGACTGTGATCCCCTGGGGCTAAAGCTAGAGGCACCTGCATCTCTTGAGTCCTGGGAGGAATTCCTCACCAATGGATGGTCTTCAATCTGTGAGCCCATGACTACTGAAGAATTTGCTAAATGTGACTTTATCTGACCCTCCACCCCAGAAAGCACAGAAGCTCCCAGCCAAGCAGCAATCTGGGCTGGGCCTGTGCTCAGTGGAGATGCTTTATCTCCTAGAAATGCCACATTTCCCAAGCTGCCAGATGCTTTCTCCTACCATGACAACCAGGGCTCCTAGCAGCCTCTGAAGTGGACCTTCCCACGAGGACAGCTGCCATAGAATGTTGTACCTCTCAGGTATTCTCATCCCACTCCTGAACATTGATGGGCCTTTGGCTTCTGCCTTGGCTTAGATGGTATGGACACTGCTTGCTTCTGATGGCACCCTCAGGGGACCTCCTTGCAGTGGTGTGTCTCTAGTCCCCATAATAATTTGGGGCAACACTGGATGATGCTGAGGATCTGGCTGAGCCCCTTCCATCCCCAAGCTTCATCTGGGCCTCTGAGTCACTGACCGTGGTTTCCAGTGGATAGTGCTACAACCACAAGCAAGCCTCAGGAGCTTCTCACATCACACACAGCCTGTGAGTCTGACACCCCCTTCTTCCCAGGCCACTACTCATGGCCTAAACTAGACCTTTGCCCATTTGGGTCTGTTTGCTAGTTTTGTCTCATAGATTTTTTAACTTTATTGATGTTTATTAAAGTTGTTATCCCGATGTGTATCTGCAAAACAAAGAAAGGTAACATCCTTAAAATATATTTTTAAAATCAGAATTATCCCCTAAAGGAAAGTAACCTTGCAATAACCAACCCACTCTTTTGCTTAGTATAACTTCCTTGTTCCCACTCCCTTCTGCCTACACCTTTTATTTTGTACAGCTCCTCGGTGCTCCTTCCTGCTAGACTGAATGCTGCCAAATTTGAATTGAATTTTGCATAAATAAACTCTTAAAATGTTTAATATGCTTCAGTTTATCTTTTAACAGTCTAAAACAGAGAGATCCAGAAGAGTTAAAATGAAAAGAACAGACAAAACTATACCAAGCAAAATGCAAACAGAAAGCAGAAGTCATGGATCTTGTATCAGACAAAGTATAACTGAGGCTCAAAGGTGCATGAAAGGGCTCTAAAGGCTAAATTTCCCCATGAAGGTGTAGCAGTCGTGAATACCCATGCAACTTTGATAAAGTATAAATTACAGAAAATCAAACAAGTTGAAAGAAATGCATTAAAAATAGGAGAATTTAAGTCACCTTATGTGATATTGTGATTTATAATATAAAAAATATATTTGGTCCTCATCTCTGTTTCTGGTCAATAGCTCCTAAAATCCTTGGAATTTCCTAAGTAAAGAGAGTTATGTTTTATGATTTTGTTACGTTAATGAGGTGGCTGTTGGAATGCCCCTAGGTCACTTAAGGGTGGGGGCTGATTGCCAGGGGAACCAACCCCGTGATTAGAGTGTTGGAATTTTCAGTCCCACCCTAGACTTCCAAGGAGGGGAAGGGGCTTGAAGTTGAACCAATCACCAGTGGCCACTCATTTAATCAATTGTGCATATGTAATGAAGCCTCCATAAAACCCCAGAAGGATGAAGTTTGGGGAGCTTCTGGGTCGGTGAACATGTAGGCATTTGGGGACAGTATTGCACCTACAGAAGGCATGGAACCCCCTTTTACCTTACTTAGTGCAAGAGAGAACAAATGGACAAACTTAAGGATGTAGAAAACTTCGACAGCATTAACAGTAAGGTAGAATTTACATACCTGGTAATAGAGTACTCAGTTTTGTCATTACCAAAGGATCAATCACAAAAACTGACAATACATTTGGGTGAATAGAAAATACCAATAAATTCCAAAGTAAGGGAAAAAAAATCAAACTCGTTAATTATCATGCAATAAAACTAGAAATTAACTTTAAAAATTGGGAAATATATAGGTCCTTCCTGGAAAGTTAAAAATTCTCAATTAAAAGACCTGTAGGTTAGAGGGATATAAACCACATTAGCTAAATACCCTGGAGACAAGGACATAGAATAAATATTTGTTAACTGTATAAACTCTAGAGCCAGACTGCCTGATTTTGAATCCCACCTTTATTCTTACCAGTTTGTATGACTTTGGCAAATTATTTAACTTCATGATAACTCAGTTTCCTCAACTGTAAAGTGGGATAGTAATAGTAGCTACCTCATATGATGGGTAGGTTGATTCTATGAGTTAATATTTGCGAAGTGCTAAGACTGATGCCTGGGACACAATAAGCATTACTGGAGTGTTTTTAGATTTAAAAATGAATGAAATACCTAGGAATATATGAGATTCAGTTAAATAATACTGAGGAAAATTTACAGCCTTAAGTATTTTTATCCATAAAATTAAAAGTATGCAATTACATGGATTAAGCTTCTGTCTCATAAAGTTAGGGAAAAACAAACAAAGAGAGTAGCAGGAAGGAATTAATAAGGACATATGCAGAAATAAATGAGTTAGAAAAACTGTAAAATAATATAACTAAGAAGTCAACAAAACGCTCAACTGGATACTTTTCTAGAAAAATTAATTAACTAAAACAGATTTCAGAAGAGATAGAAAATCTAAGACAGGGACTTTCCTGGTGGCACAGTGGTTAAGAATCCGCCTGCCAACACAGGGGACATGGGTTCGAGCCCTGGTCCGGGAAGATCCCACATGCCATGGAGCAACTAAGCCCGTGCGCCACAACTACTGAGCCTTCACTCTAGAGCTCGCGAGCCACAACTACTGAGCCTGAGTGCTACAACTACTAAAGCCCACATGCCTAGAGCCTGTGCTCTGCAACAAGAGAAGCCACCGCAATGAGAAAGCCGCGCACCTTAACGAAGAGTAGCCCCCGCTCACCGCAAGCAGAGAAAGCCTGCTCACAGCAACAAAGACCCAAAGCAGCCAAAAATAAATAAATAAACAAATAAAAATTTAAAAAGTAATTATAAAAAAATAAAATCTAAGACATAAATTTCTATGTAAGAAATATAGAAAGATGTCAAAAGATATGCCTCTTCAAAAATCACTAATACCAGGTAGTTTCATGGGGGAAGTGTGTGAAACCTTTAACCTGCAGATCTTTTCAAACCTATTTAGGCATTCAAAAAGAAGAAAAAATTCAAAGTTTTAAAGTAAGCACAACATTGATAGAAAAACCTGACAAATTGCATAGTGAGAGTAATAGACAAAAGTTATTTATGAACATCTATGCAAAAGTTTATTTTTGGTTTTTGTTTTTTTCCTAAAGAGTAGTTTAATCCTTTGCTTATGGAAAATCAACAGAGAGAGGCAAACCAGAAACTTCTGTTGGCAATTTCCCTTAATAGTTCATTAACACCTCTCATCCTGCTATCTTGTGACATATTAGTAGATCTGTAAATATTTAAGATATTTATAATGTGTAAATATACCACGGTACCTTGGAGTAAGACAGAAGGGGGAGGGACATGTCTAATTATGAAAGTCATGTGAGATAGCTGGTAGATATTTGTTGAGGAAGAAAAATGCCATGTTACACAAAGAAATCTTCTGCATCATATAGTGTGTTTAGACCCACATTGTAAAATATTCTTCTGTGCATTTTCTACAAGAGTCTTCTACAATGTAGATTCTATGCTAAGAACATATAATGTTCTATGCTGTTTTCATCTATTTGCTTTAGGCTTGGGTTTGTACTTCCTGTTATCTCTCATTTTAGGAAGTAGCCTGAAGCAACCAGATCTTTGTTGCTGCCAACCCTACTGAAATATTCATTTTCTTTTCTTGTAATATTTCCTTCCATTCTGCTCCATGTGCACAGTGACCACAGTAGTCCTCAATTCTGTCATTTCATTGGTGTATGTTTGCAGACTTCTAGTTGTTTCACTCTGTATGACAGTCCCTAGATTCGTCCACTTCTCTACAAATGACCCAATTTTGTTCCTTTTTATGGCTGACTAATATTCCATTGTATATATGTACCACATCTTCTTTATCCGTTCGTCTGTCGATGGGCATTTAGGTTGCTTCCATGACCTGGCTATTGTAAATAATGCTGCAATGAACATTGGGGTGCATGTGTCTTTTTGAATTATGGTTTTCTCTGGGTATATGCCCAGTAGTGGGATTGCTGGGTCATATGGTAATTCTATTTTTAGTTTTTTAAGGAACCTCCATACTGTTCTCCATAGTGGCTATATCAACTTACATTCCCACAAACAGTGCAAGAGGGTTCCCTTTTCTCCACACCCTCTCTAGCATTTGTCATTTGTAGATTTTCTGATGATGCCCATTCTAACTGATGTGAGGTGATACATCATTGTAGTTTTGATTTGCATTTCTCTAATAATTAGTGATGTTGAGCAGCTTTTAATGTGCTTCTTAGCCATCTGTATGTCTTCTTTGGAGAAATGTCTATTTAGGTCTTCTGCCCATTTTTGGATTGGGTTGTTTTTTTAATATTGATTATAAACTATAATCAATATAATTATAATTGATATAATTACAATCAATATAAATTATAATTAATTATAATTATGTATTTTGGAGATTAATCCTTTGTCCATTGATTCATTTGCAAATATTTTCTCCCACTCTGAGGGTTGTCTTTTCGTGTTGTTTGTAGTTTCCTTTGCTTTGCTAAAGCTTTTAAGTTGCATTAGGTCCCATTTGTTTATTTTTGTTTTTATTTCCATTACTCTAGGAGGTGGATCAAAAAAGATCTTGCTGTGATTTATATCAAAGAGTGTTCTTCCTATGTTTTCCTCTAAGAGTTTTATAGTGCCCAGTCTTACATTTAGGTCTCTAATCCATTTTGAGTTTATTTTTGTGTATGGTGTTAGGGAGTATTCTAATTTCATTCTTTTACATGTAGCTGTCCAGTTTTCCCAGCACCACTTACTGAAGAGACTGTCTTTTCTCCATTGTATATCTTTGCCTCCTTTGTCATAGATTAGTTGACCATAGATGCGTGGGTTTATCTCTGGGCTTTCTATCTTGTTCCATTGATCTATGTTTCTGTTTTTGTGCCAGTACCATGTTGTCTTGATTACTGTAGCTTTGTAGTATAGTCTGAAGTCAGGGAGTCTGATTCCTCCAGCTCCGTTTTTTTCCCTCAAGACTGCTTTGGCTATTCGGGGTCTTTTGTGTCTCCATACAAATTTTAAGATGATTTGTTCTAGCTCCGTAAAAAATGCCATTGGTAATTTGATAGGGATTGCATTGAATCTGTAGATTGCTTTGGGTAGTATAGTCATTTTCACAATGTTGATTCTTCCAATCCAAGAACATGGTATATCTCTCCATCTGTTGGTATCATCTGTAATTTCTTTCATCAGTGTCTTATAGTTTTCTGCATACAGGTCTTTTGTCTCCCTAGGTAGGTTTATTCCTAGGTATTTTATTCTTTTTGTTGCAATGGTAAATGGGAGTGTTTCCATAATTTCTCTTTCAGATTTTTCATCATTAGTGTATAGGAATGCAAGAGATTTCTGTGCATTAATATGTCATGCCACTCCCTTCTGGCTTGTAGAGTTTCTGCTGATAAATCAGCTGTTAACCTTATGGGAGTTCCCTTGTATGTTATTTGTCGTTTTTCCCTTGCTGCTTTCAATAATTTTTCTTTGTCTTTAATTTTTGCTAATTTGATTACTATGTGTCTCGGCATGTTTCTCCTTGGGTTTATCCTGTATGGGACTCTCTGTGCTTCCTGGACTTGGGTGGCTATTTCCTTTCCCATGTTAGGGAAGTTTTCGACTATAATCTCTTCAAATATTTTCTCGGGTCCTTTCTCTCTCTCTTCTCCTTCTGGTACCCCTATAATGCGAATGTTGTTGCGTTTAATGTTGTCCCAGAGGTCTCTTAGGCTGTCTTCATTTCTTTTCATTCATTTTTCTTTACTCTGTTCTGCAGCTGTGAATTCCACCATTCTGTCTTCCAGGCCACTTATCCGTTCTTCTGCCTCAGTTATTCAGCTATTGATTCCTTCTAGTGTATTCTTCATTTCAGTTATTGTATTGTTTATCTCTGTCTGTTTGTTCTTTAATTCCTCTAGGTCTTTGTTAAACATTTCTTGCATCTTCTCGATCTTTGCCTCCATTCTTTTTCCGAGGTCCTGGATCATCTTCACTATCATTATTCTGAATTCTTTTTCTGGAAGGTTGCCTATCTGCCCTTCATTTAGTTGTTTTTCTGGGGTTTTATCTTGTTCCTTCATCTGGTACATAGCCCTCTGCCTTTTCATCTTGTCTATCTTTCTGTGAATGTGGTTTTTGTTGCACAGGCTGCAGGATTGTAGTTCTTCTTGCTTCTGCTGTGTGCCCTCTGGTGGATGAGTCTGTCTAAGAGGCTTGTGCAAGTTTCCTGATGGGAGGGACTGGTGGTGGGTAGAGGTGGGTGTTGCTCTGGTAAGCAGAGCTCAGTAAAACTTTAATCTGCTTGTCTGCTGATGGGTGGGGCTGGGTTCCCTCCCTGTTGGTTGTTTGGCCTGATGTGACCCAACACTGGAGCCTACCCGGGCTCTTTGGTGGGACTAATGGCCGACTCTGGGAGGGCTCACACCAAGGATTACTTCCCAGAACTTCTGCTGCCAGTGTCCTTGTCATCATGGTGAGACACAGCCACCTCCTGCCTCTGCAGGAGACCCTCCAACACTAGCGGGTAGGTCTGGTTCAGTCTCCTATGGCATCACTGCTTCTTCCCCTGGGTCCGGATGCACACACTACTTTGTGTGTACCCTCCAAGAGTGGAGTCTTTGTTTCCCCAAGTCCTGTTGAAGTCCTGCAATCAAATCTCGCTAGGCTTCAAAGTCTCATTCTCTAGGAATTCCTCCTCCCGTTGCTGGACCCCCAGGTTGGGAAGCCTGACGTGGAGCTCAGAACCTTCACTCCAGTGGGTGGACTTCTGTTGTATAAGTGTTCTCCAGTTTGTAAAAGTCACCCACCCAGCAGTTATGGGATTTGATTTTATTGTGATTGTGCCCCTCCTACCATCTCACTGTGGCTTCTTCATTGTCTTTGGATGTGGGGTATCTTTTTTGGTGAGTTCCAGTGTCTTCCTGTCGATGACTGTTCAGCAGTTAATTGTGATTCTGATTCTTGCTCTCGCAAGAGGGAGTGAGAGCACGTCCTTCTACTCCACCATCTTGAACCAATCTTCGATGCAAAAGTTTTAAATTAAAATTTTAACTGCATTAAAAGAATAACATAATGACTGAATGACATTTATTGCAGGAAAACAATGATGGTTTAAAATAAGAAAACCTAGTAAAGTGACTTATTAATAGATCCAAGAAGAAAAGTTATATAATCATTTTCATAGATGCTGATGGGCATATGATGGAATTCAATGCTCAGTTCTGTTTAAAACATGCCCCCACAGAGGAATCAATGAATACTTCCTTAAACTGAAAACATTTTCTCTGTTTATCTAGTTAAATATTTTATCCCAAAAGCCAGCAATTTACTAAAGAGGAAAACATATGTAACATTTCTGCCAGTAATTAAAATAGAATTAGAGGTATTAAGCAATGCAAAATATTACAGCTGTAAGTGATGGAAAGGAAGAGACAAAATTTACTTTTTTTGATGGTTGTGAAAACCCTGGTTCTTGGAAAACCCAAGGAAGAGGCTATTTATACCTGTCTTTTTTCTCTTACTCTTCACCTTAGCAGGGCTCAGTGCTGCCCACATTTTACTTCTTGGGACATTTTACCAATGGTGAAAAGCATTTCTGCAGTGAGGAGGCAGAATTAATTTTCCTAAATCAAGATGGTGAGGGGATTGAAGCAGAACTCAGTCAGAACTTTTTGTCCATCTAAAATGAGTAAAAATAGGGCTTCCCTGGTGGCACAGTGGTTAAGAATCAGCCTGCCAATGCAGGAGACACGGGTTCGAGCCCTGGTCCAGGAAGATCCCACATGCTGTGGAGCAACTAAGCCCGTGTGCCACAACTACTGAGCCTGCGCTCTAGAGCCCTCTAGACACAACTACTGAGCCTGTGTCCCACAACTACTGAGCCCACATGCCACAACTACTGAGCTTGTGCTCTAGAGCTCGCAAGCTGCAACTACTGAGCCCGTGTGCCACAACTACTGAAGCCCATGCACCTAGAGCCTGTGGTCCACAACAAGAGAAGCCACCTCAATGAGAAGCCTGCGCACCACAACAAAGAGTAGCCCCCAGTCGCCACAACTAGAGAAAGCCCGCGTGCAGTAACAAAGACCCAACACAGCCAAAAATAAATAAATAAATAAAATGAGTAAAAGTAAAAGGAAAGAACCAAAGAAGGGCCAAACATTCAGTGATTCTCTATTAGGTAAAAAATTGTTGGGTACTATTGTGTGCAAAAGGGTAGTCAGCATTTGTTCCAGAGTAGGATTCCTAAAATCAAGATATCAGAAAGGGCAGACGACAAGGGCGACTTAGCTGAGGTGGAGAGGAAAATCATTTAAAAATGGGGAGGAGGTGAAGAAGCTGAGAGGTCAGCTTGCTGAACAAAGTAAGAAAACTCTCTTGAGAACTTTCATATTTTTCTTGCTTATGTCAATGGTCACCCTTACCTACTCATTATTTCAAACTTCCTACCTTTTCCGGAACTTCCATTTTATTTCTCCTTTCCTTTTTAGGCAGCTACTTACTGGTGAAGTTTCCCTCATTGTCCCAGACCTCTCTGATCTTCTGTAACACAGTATCTATAATCACTGAGCACAGACAACATGCCAGGCACCATACCAAGCCTCAAGATCAGCACAATACACAGAATCACCCTATGAGGTACAAACTACTATTATTCTCTTTAAATAGATGAAGACACAGAATGATAGAAAAGTTGAATAAAATACTTAAGGTCACCATTTTGTAAATCTTGGGTGAGTATTCAAATCCAACTTATTGATTAATGCTAATTCTGTACTTGACTTATCTTCCCCATGGAAATAGACATCTTTTCAGGAAGGTCTAAGTCTTGATTTATTTTTATATTCCCCATTGAACCTATTTTGATACCTTAAGCATGGTAGTCACTCAATTCATGTTTATTTGAGTAAATGATTAAGCTAAATCATCTAGCTAGAGTTTCTTACCTTTTTCTCTCCTTACTAAAAATTATTCTTTTTTTCTTGTTAAATGTGTGAAATTGATAGAAAGGGAGAAGCTTTCCTGTTAAAAGTTTAAAGCATTTGTTTTTCAGTTGTGGGAACATCTTTTATAATTTTTACATTGGAAGCTGTGATAGACAGAATTCTTATTTCTCCTAGATCAAAAAAGAATATATATGTGTAAGTAATATACATAAATATATAAATATATATGTAATACATAGTTATTGTCTCATAGGTGATACGCTATGTTGTCAAGTTAAAAGTTTTAAACACAGGTTTGTATCAGGCAAAATATTTTCATTTTATGGGAAACTGAAGGAGTGGACCAGAGTTGGACATCAATGATTTTGGAGGATGTTGAGGGATTGGAAAGGAATGGTGCTGAGTGAATTCAGTTTTTGATGGGACACATAGAACTAGACCATCAGTCAATGCTGCTTCATTTTGAGGTTGAGTCCGAAGGGGAAAGCATATTTCTGGATCTTGAAAAATGCTCATGTGAAGTTAGGATTTCACATTATTAAACAATCTCCTGTTTATTCCTCCACTCTTGTTTCTTATTTAAAAAAGAATATGTAAAAGAGATTAAGGCAAGAACTATTTACATTTGAGATGGAGTTAACATTTTTTTAATCTTTACTTTTTATTTTGGTGATTAATTTTAAAAAATTTTATCAAGTTTATCTTTTCATGTTCAGGTTTCAAAGAAATAGTTTCACTCAAAATAGTTTCCTTTAGTGAGATGATAACAAACTGAGTTTACTAGTAGTGGAAAAGAACATTTTGGAGTCTATGATTGGTCTGCAGACAATGGAATTATATCAGAGCCGACTGAATAAAGTTATTCCCTCAATCATATCCATAATATAAATCTTCACTAATTTTTTTTAACTTTTTATTTTATTTTGGAATATAGTTGATTAACAATGTTGTGTTAATTTCAGGTGTACAGCGAAGTGATTCAGTTATACTTATACATGTATCCACTCTTTTTCAAATTCTTTTCTCATTCAGGTCATTACATAGTATTGAGCACAGTTCCCGGTGCTATATAGTAGGTCTTTGTTGGTTATCCATTTTAAATATAGCAGTGTGTACATGTCAAGCCCAAACTCCCTATCCCTCCTCTCCACCCTTCCCTCCCGGTAACCATAAGTTCGTTCTCTAACTCTGTTTCTATTTTGTAAATGAGTTCATTTGTGTCCTTTTTTTTAAAGTGGTATCATACAATATTTATCTTTGTCTGATTTACTTCACTCGGTATGACAATCTCTAGGTCCATCCATGTTGTTGCAAATAGCATTATTTCATTCTTTTTAATGGTTGAGTAATATTCCATTGTATATATGTACCACATCTTCTTTATCCTTTCTTCTGTCAATGGACAATATAGGTTGCTTCCATGTCTCAGCTACTGAAATCGCATTTCCTCTTGCGAGAAACTACTGAATCTAAGATTCGGTGCCTGAATGAACTGGAAAGCTGGGAGATATTTTTTAAAATTTTAGTTGCTTAGAGTTCAGGTGACAATTGTTGGTGGTGAGTGACATATATGAGAGGTTTTACCGTTGTAGTAGTTAATACTTATGTTTTATATGATAATGATTCATGTGTATCTCAGCAACTTCAGCTATATCCAGAACAGACCTTGGGATTTGGGAGTTTGAGGCTTATTAATTTAAAACCATAGCATCTGAGGAACATGCCATCTAGAACCTAAATTTTACAATAATGACATTTCATCCAGTCGTGAAAAAAAAATTATTTCACAAATATGTTGCTTACATGGAATCCAAAGACTCGCACAGAACAGGCCCCGTTAAGAAATGGGAAATCGGACATCTGATACCATTGTAATAGCCAGTCCGTCCAACAGGGGGCGAGGGGGAAGGAGGTGAGTTTACTAAATACAGGAAAAGAAAAGCCCTGGCGGTGAGCAAGCATCTCCAGTTTTAGGAAAAAGCTAAAAGTATCAGATTCAGGCATAGTTGGATTTGGAAAATTTGGAGCGAAAATATTCAAAGAAACGTTTATACTTACTACCAAATTATGGTGTTAAAAATCAATGGCTCCTTCACCAAGTAGGGAAGGGAGTGGGGGGATGAATTGGGAGATTGGGATTGACATATACACACTATTAAGTATAAAATAGATAACTACTGAGCCTGCGCGTCTGGAGCCTGTGCTCCGCAACAAGAGAGGCCGCGATAGTGAGAGGCCCGCGCACCGTGATGAAGAGTGGCCCCCACTTGCCACAACTAGAGAAAGCCCTCGCAAAAAAAAAAAAAAAAAAAAAAAAAAAGATAACTAATAAGAACCTGCTGTATAAAATAAATAAAT
Source organism: Eubalaena glacialis (assembly GCF_028564815.1). NCBI lineage: Eukaryota > Metazoa > Chordata > Mammalia > Artiodactyla > Balaenidae > Eubalaena > Eubalaena glacialis. Next base: position 49,358,617 of record NC_083725.1, on the reverse strand, counting down.
AAAATAAAATTCAAAAAAAAAAATCAATGGTTCCCTATATGATAAAAACTCTGAAACCTGGGAACCATTCAGGACCTGCTGGAGCAGGAGTGCGGAGTGGTCATTGAAGGCGTCAACACCCCCTACCTGTACTTCGGCATGTGGAAGACCGCCTTCGCCTGGCACACGGAGGACACGGACCTTTACAGCATCAACTACCTGCACTTCGGGGAGCCCAAGACTTGGTACGCGGTGCCCCCGGAGCACGGCCGGCGCCTGGAACGCCTGGCCAGCCAGCTTTTCCCGGGCAGCGCGCGGGGCTGTGAGGCCTTCCTGCGGCACAAGGTGGCTCTCATCTCGCCCACGGTCCTCAAGGACAACGGCATCCCCTTCGGTCGGGTCACTCAGGAGGCTGGAGAGTTCATCGTGACGTTTCCCTATGGCTACCACTCTGGCTTCAACCATGGCTTCAACTGCGCGGAAGCCATCAATTTCGCCTCCCCGCGCTGGATCGATTGTGGCAAAGTGGCCTGGGAATAGGGCTCTGCATGACCTTTGGAAAAATCTGGGTCAGAATAAGGGAGATTTCAGGTGAGCACCCTTAGGAGATTAAAAATGGGTGGTTGGGTGGGGACTCTGAAGGGGATCTATAATTACCAGCTGGGAAGGGAGTTGGAGGTTAGCATAGTAACATTAAGGCCAGAGCTTTGTAAGTTACTGAAATTGTGTGTGTGTGCATGTGTGTGTGTGTAGCCTTCTGTTTTCCTGAAGCAATATGGAATGAAGACTTTGTTTTCTTGGAGCAGCAAGGAAGTAGGGAGGTGGGGAGACTTTATCTTCCTTTCCAGCCAGGCTTGGAGATGGAAGAATAAGATGAATGTGGCCATGAAGAGGTGAGGAAGATGGGCCGTGTCTCTGGGATGCACTGCAGAGAAGAAAGGAGACTTGGGGAGGTCTGCATTGTCACTAGACTGTGAGGCCACCTTCCCTGGCCCCTCTCCAGGGCTGCAGAAGCTTTCCTTCCTCATCATGGCAGAGAGGGTGACTCCCAGGAGAACCTGACTCTGTCCATTATGAAATTTTGTCCTTGGTATGGGAAATTCCAGAAAGGCTATTACTCTGGATAGTAATAATGATTCTCTAGTCAGTACTCCTTCCCTGTCACCTTCCCTGCAGCCTCTTATTTTCTTTTAATGGTGAAGTAAATAAGTGTTATGCTGTTGATGTGGTTTTGTGTTTTCCCTCCATCCACAAACTCAGTCCATCCATGGACCCACTCTGTATGCATATGTGCAAAGTTGAATCTGAAGCATGTTGTCTTTCGTAAAGCAAACTTTTCCGTAGTCACTGCTTGGACCTTTCCAGCAGTTACTTAGAGGGGAGAACTGGACTTAGAGTCAGCAGAAATGGCATTTAAACCTGCGCTTTGCTACTTTCTAGTCGTGGGACCTTCAGCAAAAAAATCATTGATTTTCTCTGAGCCAGAATTACAGTGCGAGAGTTTTGTGAAGATACTGGGGATGTAAATGTGACAGGCATGTAGGAGGTGCTCAGTTAATTTGATGTGCATTCATACACTCTGCTGTCCTCTAGGGCCAGCCCAAGGCCAAGGACATCCGCTCATATTCTTTCTCTGATGCTCAGTTCTACTGTTGTTTTCCTCACCACCCCCTCAGGCTTACACGTTACTTTTATTTTACTTAATAGACTTAATTTTTTCAGAGTAGTTCACAACAAAATTAAGTGGAAAATACAGAGGATTCCCACATACTCCTTCCCAGGCTCCTCCACCAGCATCCACACCAGAAAGGAACATTTGTTACAATCGATGAACCTGCACTGACACCTCATTATCACCCAGAGTCCGTAGTTGAATTTATGGTTCACTCTTGGTGTTGTACAGTCTATGGATTTCACCAATGTATAATGACGTGTATCTACACTTATAATACCGTACAGAATAGTTTCATTGCCTAAAATTCCTCTGTGCTCTGCCTATTCATATCCCCCTCCCTGCCCCCCTTCCCCCGACAACCACTGATCATTTTACTGCTTCCATAGTTTTGTCTTTTCCAAATGACTTCTTTCACGTAGTAATATGCCTTTAAGTTTCCTCCACTTTAGTGGCTTTATAGCTCATTTCCTTCTATTGCTGAATAATATTCCATTGTATGATGTACCACCCTTTATTTATCCACTCACGTGCTGAAGGACATCTTGGCTGCTTCCAAGTTTTTCTGCAATTATGAATAAAACTACTATAAACATTTGTGTGCAGGTTTTGGTGTGGATGTAAGTTTTCAGCTCATCTGAGTAAATACCAAAGAGTGCAATTGCTGGATTGTATGGTGAGACTATATTTAGTTTTGTAAGAAACTGCCAATTATTTTTACCGGTAGAAAACTGATTTTTTTTTTTTTCTCATGATCTAACGCATGTTTGCCCAAAAGGTCACACATACCCATTTGCAAATTCCACTCCTTGTCATATTTGTCGTTGTTGCAGTGTTACAAAGGCAAGGTAAAGATTTCACAATCAGTCAAGAGCCAGAGGACCCAGCCTTTATTCAGACTCCTACACCAACTTGTTTAGTAGTCTTTCAACAAATCAGGTTTCGATGGCTCTCCACTTGCCAGTTTAGGCAAAATGAGCTCTTAGCCACATTGCACCTCTGTGAGAGTTTACACATAACAAGTTCAGATCCGGGCAAACATAATTTGTGCTAAATAAATATTACCTATTATCATTATTACTTAGGAGCCCAAAGTTGTAAGATGGACATTAGAACCTGTACTTAAACGTAACTTGTAGAGGTTGGAGTTCAGTTCTTGGGACTCCTCTAAGCTTTATAAAAAGCATCAGTTATGGATTTGTCTGACTACCTGGCCACAATGAATTATTCATAGAGATTAACCATTACACCAATTCAGTTTCTGTGTGTGTAAGGATTCCTTTCCAGATATATAGAAATAACTTCACCATGATATTTATGTCATTAGATTGCGACCATATATGGGTTTTGAAGTTGCTTTTCCCCCCAATGTTTGTGTTACCTTTCATCACTTTACATAGGAAACCACAAACAGTTGCTAGGAATTGGCTACCGAGATAAGTGGAATGGACGCTGATCTGAGTTGAACAGATCCTGGTGAGGAACAGCCCTTGCCCATCCCGCTCTGCTCACCAGCCTCTCAAACTGAAATGCCTCACAAGCTCCTTGTCATTGACCTGCAGTGATTACAGGGTAATAGTGAGACCCTTCTCACTGTTCCTCAGCAAGTGGTGGGTGCTAGGGGGATAAGCAATTTCAGGGAGGACAGAGGAAGGGCAGAACTGAGCCCTGTTGGGCATGGGTAACATGTTGGAGGTGCCACTCTATGAAAATGCAACATTTGTGTGGCCGGGTTTCTGGATTTTTCTAGGATCCTGGCATCCAGTATCCTCGTGCCCTAAATGTTCAGGTCCCTCTACCTAAAAAAGAGCTACATCCAGGCCTGTAGACCTCAGAGAGCATCTTTTCTTTGTCCCATCTCTCAGAGAGCCTCTTCTCAAAAGATTCACATGGTGTCTATATATTTCAGGGCCCGTTCACTCACTCACTTATTCATTCATTCAGCACATGTTTGCTAAGCACTTACTGTGTACCAGCCACTGTTTTTGGAATTGGGGACAAAACAGTGAAAAAGGCAAAGTTTCAGTTCTCCTGGAGCTTATATTCTCATTATAAAAAGAGACATAACAAGTCAAGCAGTCATAAGGGCTAGGAGAAAAAATAAAGTAGAGTAAGGGGTTAGAGAGTGACAGGACTGCTATGTCGGAGAGGGTGGCCTCTTGGGAGTGTGGTCTTCGAGTGCGCCCTGTGGACAAGGGAGTGAGAGCATCATTCTAGGCAGAGGGACAACACATGCAAATACCTGCGATGGGGGCGCCCTTAAGGTGCTCACAGATTAGCAAAGTGGCTGGAGAGCAGGAGAGAGGCGGCGGGAGCTGAGGCGGGGGGAAGGCACTAAATGTCATAACTCAGTTAATGCAAACTCCTCCCACTGAGTGATTGGGGCCATTGGTGTTTTAGGTGAGCTGGGGATGGAGGAATTTGGGGGCCACAGAGTCTTTGAAAGCACTGATAATTCACAGCCATCCCTGGAAATGGCTCTATCTTTCCTCCCAGAGGCAAATCCTGAGAGCAGAAGGTCTGTAGGTTCTGGTTTCCTGCTGTATCAGCTGACATGTCACGTTTCTGACTCATATTGAATTAGGTGGGATTTGAACAGACCCAGCAGATCACTGGCATTCACTAAGTTGACAACAGCCATTCCAGCTACTTATGAGCAACTCCAAATCAATGCAGTCAATATTTTGGAATTGTGCTGAGGCCCATATTCAAACAATGTGGAGGGCAGTGAAGGAAGCTCTTCAGGAGACTTCAGGAGAAATTCTCTGGAAAAACAGCTACCAGGTGAGAGATCAGGTGTGAGAGTTGAACGGGCTATAGATTTAGAATTTGTGGCTATGCATGGGAAATCCTGGCTTCAGATAAGGATAATTTTTAGGCAAGAGCTAGGATTAAGAATTTGCAAAGAAAGAGCTCAGGATCCATTCCCTGGGAATGTCAAGGGTCTATTGCATAAGTTTCTTTTTCCTGAGAAACTCCTTAGTAACCAGGTGACCTAAACTCACCTCCTTGTGGTATATCACCTTGACTGTACTTACACACGACCCTCTAGGACCCTGAGTACTTAATTAACCTATGGTTTAGCTCATGGATTGAACCAGATTAATACAGTTGATAATTATCTTTCTTGGCTTTCTCTGTTTAGTGAGGACTCAATGAATATTGTTGATTGAGTGAATGACTTGAAACCACTAATAGAAATGAAAAAAAGAGCTAGTATCATAAGAAACACCTAAAATAAATAAACAATTCCTATTATAGCATAATTGCTTTCATGTTTATTGTCTTTTAAAATAAGATATCCAGTTCTAAGCTGGGGGTTGAAATAACTTACAGAGCCAGAGAATAATCTCTATTTCTCTTATTCCAATATGAGACCTTCATTCATTGACTCAACAAATATTGTTAAGCCCCCTCACCGTGCCAGTCTAGTACTACATGCTAAGGGAACATAATATGAAGTTTATGATCTGCTTGGAGACAGACAGGCAATTAGGCAGTTTCACCATGCCACAGCTTCTTCCCAGCTACCATAATCATAGCCAGGCTCTCCCCCAGACTGCTGGTTTTAGAGCCTCTGAAGAAAGGTATCTTTTACTGGGAACAGTCAGTCTCAAGTTCAGGGCCAAAACCTCTTGGGGCTCTCAGATGTGTTTCAGTCTGTTCTTCGGCTCATGGCAGCTCTCTTGTTCACTTTTCTCAATCGTACTTCACAAACGGGCACAGGTAACCTTATTGGGAGAATGATGGCTGCTCCAGGCATTCCTTTCTTACCACTGCTGCAGGGGGACGGAACTGGCTTTGAATGCCCCCACTGGCTGCTTCACTCTGGGAAGTGAGTGTGGCTTACTGTCAAATCCCTCCCTTCCTCCACCCATGACATTGACATTCCTTGGCTCCTTTAGGGAGCCGGGGCATTTCAATTCCATTTCCTGCGTTCCATTCCGTTTTCCCACTATCTGCCCCCTTGCTATGGACCGAATGTGTCCTCCTAAAATTCATATGTTGACACCTTATTCTCCAATTAGGGATTTGCAGGTGGGGCCATTGGGAAGTCTTTAGATCATGAGGGTGGAGCCCTCATGAATGAGATTAATGCCCTTCTAAAAAGAGAGATGATTATTCTCTTCACCATGTGAGGATGCAGCAAGAAGGTGGCTGTCTGTAAACCAGGAAGAGAACCCTCACCAAGAACCTGACCATGCTGGCACCCTAGTCTTGGACTTCCTGCCTCCAGAACTGTGAAAAAAAAATGTTGTTCAATCCCCTCAGTTTATGGTACCTTGTGATAGCAGCCCAAATGGATAAAGACACCCCCGTAACTGCTTGTCTACAGTTCACACTGGCTACTCTAGGAGAAAGGTAAACACAAGTAGGCTAGAGACAGGAAACGTGGTTACCATAGTATGAGTGTCTACAATGTTCCAAGAACCCTGACTCCCAATTTGTATACATCGTTCGCTTTTCTTTCCAAGAGCTCAGTCTGTAGAGTCGGGCAGATGGAGATTGGAAGCCCAGCTCTGCCTTTTGCTAGGGTGACGGGCAAGTGACTCAGCACTCCGAGGCCCCTGATCCTGAGAGAGCCAGCGGGGCCCAGCACACACCCTGCGTCCAAACACCAGGGCTGCGCTCATAAAACCGGGTGACCTCGGCGGGCTGCTTCTGGACATGATAATAACAGGACTCACCACAATCGGATGGTTGTGAAGCTCAACTGACTTAATATAAGTAAGAGACTTAGAGTAGTAACCAGCTTGAGGTAAAAACAAGCTATTATTTCACATCTAGTTGAAGATTTTTTTTAAAAAGTGTGATTTCAGCACAGTGTTCGACGAGAAGCACACAACAAAGTATAGCTATTATTGAAGTTATTATTATTACTTATTTTGCATTACTTTAATAATATTATTCATTACTATTATTACTTTCAGACATAGAGGTGACAGACTTGGGGTTGTCCCTGCTAAAGCAGTTGAAAGGAGAATGACAAAAGAAAAGGCTACAGCTTCTTCTTCTTCTGTTTTTTAAATTTTTATTTTATATTGGAGTATAAGTGATTAACAATGTTGTGTTAGTTTCAGGTGTACAGCAAAGTGATTCAGTTATACATATACCTGTATCTATTCTTTTTCAAATTCTTTTCCCATTTAGGTTGTTAGGTAATATTGAGCAGAGTTCCCTGTGCTATGCAGTAGGTCCTTCTTGGTTATCCATTTTAAATATAGCAGTGTGTACCTGTTAGTCCCAAACTCCCTAACTATCCCTTCCCACCTTCCCGCCGGTAACCGTAAGTTTGTTCTCTAAGTCTGTGAGTCTGTTTCTGTTTTGTAAATATGTTCATATGCATCATTTTTTTTTTAGATTCCACATATAAGCGATATCATACAATACTTGTCTTTGTCTGACTTACTTCACTCAGTATGATAATCTCTAGGTCCATCCATGTTGCTGCAAATGACATTATTTCATTCTTTTTAATGGCTGAGTAATATTCCACTGTATATATGTACCACATCTTCTTTAGGCATTCCCCTGTCCATGGACATTTAGGTTGCTTCCATGTCTTGGCTATTGTAAACAATGTTGCAATGAACATTGGGGTGCATGTATCCTTTCAGACCATGTTTTTCTCCAGTTATATGCCCAGGACTGTGATTGTGGGATCATATGGTAACTCTATTTTTAGTTTTTTAAGGAACCTCCATACTGTTCTCCACAGTGGCTATACCAATTTACTTGCCCACCAACAGCGTAGGAGAATTCCCTTTTCTCCACACCCTCTCCAGCATTTATTAATTGTGGATTTTTTGATGATAGCCTTTCTGACTGGTGTGATGTAATATCTCACTGCAGTTTTGATTTGCATTTCTCTAATAATTAGCGATGTTGAACATCTTTTCCTGTGCCTCTTGGAAAAGGCTGTAGCTTCTTATCACTCAAAGCGTGGCCAGGATCCACAGCACGGACATCGCCTTTGACTTTGGTGAAGTTCAGGAGCTCAGACTTCGGCCCCAGACCTACCACTCAGAATCTGCATTTTAAACTAGATCCCAGGTGAGTCAGGGGCATGTTCAAGGTGGAGAGGCACCGCTCCAGTGCGCTGGTCCTCAACCCACTGGAATCACATTTGAAACACACTGATGTCTAGACCCTCCCCCCATCCTCCCACCACCCCAAAATTCTGGCTCCATTGGCTGCATTACGAATGTTAAAACTGCTGTGCAGTCATGGTTGACACCCACCCATCTAACTTTTGGTCCATGGGGAGTTAGGCTGCAGGGATGGATGGGAGTTTAGTTTAGATTCTTCAGCAAGTGCCAGTAAGAGGGTTTGTTTTTCTTCGCATCAGGCCCAGTGGAATGATGGAGGGACATGGAGAGAACACATTCTTCTCTCCCGCCCCCGCCATTCCCCGTCTTCATTCCAACTATGGACACGTGACAAGGCTCTGTGCAGGCTTCTTGGCCAATGTTTCTGTTTCTCTGGTTGCGGGTCACAGTGTCCAGGCTAGGCTGGCTGGCAGTCTCTCTGTCAGTCCCGTGTACCTGGGGCTTGGCTTTTTGGCGGTGGGAGTTTGTATTTCCTTGAAATGGGGTTCATCTCCTTCCTTCATCCACTCCTGCCCACTGCTCACAGCACCCAGAGCCTGCTGACCTTTCCTGTGAGACCCTTGACCCCTGGTAGAAAATTCCCTTTCCCACCCGGCTCAGGCCGGTTATCTAAGTGACTGTTGCTGTGAGGAGGACGGCTCATGCCCCATCGTAAGGCCAAGGACTCTCCTGAGGGCCAGTCTTCTATTGTTTTGTGGGAATGAGGGTCATGGGGTTGTCATTTTCTGAATTTTTCAGAGAAGCTAACAACTTGGGGTTTTATGGAAAAAAAAATGTAAATGTTGACAGCTAGTTAACAAAAAACTTCCAAGTCCTGATAGGCAAATAAAACATTTCCAGAGCTCTGACTTGCCCCCTGTTCTAAACAGCCCATTTGGATTGCAAAGATTCCACAAGCCATGGAGGCTAATCCAAATGATCTCGCTGGACCTTTGGAGCTGCTAGAAAAGGGGAGACACCCGGAGCCCCCTAAGCCACGTGGCCAAGGGTTTTTAATCCAATGACTTGTTAGTTTGGTAGCCCCTCTGCTGAAGGTACACCTTCCATAGGCCTAAGCATGGCTGTTTCTGACACTCACCACCTAAGACCTCTGTATGTCCTCCTAGGGGGACAGGGGACCTCTCTGCCTGACCTGGGGCCAGATATGGTAGGAGTTGTGCAGGGCAGTCGTATTTCCCTAGGACAGCAGAACGGAAGGAAAGAAAGGGCGGTTTACACTCTCCAATCTTCTCCCTCCCCTCTTTTCTGCCCTCCCTGAATGACAGACAGCCCCAGCGTTTGACAGAGCCCCTTGTTTAACGCTGCCACGTCTCTGCTAGTGACCGAATGTTTCTCCCTCAATATCGTCTTTATACAAGATGACGTGACTTGTGTTTGTTGCTAATATTAGATCTGTAACAGATGCCCTCATTGTTGGGCCCTGGGTCCATGTGGAGCAGATTAATAAAAAGACAAAGGCCTCAAATACTCAGTGACTTTAAGAGCAGAATTTGCTTCAAGGGACAGGGGCCTTACACTGTGTTGGGCAAGGTGAGGGGACAGGCCTGTGAGAGACCAGGAATTGAGACCACAGTCTAAATGCCATTGGAATTGTAGGCAGAGCTCTTGGGGTAAACGGGCAGGGAGCATAAAGCATCAAGAAGAGGCATCTTCATGTGGAGACAAACAGTAATGTGGTTAAAATGACAGGTCATCTAGTCACCACTGATGGACAAAATTAGGAGACAGGGGAACCGGGTAGCAAGTCTAGGAAGACAGTAGATAGTTCAGTGAACATGGCCAATGTCGTGGTTCTTTTGGCTCCTTTCCATTTTTCTCAATAAAGCCTTTTTAGACAGATCAGAAGAGGGTGGTCACCTACCATGTACCTCCTGGGTCTTAGCATGGACCACTGGGACTTTCTTTGCCCCTCCCTCATCTTCTTTTTGCACGATAATTTGTGTTTGTGTTTTATCTTTAATTTATTTTATTGAAGTATAGTGGATTTATCAATACAATGTTGCGTTAATTTCTGCTGTACAGAAAGGTGATTCAGTTATATATATATATATATATACATTCTTTTTCATGTTCTTTTCCATTATGGTTTATCCCAGGATATTGAATATAGATCCCTGTGCTATACAGTAGGACCCTGTTGTTGATCCATTCTATACATAATAGTTAGCATCTGCTAATCCCAAACTCCCAATCCATCCCTCCCTCACCCTGTGTTGTGTTTTTCAATATCTGCTGAACGTGTTTTGTTTTTTTCCAAATTTTTATTTAGTTGCCTGAACCTTGGGGAAGTTCCTGTTGCACAGCGAGGTGGAGATCGCGTCTGACTGTCTCGCCTGCTACGTGGACCCACACACAGCAGGCTTTGTCCTAATGAGCATTTTCTGCCCACAGTGATCCCAGCGCTAGTGCCTCGGAAGGCTACCTGAGACTTGGTCAAGGCCAGTGGATCAAGGGTTTTTTTGGTCTCTGGAGGGTTGAGCTGCAAAGGTTCTGTGCTATCTTGATTTGGAATTGGATTGTCCAGGTGAATCCTGCAGCTAACCTGTTTATAATCTGTTTAATCTTTCTGAAAAGAAAACCAGAGCCCTAAAAATACCTGTCTTGTACATTCCAGATTTTTGTAATTGCATTTTTTCCCCCTAAAGGAAAGACTGGCCACCTACCTACAGTGAAACTATATGGAAGAAACAAACTAACATTTGTTCAGTTTTGCTATAGGTTAAGTGCTTCACATTGTTTAGTTCATTTCATTCTCATGTCAAAAATGTGAGGTATGTATTATTATTCCCATTTTACAAATGAGGGATTTAAGGCTCAGAGAGCTCAAAAAGCTGATAAATGGCAGTGCTTAGATTTAAATCAAAGTCTCCTGATACCCAGACCTCAGCTTTTTCCATTTATCTGCACTTCTGGAGTTCTTTTGCAATTGCCAGATGCTGTTCTATTCAGACTAAGACAGACACATATAGACAGAGATAGGACTGAAGGTTTTCCTTAATATATTTTGCAGTGATAAAAGTAAACAGCAATTATTTTAAATTCATAAGTAGTTATAATGGAATAGATACTTAGGCAAATAGATTTCTGAAATAAATGTTTAAAGTTCCGTGTTGAAAATCAAGATGACCTGGTAGAAAGCTGAGATTGTGAGTTCCAGGACAGCTGAGACCATGTTTCATACACTCTGTGTCTCCAGCAATTAGCACTGAGCCTAGCCCACAGTGGGGAGGAAGGCACTCAGTGTTTGCTGAATGAATAAATAAGTGTCTCCTCTATCCACATCAATATTTGGAAAAGAAGAGACCATCTACTTAAGTTAAATGGTCCTCCTTCACCCACTGAACAGACTGTTGTCTTCAACATTACTGCCATAGACTGAATGTTTGTCTCCCTCCAAAGTTCATGCGTTGAAACTTAAGTGATGGTATTTGGAAGTGGAGCTTTTGGGAGGTGATTAGGTCATGAGAGTAGAGCCCTCATGAAAGGGATTAGTGCCTCTAGAAAGACACCACAGAGAGGGCCTCCAGAAGAGTGAGAAATAAATGCTTGTTTCTAAGCCATTATGATATTTTGTTATATCATCCTGAAAGGACTATGAAAATACTAAATAATATTAACAGGGGTTAGGCAAGAGAGCCAAGCCAAGCGGTTTATCCATATCTGGAGAAGGTGGATTTTGGTCATCTTGCTTCATCAGAACCTCCATTTCCTGTTTGTATTATAAAATGACTTAGTGCCTTGGTGATCTATCAACAGCTAGTGAAAATGAAATACTCCTGTGAGTTTTTTAAAAAGGTATATTTACGAAAGCTACAGTGGTTTCCAAACTTCAACTGAATTTAATACTATTTGCTTTGAAAAAGAATTTCATTTTTTCTCTTGTAAGATAGTTTTTCTGTATAAAATTTTAAATACACAAAAATAAAACAAAATAATTTTACTTAACTATCGTGCAAAGGCAATTAGTGAGCTTTTCTCAGTCTTTTATTATCCTTTGCGTATGTTCACACACTGTGATCATACCATGCGTAAGTTTTTTATTCTACTTTTCTAATTACTCTTTCTACTATAAACATATTGATAGAACTTCATTTTCCCTTTTTTCTGGAAAGTAAAAAATAATTTCATAATACAAAGGCAATATATGTTTGTTTTAGTTAAATAAAACAATACAGATGAAAGATACACAGATTATTCAAAATGAAGAAAATTTAAAATGTGGAAGTTTAAAACAGAATGTTCCGCTTTCTCCCATTGACAGTCGAATACATTTTAAAAGGGAACACACAATCAGCAAGAAACAAAAGGCCAGGGAAGCTCCTTTTGATGCCCTGTCTAAATATATAACATTCACTCATGTCTGCGTTTCTGCCATCTGAATAAACTCCTTTTGGGGCCCAGAGTTGAGCTGAATTAAAGTTGGTAGGGGAGCCTTAGGAGTTGCTTATAGAACCAGTCTCCAAGGTTCACTAGAGCATCACTGGAAATTTGCTGGTATTTAGAAAATGTGTTTATTGCATCTTCTCTTAGGGATAGCGGGGTCTGTAATTGGAAAACAAGACTCTCATTAGTCACTCGGGGAATGGTAGTCCAATGATCACTATCCTCCTAAGAACAGCAGTTGGTTAACTTAGGGCTTTGGATTTGTTCCCTGGTGTGTGCAGCTTTGGGGTGAGAGCTGGATTTCTGAGCCTCACTGTCAGAGATCCTACTTCTCTGCTGTGTCTCAGAGTACCAGTCGCTCTAATAAATGATTAGGAAAAGAATGTTGATCTAAAGAGGCATCAAATTTTTACCTGTCCAAGGTATCCACATCTCAGTGGGTCTCAGTTATATCACCTGAGATCTTGGCTAAGATAAAGGGATGGGTACCAGATGCTTCCACCAACTCCAGGCCAAGTATGAAGAGCAGCTTCTCACTTTCCTGGGAAATGGGTCAGTCATGTTATCATTTGCCATTGCGATATTGGACATTTGTTTAAAAATGAGCTATATAAGTTGGCTCTGATGAAGTTAGAAGAGCTATATATATTTTATATCTATATCATCTATTAAATATTCATTTAGTACTGTTTATGTGCTATGTATTTTTCTAAGCACTTTGTATCCTGAATTTCATCACATCTAAGATGCCACTGATTATAAGCTACACCATTATTTTTCATGCCACTGAGGCAACTAAACTATGCTATGCTATTGACTGTAAATTGCACCTCAATTTCAGACATGTTAAAATGTGAAAAATGCATGTCTCAGAATCAATGAAACATGGTATATTAATGCACGTTGTCATAATTAAAACAACTCTAGGAGGTAGGTTCTATCATTATCCTCATTTTGTAGATGAGAAAAGTGAGGCATAGAGAGGTTCCACAATGTGCCCAGGATCACACTGCATTTGCACCCAGACAGTCGAACTCCAGGGCCCGGCTCATAACCACTACACTCTTCTCCCTGCAGATAAGGAAAGCCGAAAAAAAGTTTCAGAAAAGTTATTTTAAATATTTCTCTGCATGAGGAGACTCAATGTTATTCCTGTCTGCAGTTGTCCCCTAACATCTGGACCAATATCGCAAAGCTGAACAATCCGGAACTGCTCAGGAGTTCTATGGACCACAGGTCTTTTTTAGTGCAAGCTCATGGGGTGAGAGTGTGCACATGGACACATGGCTTCTTCTATGAGGACTGAGGTTGTCTAGTGTTACTTCTAGACATCATCCAAGGTTTAGCTCTGCTAGAAAGAAGAGAGTTCTGTCCACAGTTTCAGGACAGCGTGATTCAGCCTCCTGTTGGCTTGGGTGTCAACCACCACTTTTGACTCTGAGGCCCTCTGCTTCTCACTTGAGGGTTGAGCCTGGTATGCTTTCCTAGGTTTAGTCATGATTAGGAAAATAAATCAGGCATCCTCACCCAAATAGGAGCTACTCCTCAGCCTCCTTGCCTCTCCTCATAATCCAAATGGGGTTAATTTCCTCCTTACCTGTCAATTTCATACAAGTGTTTGACAATCAACAGAGAGGAGTGACAAAGAAGTAGCTTCAGGGACCTAGAAATTTAACCATTATTCCAGTTTACAAGCCACAGTTTCAACATATCTCATCATTAAGTATGATTTTACACCATTGCTACTGTCTTTCCAGAGCTACTTCTCCCCAGATTAGCTTCAGCGACCCTTCTCTGCCCTCATAGCACATAGCTCTCTTAAAGAGCACTTCTCACACTGTATCAGAACCCCTTGTCTGTCTGTCTGTCTGTCTTCCCTACCTACTTCAAGCTCTGTGGTACAAAGTTCTGTATCTGTCTTGCCCTGGGCTAGAGGTGACACAGCATGAAGTCTACGTTACAGAACTCACTCGTGGCGTGAAAGTCCCCCAGCGTTGACCTTCCCTGTCTAAGGCAGAGCATCAGTTAAGTTCTGCTTTCTTTTCTGGTTACCCATGGAGCCCTGCGAGGTGCTGGCATGAGAGCAGAGACCAAGTCTAACCTCGTTCCTCCCTGAATACTCGGCATCTAGCCAGTGCTCATGGTAGATGTTTTAAAAACATTTTGAAAATGAATGAATGAACTAGAGCCATGAGACTCCAAATGAAATTTCATGGAAGGGTATTTTTCCCTTTCTTTTATTCATTTATTTACTCACTGTATTGAATACTTACTGTATAGCAGGCACGATGTTTATGTCTGAGGGGGAAGGTACCAATTAGATACAGGGGAAATACTGGGATTAATAGGCACAATCAGGGAATTCCCTGGTGGTCCAGTGATTAGAACTCCGTGCTTCCACTGTATGGGAACTGGGTTCGATCCCTGCTCAGGGAACTAAGATCCCACAAGCTGCAAAAGAAAAAGGCACGATCAGAAAGGGCCCTTAACCTCACGTAGGGCAGGAGCAGGGCAAGGGGTGAGTGAGGACATGCTTGTTAGGAGGATGGATGACTTGAGGAACTAATGTTTAGCTGGATGTGTTTTAAAAAAAAAAAAAAAAGCTCAATGAAAGAGATGAAGGGATGGGAATACATGGTGAGAATTCCAGGCCAAGGGAAGTATTTTATGACGCAAAGTCTCAGGGACACGAGAGAGCGCTGTCTGTGGTAGAAACTGCAAGAAGTTGAATAGCACTGCTCAGAGCATAGACAGCCGGGTGGCACAGGCCAGAGGTGAGGCCCAACAGGGAGGGATCAGATCTCAGTGGTTTTGGGGGTCGGGTAGGGAGCAGGGTTTCATCCTAAGGCAAATGGAGAGCGATTGACGGGCTGTAAGAGTAGGATGATGTCATTAGATTTATTTTAGGAAGTCACTCCAGCTGCAGAATGGATTGGCGGGGATGAAGGGATGAAATACTGGGTATGAGAGATGAGGTGGTGAGGACTGCAGGGCTGGAGAAGGGTCTAGTTTGACCCATGTCTTCAAACAGCTTGGAACACAATCAACCAAACCACTGAAATCCAAGTAGAATGTCATTTTATTCCACATCAGCCATTATTCTTCTCCTTCAGGTCTTTGCTGACAGCTACCGACAGATGTTGGATTGGCATGGGTGTGAGTGCAGAGGCCTAAGAGGACCTGGTTTGAAACCTCGTCCCCAGGAGAAGAGCATCAGTGGCAAAGAAAAGGGACCAGAGGTGATCAAATGGAGACAGTGAATTTTCACTCATAAAGATGCTGTGAAAGACAGGCTTCCCCTAGAATGAGCTGTCAGTAAAAACTTTAATTAGATCAAGGTACTCCCATGAGATACTGTGTTCTAGAATCTTGGGGTGAGGACCTTTGTAATTTGCAAAAGTAAACTCAATATCATCATATAACTTCTCTTTGGAAAGCAGGCAAACAAAAAGAAGCTCTCTTGTTTGTACTATAAACTAAAAGGAACTAAAGTAGACAAAATCACCCTGGCTGTGGGATGTGCAAATGTTCTGTGTTATGTGCGTGTTGGTCACTGACAGGGGTCTGGGGAAAAACTAGAATTTCCCCAAGGGGGTGGGGGAGTAGTGGCAGAGATAGTTATGCTTATCAAAGGGGGGGGGGGGCAGGGATCAAGAAAGGTTGAAAAACAGTGAATTAAAATCATATATATGCTTTAGTCATAAAAACTGAGAATTTATTTTTATATTCTGCATTTTTTCATACACAACATAATTATCAAATTTGACATCTATTACTCCAGACTCTGTGGTAGCCAACGGGACCCGGAGACTAAGAAGGGACCACCCTGTTCCGCGAAGTACATGATCTAGTAGAGAAGACAGACAGAGGAGTGATTAATACCCTTACATGACAAGCAGCATAATAGAGCATGTATAAAGAACATGAGAAAGAGAGGGATTGATTTCTAGTTGTTTAATTATGTTTAGAGTTGACAACATGAATCGACATGTATAATCCTAGATAGTAATATAAATATTAAAAAATCCCATGAAAACCATAATCCTCACAGCCTGCCATGGAGGACATGGCAGAGGTGTACAAGGGTAAGGATGACCTGGCTGAGGGACAAGTACCATGTGACCAGGGTCATCAACTCCAGATCAAAGGGGACTCCAAGTCTAGTTGTTACTGTGACATCACACTGTATGTGTCATTTTTTTTTTTTTAATTAAGAAATAAATTTAGGTTTCATTTCAGGGGCCAAACATAGTCAAACTTTTCAGGTATTGAAGCCTCCAAGGCATTGGTTCTTAAGCTCTAAAATGTGCTTTTCTGACAATTTCTCTCCTATTTTCTAGGCTCACCTCATGGATTTGCTGTGACTTAGAGGAAAGGCCAGGCTTAGGAAGCAGACGGGCCTGGCTCAAACCTGGCTCAGGACTCACTGATTATGCCATCCTGGACAAGCATCTGAACGGTCTGGTCCAGTTCCCCACGTGGCACACTGAGGAAATAAGATTAAATAATAAGATGTGAGTGAAGGCACCCTAGTATGCACTCTGCTTCTGTCTCAACCACCACCCCACACCAAGCTACCATCTCTTATCTGAATCTTTATACATGTTTTTCTTCATTCATTCTGGGCCACTCCAGTCTGCCCATTTCTGCCCAGAAAGCAGATGTGATTGTGTCTCGGCCATTGAAAGATCAAAAGCCTCAACATGATTTATAGAATATTTCTTTCCAAACTGCAGGACATGAGCCATTAGTGGGTCATAGAAACAACTTTGTGGGTTACCAGCAGCATGTTTTTTAAAGGGGAACAAAATAGAACACAACAGAAATACTAGATTGCAATGTCAATTTGAAGCATAAGGATTATTACATGAAGCTTGCTTTCTCAGTATGGGTCCCAGTTTTAGTATTTTCTGAGAGATGAAATAAGTGCACCTGTGAAACAAAAATAAGACAATGGTGGGGGGCAGAGAAGGAAGCTATATACACTTGAAAAAGCTAAGGGGACAGAAATGAGCTGTTAAAAATTAAAAGTTTGATAGGAGAAATGAAAAAGACAATAGAAGTAGGTTTACAAGATAAAGATGAGAAAAAATTTCAGAAGGTAAAGCATAGTCATAAAGGGATAGAAAATTGGAAGATGAAAAGACACAAAAATTGGAGGTCCAGTCCATGACGTCTGATATCCAAATACAGGAGTTAATGTACAGAGGGAAATACTAGAGGAAGCTGTCAAAGAAGTAACTAAAAAGTTTTCATAAAACTAAAGAACCAGAATTTTGAGACGGAAAACATTTAAGAGCACTGGGACAAAGAAAAGCTCCTCTAAACTAACAGAGAGGAACACAGAACACTAGGCCTAGGAATCACACTTACGTCTCCCGTATTCCTCGCACCATACTCACAAAACAATAAAACAAGTTAATAAAGCAAACCCACAACCCCAGTTAGAATTAAAGGTATAATTAAAACCAAAATTAAAAGTACAATTAACATATAAAGAGGAAAGACCCCATAAGATAATATTTATCTGTCTCTGGATGGGCAAATAACTTTCTAACTTTCTAAACATAAAGGCCATGAAAGGCATTACAAAGGAAAAGACCGACTCAACATTTTAATATATTAAACTGAAATATATGTGAAAACCATTTAAAATTAAAATTAAATATAAATTAAAGAAATGGCAAACTGGGAAAAATCTATGAACAGATTAAACAAAGGGTTTAATATGGAAAATATTCACATGAGCAAGTAAAATGTTAATATATTGTGTAAAATATGCAGAAGAGTCACATAATATATAAAATGTTCATGTAAGTAGATGAGAAAAAACACTAGAACCATTTTAGAGAAAAATGGGCAAAGGATATGAAGCAATACAAATGGCTAGCATTCATTGAAGAAAAACAAGTCAATCTTAGTTGTAATCTAAGAAGTATAAATGAAAACTTGAGCTACACTTTTTCACCAAAATTTTTCACAATAATTTTCTTACCAAATTATTAAAGATTTTTTTTCAGAGTAAAGTTAATGGTGAGGATGTAAAGTGATATGTTTCTGGAAAGTTTTGGCAATACATGTTAAGGATTTTAAAGGTTGAAATCTTGCAATGCAGTAATTCCATTTCTAGTTATCTAATCCAAGGAATTTCATTATTTAACTAATCTTTTACCAAATATACTGATCTAGGTACTGAAATATAGGATATTTATAAGGGATTAGTAATACTTGTGGAAAAGTAAAAAACAAAATAACTGTCCAATAATAGGGGGAAAGTTGAGTCACATATCTCCATCCAATAGAATTTATTTAGCCATCAAATACGACGGTTATAATTATTTTCAATAAACGGTAAGTAGACTTTCTAACGTGAGAAGAAATTTATTAAACACAGCATTTAGATATTGGCTGTCAGCAGAAACAATGGGTAACGTCTGAGGCATTCTGTCGACAATCCTCATTTGAAATAATAGCTTTGAAATATGCACAGAACGTGAAAGACAAGAAGGCTTTCCTGCTGTCCTGAAATCGTTGAGCAATCTGTACAATAAGCAATCTGGACAATGGCCACAGTGAGAGGATTTATTAAACTTACTTCACGTCTTACCTTCCCCAGTTTAAAACACACACACACACACACACACACACACAAACACACACACACACACACACACCAGGAAAGCTTAGAGGAATTATTTTTGAAAGACTCCTAATTTCCAGAAATCCATCAAGTCTAATCATTCTGATAAATATACTTTTCTTCAATTGTCAGAATTGTCAAGTTTCCTTAGAGGAAGAATTTCTGTGTTACTGGGGATACCAAGAATAAGGGTAAAATGGAAGAGTAACTGAAATGAAAGGGTACTTATTCTCAACTAGTACCTGTGGCTCCAATTGAAAGAAACATGGAGGCCGTTTCACAGTAAAAGCAACCATCTGAGACTCGTAGAGAAGACATTTGTCTGGAGCACTGAAGGATCACCGTAATTGTACCCAGCAAATTCTGAGAAGTTTTGATTTGAGCACAGAGTTACACTTAGAAAATCAGAGTGTTTCCTTTGGATGCTCAATATCTGAAGACTAATGTGTATCTAGATTATTTATTTTATATAGATGGTAGCCTGGCCTCATACCTCCTAGGATCCTTAGAAATGTAAAAAGGAAATAATTTCGTTTATAAAACAAATACAGGGGACTTCCCTGGCAGTCCAGTGGTTAGGACTCTGTGCTTCCACTGCAGTGGGATGGGTTTGATCCCTGGTCAGGGAACGAAGATCCCACATGCCACATGGCCAAGCCAACAAAAACAAAAACAAAAACGAATACTCAACTCAAGGCTTGTTTTAGTTGTCTATTAAGAATTCAATAAAAAATGAGGGCCTGTGTGATATTCATAATCAGCATTTTAGGGTTTATTAGGGGAAAGACCCTTAGCATGGTATTTAAATTTTTGACATTACTTTTCCTTGTAAATTGTTTCACTCTTCTCTTTTCATTTCTTTAGAGGAAGGTTTCATATAGAATGAAAAATTTGATTATATATTTATATAGTTTTAAATAAAATCATTGTAGAAGAATTTTTAAGATTAAAAATTACAGTGAGATGGGGAGATTATCACATGATACAGGTGACGGGTACTTGTAGATCCTCAGGGTCTAGCTTGAGTGGTAACAGCTATAAGGAGGAGAGGAAGGAAAGCTGGATACGTGGGTCCTTATCTAAGGAAGGAGAGCACAGGAAGCCTCCCTGGGGTACACAGATGTCCCTGGGGCCTCACTGTAGACTGTCGTGGGATCCCCTGACATCACCGACTATATGTCTAGGGAGAGGGAGATGTAATAGCCAACGGTAACTAGGATACTGTATTCCCATCCTTAGAAAAAAAGATTTCTAAAGGAGGAAGTTAATTTCAGGAGAGAGATGATCAATTTGTACTAAACAAGTTGGTTTTCAGGGGCTCAGTGGCCAGTCAAGAAGGAAAAGCAAATCAGAAGCGCAGGAGAAAGTCAGTGTTGTTAGAGAAAGCTATGGCAATAAATTATATCTTTAAAGAGAGAGGGTGTGATACTAAAGAAAGCCATGAACAGAAAAAGGAGATTGAAAGGGAGAAATAAAAAAAGTTAAAAGAGAGATGAGAATTGAGCTCTGAAATAAGACTGCATTTGTATAGTGGAAAAAGAAGTGGAACCAAGGAGAAAGAAAAGAACCGGAGAAGACTATCAGTACCCTAGAGGTCAGAGACATTTTAGGAGGAAGGAGGTGTTCCATGAATCAATGATGTAGAGAGATAAAGTGTAACCCATGGAGGCGCACTTGGGAGACAATGTGATGATTGACAGAGATCAATTTCAGTGGAGAAGTGGGGTCAGAATCAGAAGACGAGAGAGATGAGGAAATGTTTTTGTAAAGGTAGATAATTTTTGTTTATGTTTTGACATGTTCGGTATTGAAAGGAAGGTAAGAGAAAGGATGTAGCTTAAATCAGGAAACACACTGATGACTGATGATTTAAGTCTTTACAGAGGTGATAGTGATCATTTAATTGACCATAGTTTTGGAATGCATGGGAGGTGTCAATTTAAGGAGTTTAAATGGCAAGATTAGCTGTGGAGAGGGGGAGTATCTTCTCTTCCCCTGAGATAGGAGAGTAGGGAGAAAGATGTGGTGTAACCAAGAGGAGTGAGACTGGAGTGTGCGCCAAATGATTTTAGTTACTTATTATTTTAATAAAAATTTTTGGAGTGTGCACCATATAGAGTACCAAGATCCCTTGGAAAATTTGATGATGAACAAGACCTAGACAATGCTCTCAAAGTAGTTTTATATGGAAGATAAGACAAGCACAAAAATAACTCTAGAGATTGAGAACACAAGCTATTAAGTTAAATATAAATTTTTCTACACCTCAGTTTCTTCCTCCATAAAATGGGAATACTGAGAGTAACAGCTATGTTTCAAGCATCCCATTCTCTTGCTAGCTTACATTTCCTAGTGTTCTAATAGAAGTATTTCACCGAATGGAGACATTCAGCCCATGAATCAAGCACTGTTTCATTCTCCATCATTGCCCTCATGTTCTCATTTCCTTTTTTACCCAGGATAAATTTACTGGTCCATCATTTTAATCACTCTCTTATCCCTCCATCCAATCCATCAAGACACTTGTTCCTCTCTCCTTGAGATACACATGGCTGGAAAACCCTAACCCTGATGATACCTTACTATTTGCTTTCTTCCCATCTTTTGGGTCCCCTTGTCGATGGAGGAAAATTCCACAGAGTCATACAATATGAGTTCAGGGAACACATCAAGACCAAGGCACACATAGGCTCTGCATTTCTTCAGCGTCTACATGGAGAGGCATCCCATGTTGAGGAGGGTTTTGTTCTAGTGGAGGCCCCTTCCCCATTGCTCTTCCTTCATATAGGGCTTTGAAGACAGCAACCTTACTAGGAAAGGGAGCTTCAGACTGCTTGGGGAATTAAGCGGCCTAGATATCATGCCAGCCATTTACAGGAGCTGCCTGGGAAAGCCAGTAGCCCTGTACGTTAGGAGGCACCTGGGGACCTTGGGTCCTTTTGGATGCTATAGCCCTCCAGTCATGGAAGGAGTCTAGGCTAGCCCGTTGTTCAGGCATCTTAGGACGAACATCTAGGGTCATTTTTGAACAATGCTTCTCCTTCATAACAATCTATCCCAAGACCCTTGAGTGCTCATCAGGTGTTTCTGGAATAGGAAGAGAGAGATTATTTGACTTCCACCCAATCTTTAGAGGCTAAGTTAACTGCATTTGTCACATTCCCTCAAGGATGAGCTAGATTGTCAACCACTTCCCCTCCCCACCATTTATTACCAAGAAATTTTATAGAGACCTCGAGATTGTTTCTTTGATCCTTTGACATTAAAGTTGGAAAAGGAGAAGAGTGTATTGATCCTCCATTACCTACCTTCTGCACATTCCATGGTGCATGAGGCTCCAGGGCAGAGGTACAAAGAGCTACTACCACTCACTCAAAGGGCCCCTGTCATCAGTATTCGGGTCTGCAGCAAACATTCCTTTGATGCACTCTTACAAAAGCTACCGGCAGGGGTCACAGAGAGCAAGCCCTTCCTTGGCTATTTTTTTGTCCCTGATCCCAGATCCAAAGGAGAAATGTTTTATGTTGAAGCCAAATTGTGCTGACCTCTTTGGGGAGAGGGGTGGTAGAGGATTGGGCCCCGGCCCCAGCTTCCTCTTGTCTTGAATGGAAGCCAGATAAGATATAGGGACCTCGGGCACCTCTTGCAGACCATAGGAGATGTGGGGAGTTTCTATTACTTGGAACAATGGCAGGCAAGCTTATCTTTCGTAGTCTTATTGGGGAGACTACAGGGTGAGGAAGATTAAATGCCTTTGTTCTCTAAAGGCATTTGAGCTCTTCCTCACTGATTTCTTTAGCATGGTTTTCTTCTCCTCTCCCTGGTTCTTGTGCTGACCCAATACTAGTGGTGTTTAATACCCTGACAACTGTGCTAGCTCCTCCCATTCTGGCAGCTTTCCCATGGAAATCCCTCTGGACCTAAAAGGACCCTGAAATTTGTATAACCTTTAGATCCCATTTATTTTCTTGTAAGAAATCTTAAAGGAAAAATTTCAGGCAAAATACCTGTGTTTTGTGGGCTGATAACTTTAAAAAGGAGGCCTTTTAGTAGACAGTTGGAAGAGCCAGTTGGATTCCATTGTGATGCAATCAGGAATGTTGGAGTTACCATGGGGCTGATGTGAGTATATCTGGAAGAGATACATGGGTACTGATCATCAATTCAAGTTTCATTTGGAAATTTTTCTTGAGAGAGTACCTGTTTTCTTGGAAGGAAAATCGTCTCTACTTTTATCCAAAGCAAGACAATCAGAGGAGCGTTCACTGAAAAGGTGATGTTTGGGCTGAGGCTTGAGAGTTGCCTGGGTGCAAAGACCATCAGACAAGAGTATACCGGCCTTTTTTGAGACACAGCCAGGAATGTGTTTTTAATGAGAGAGCAAGGAGCAGGGTAGAAAGGGGTGAGGTCAAGAGGTGATGGTGGGCCAGATCACTTAGGGACTTTTTGGACATTCGGAGGATTCTAAGTGGGGTGGAATAGGAGTGCCTGAAGTTTGAGGACAGGGGAAAGTGAGAGAGAATATTTGAACGGTGGAAATTAGGGGAGCTTAAGAGGATTAGGAAACAGTATTAAAGGAGCACTTGAAATTGGGTTAATGAGATACTTTGGTTTGGTTTTTTTTTTTTATTTGTACACATATATTTTCTGTCCTAAATTATAACTATTACATATGCTCCCTACAGTTCAAGTTGAACGTGGAGTGTACATGGTGAGATTTATTTTTGACACTGTTTTCAATATGTTTTTCTTTTTTTCACACACACATACTGTATTTTATTTTTATAAGGGATAAATAAACTGACACCAAGCATTGTAAATGGATGACCACAACAAAAGCAACAATGATTGCAATTACCAAACACGAAACTCACTCATACTATGTCATAATATTGATATTCAGTCCAGTAATCCTCCACTGTAACAGCTCCTTTACTTTGCAGTGAAAATTGATTTGTATATTTTTTGCCTCTGAGTCCTTGTGAGATTTCTTTTTTTTTATTCAAACAGAAAGTCACAAAAATTATAATCATCCTCATAAGTTGACTCAGTCCCATGTAATTAATTTTTTTCCATCTTGATCTTTTGTTAGCACCCTTTATGGATTCATCAGTTTTCCATTAGTGTTCTGAACATGCTTATTCATTCAGTTCAGCAGTATAGTCAGTTACCAGAAACCTGTACTTGTCAGAGTCTTTTCCATGAATTCCTTGAAGATGAAACCCTTTTATAGGAACATTTTTGCAAAAGCATCAGAGTACACCCAGATTTGTCTGTAAATGACAAAAGACTTGAAAATGACCACGGTTAAAGATTTGATGAAAGTTCATAATAATGCAATTGACAAGGAAATTTTGTTATTTCTGAGATAGACATTTTAAAGTAATAACTAGAATTATGACTTATAACATTATGCCAGAACATATGATTTTTAGAAATTTTATGTAATGTCTGAAACATTTATATTAACACATTTCCATACAAATAACCCAAAGAAAGTTTAGTATTAGTTGTTTTTTGTTTGTTTGTTTTTTTATACTGCAGGTTCTTATTAGTCATCAATTTTATACACATCAGTGTACACATGTCAATCCCAATCGCCCAATTCAGCACACCACCACCCACACCCCACCGCGGTTTTCCCCCCTTGGTGTCCATACTTTTGTTCTCTACATCTGTGTCTCAACTTCTGCCCTGCAAACCGGTTCATCTGTACCATTTCTCTAGGTTCCACATACATGCGTTAATATACGATATTTGTTTTTCTCTTTCTGACTTACTTCACTCTGTATGACAGTCTCTAGATCCATCCACGTCTCAACAAATGACTCAATTTCATTCCTTTTTATGGCTGAGTAATATTCCATTGTATATATGTACCACTTCTTCTTTATCCATTCATCTGTCGATGGGCATTTAGATTGCTTCCATGACCTGGCTATTGTAAAGAGTGCTGCAATGAACATTGGGGTGCATGTGCCTTTTTGAATTATGGTTTTCTCTGGGTATATGTCCAGTAGTGGGATTGCTGGATCATATGGTAATTCTATTTTTAGTTTTTTAAGGAACCTCCATACTGTTCTCCACAGTGGCTGTATGTATTTACATTCCCACCAACAGTGCAAGAGGGTTCCCTTTTCTCCACACCCTCTCCAGCATTTGTTGTTTGTAGATTTTCTCATGATGCCCATTCTAACTGGT
This sequence comes from Eubalaena glacialis, assembly GCF_028564815.1. Lineage (NCBI taxonomy): Eukaryota > Metazoa > Chordata > Mammalia > Artiodactyla > Balaenidae > Eubalaena > Eubalaena glacialis. The sequence goes on along the minus strand of NC_083725.1, from coordinate 49,333,632 downwards.
GTGAGGTGATACCTCATTGTAGTTTTGATTTGTATTTCTCTAATAATTAGTGATGTTGAGCAGCTTTTCATGTTGATGCATCTCTTTTTCCTAACTTTAATGAGAATGTTACTTTTGTTTCACTGCTAAGAATGATCCTTGCTAGTTTGTACCTTGAAATTCTTTATCTTACCAAACAAGTTTCTCTTGATGCTTTGCAAGTAAGAATTTTAAAATCATGAATGGATTTTGCATTTCATCAAATGCTTTTTTGTACCTATAAGATGATGATATTTTTCATTTACTTTGTTAATATTCTGAATTATATCATTAAATTTTCCAATGTTGAATCATCCTTGCATTCTATTTGGTCATGATGTATTATTCTTTTATTATATTGCCGTATTTCGTTGGATAACATACCATTTTATGCTTTCCTCTATGCTTATAAACAAAGATGGCCTGTAGCTTTATTTTTTATTGTCCTTTTTACGTTTGGCTATCAGAGATCAGAATAGCCTCATCTGAGTAGCTTTCCAACTTTTTCTATACTCTGAAGCAATTTGCACAATAAGAGTTAACTGTTTCTTGAAACTTTTCTAGATTCACATACAAAATGATGTGTCTCCTGGACTTTCAGGGGTCATACTTTGAACCAGCTTCTTATACTGGGGTATTATTCAAGCTTTCTGGTGTTTCTTGGATCCATTTTGGATATGTTTCCTCTACAGAAATTTATTCTTTTCTCTTATCTTTTGAAAATTTTGCTGTCAAGTTTCTCCTAAGATTCTCTTTTGAGATTTTAAAAACTCCTTTGTGCACTATTTCATTCCTAGTGGTTTATTTTCCCCTTCTTTCTTATGCTCAGTTATGCCCATGCTTTATTGCTATCATTAATTTCTTCCAAGAATATTTTTGGTCATCAGTGTTCTGTCTTTTATGTGTTTTCTTTCATTAATTTTGTCTTTATTCTTGGTTATTTTTTTACTCCTACCCCTTCTTTCTCTTCTTCTATTTTGTAGCTTTTTCAATTGAATGTTTAGTTCATATATTTTTAATCACCCTTCCTTTTCCTTTTGGTACGATGAAAGATATCTGTCTCCTTTAATGCTTTTCTCCCTAAACTATATTTTTAAATTTATCTAAATAATTTAAATACATTTAAACAAATTTATTTCACAGAAATTTGTGAAAATCATCACAACTTGATGAATTATGTCAGTGAGCCATTCTGAGGGCTGTGTAACCAGCACCTGGGTGCAGAATAGAATATTCACATTATTCTAGACACTTCCTCACACCCCCACTCACAACCTCTCTCTTTCACAAAGGTAACCACTACTCTGATTTCTAACATAGATTACGTTGCCTCCTTTTTATCTTTATAAAAATGGAAGCAGAGAATAGGTATTCTTTTGAGTCTGGATAATTTTGCTCAGTATTATGTTTATAGAATTATTCTTATATTTTCATGTAGTTCTTGTTTATCTTCATTGCTGTATTGTATTCCATTGTATAAATATACTACAATGTGCTTATCCATTCTAATGTTGACTGGCATTTGAGTTGTTTCCAGTGTTTGGCTACTGGAATCATGTTGTTCTGAACATTCTTGGACTTGACTTTCATTGCACAGACATACATATATCCTAGGCATGAATCATAGCACATGGGTAAGTTCAATTTTAGTGGATACTGTCCAAATAGTTTTTCGAAGTGAATGTAATGATTTCCATTCTCCTTACTAGAGTACAAGAATTTGCATTGTTCACAACAACACCATTTCTTGTATTGTCAATCTTATGAAATTTTAGCCTTTATTTGAATATGCAATTATAGTCCATGGTGGTGTTTTCTTTGTAGTTCCCTAGTAACTATTTCCAAACATTACTTTTCAACCTTTCTCTATTCTTTTTTTTTTTAGGTTTTGTTTTCAATACTGCCCTGAAGACACTACATTTGGGATACCCACCCAGGGCTGGGTGATTCACTAGATCTCAAGAGGACAGAGCCAAGTGTCAACCAAGGACATTACAGACTTGCAGGCTCAGCCAGCACCAGTCCTGAGCAAGGCTTTTGCCCAGCGTGGAGTCCCCTGGAGAATCAGCAAGCCTAAGAAATATTATCAACTCATTGCATTAAAGTCTACTGGGGATTCCTGCTGATATACTCCAACCCATTTTTGAAAAAGTAGTGTTTTCCAGCATCCTCACCTATCCAGAACATAAATCAAAACTTGGGAGTTTCCTGCTTATTAATGAAAGCTATGGAGTCTAAGTCCAACTGGGCCCAGAACCCAAGTTGTAGAATAATGGTATTTCATCCAACCAAAGAAGAGTTTAATGATTTCGATAAATACATTGCTTATATGGAGTCCCAAGGTGCGCACCGAGCAGGCCTGGCGAAGATCATTCCACCCAAGGACTGGAAAGCCAGACAGACCTACGATGATATCAATGACATCTTAATAGCCGTTCCCCTCCAGCAGGTGACTTCTGGGCAGGCAGGTGTGTTTACTCAATACCACAAAAAGAAGAAAGCCATGACCGTGGGTGAGTACCACCACTTAGCAAATAGTGAAAAATATCGGACTCCACCACACTTTGATTTTAAGGACCTGGAGCGAAAATATTGGAAAACACGCCTCTATGATTCACCAGTATATGGTGCGGACGTCAGTGGCTCCTTATTCGATGAAAACACGAAGCAGTGGAACCTTGGACACCTGGGAACCATTCAGGACCTGCTGGAGCAGGAGTGCGGAGTGGTCATCGAAGGCGTCAACACCCCCTACCTGTACTTCGGCATGTGGAAGACCGCCTTTGCCTGGCACACGGAGGACATGGACCTTTACAGCATCAACTACCTGCACTTCGGGGAGCCCAAGACTTGGTACGCGGTGCCCCCGGAGCACGGCCGGCGCCTGGAACGCCTGGCCAGCCAGCTTTTCCCGGGCAGCGCGCGGGGCTGTGAGGCCTTCCTGCGGCACAAGGTGGCTCTCATCTCGCCCACGGTCCTCAAGGACAACGGCATCCCCTTCGATCGGGTCACTCAGGAGGCTGGAGAGTTCATCGTGACGTTTCCCTATGGCTACCACTCTGGCTTCAACCATGGCTTCAACTGCGCGGAAGCCATCAATTTCGCCTCCCCGCGCTGGATCGATTATGGCAAAGTGGCCTCGCAGTGCAGCTGCGGGGAGGCCCGGGTCGCCTTCTCCATGGACGCCTTCGTGCGCATCCTGCAACCGGAGCGCTACGAGCTGTGGAAACGCGGGCAGGACCGGACCGTGGTGGACCACACGCAGCCCACGGCGCCGGACAGCCAGGTCCTGAACGCCTGGAGGGAGGTCCGCGCGTCCCGGGGAGCCGCTCTCGCCACGAGGCACCACCTGCCCCGCCGCGCTCTGCGTCCCCGTGGGCCTGTAGCCGCGGGCGGTGGGACCCGCCACCGAGTCCCTGTGCGTGCTGTGTCCCGGCGCCCCTCGCCGGCCCGGGGTTCTTGCTCTGCCGCCCAGTTCGGGGCTGCGGCCACCAGCACCTCCGGGGAGCCCGGCCCGACCCAGCCGCCGACCCCAGGTCCATCCGCCCCGGATCGCCACCCAGCTGGAAGATGTGGCCCTCGTCGTCGTCCTTGGGAACAGGGCACTCAGGAGCCAGCTGCTCCCCCCAGGGCTAAGAGGAGGCTTTCGTTAGACACAGCTCAGGACCCAGAGGCTCAGCCCCTGCCTGTGGATGCACCCTCGCCGGACAACGCCGACCCGCTCAGCCCTGGGCTCCAGCATCCCGCCACGGCTTCTGGCGGTGGTTGTGGCCCTGTCCCCTAAGCCCAGGGGATGCCTTTCTACCCCACTGCTCTTGCATGGGGATCCTGTGAGACTGGTCGCATTTACATTTCAGAGCTTTGGGTATTTGCAGGTCACTAGTCTTGCATGAGAGTGCCTCCTGTGCTGCCGCTGGACATGCTGGGTCCGTGGTGTTTACCAAATTCTCCAAAGTTTGTTCTTCCTTCCAGACCCTGGAATCTTTGGACACTGCTAACTCCTGTGTCACAAACTGAGGTTTCATGCACTGGACACTCTAGTGACTCTGGGAACTAGCTCCTGCTGAGGTCGCCAGAGCCCAATCTACCTCACACTCCCATCCTGTGGGCCAGCTCTGGATGCTGCTGAACTTCTAAAGAATCCTGGGCTTTGATTACCCTCCAGTCTCTCTCCTTTTCCTCCTCCCCCTTCCCTTCCCACTTTTCTTGCCAAACTAGGCCCTTTTGACCAATTAGGTCAGTAGAGACTAAGATAATAACTGATAATCTTTCTGAGTCTTTGATGTATTGATAATGTGTTCTCTGCCAGTATGGTAACTAGAATGTTAAAATCTGAGTTTATTAAATATATTAAAGGTAACCAGAATGTTAAAATCTGACTTTATTTTTTGTGTTGTTCAGTCAGTCAACTGAGAGGTGGTCGTTGTTTCTGCACTTTTCTTAATAATTATATCAAAACATTTCAAGCAAAACTTATTTTTATGAGCTTATTGCCTTGTGTGATGTTGGTGAGTGAGTTTGGGGTTGATTGTTGGGTTCCAGCTGGCTGGCTGGGTTGGGGGATTTGGTTTGCAGCCCTATCTGAAGGATGACTTGGTGGAAATCACCTGGCACTTGGCTGATCCAAGCTGCTAGGAGAGATGAGCAAACATAGGACAATAAGTGCCAGCATGTGAAAATCTTCTCTCCAAGTCTCCACAGCCTTCTCAGTGTTGTATGTATATTTCACATGGTTAAGTCATTGACACATCCCAATAAACAAATCCACAAATAAAGGAACAAGACAATTTCAAGTGGGCATATGTTCTGTGAAGAGATTAAAGGGGATGGGATGATAGTGCAGAATGGGTAGTGTGGTTCTGGTGGTCAGGGAATACTTCATAGAGCAGGAGACCTTTCTGAGTCCCAAATGACAGAAAGGAAGGTCCAGAGCTGATTTCCACTTGGATGAATCAGCAAGTGTAACAGCCCTAACATAGAGCTTGGTGTTTTTGTGTGGATAGAGAGGAAGCTCATTTGTGTCTGGGGCATAGAGAAGGGAGAGGCAGGGTCCAGGGTATGTAGGACCTTGTACCTCATGTTAAATATTTGAGTTTTTTTCAACTTGAAATGAGAAGGCATTGGAAGTTTAAAACAGCACTTGACATGATATACTTTACATATTTAACTAATCACCTTAATTGTTCTGTGGACCCCTTCGGGGCAGGAGAAGTAGTTAGAACATCTAAGTAATACAGGTGAGAATTGATGGTTACTGACTTAGGCCACAGTGTTGAAGATGCACAGAAGTGGCCAAACTCAGAATCAATTTTGGAAATTGAAAATGATAGTTTGGATGCAGAAGGAACATGTGACTCCAAGTCTAGCTGTTACTGTGACATCACACTGTATGTGTCTTGTTTTTTTTTTTTTTAATTAAGAAATAAATTTAGGTTTCATTTCAGGGGCCAAACATAGTCAAACTTTTCAGGTATTGAAGCCTCCAAGGCATTGGTTCTTAAGCTCAAAATGTGCTCTTCTGACAATTTCTTTCCTATTTTATAGGCTCACCTCATGGATTTGCTATGACTTAGAGGAAAGGCCAGGCTTAGGAAGCAGACGGGCCTAGCTCAAATCTGGCTCAGGACTCACTGATTATGCCATCTTGGACAAGCATCTGAACGCTCTGGTCCAGTTCCCCACGTGGCACACTGAGGAAATAAGATTAAATAATAAGATGTGAGTGAAGGCACCTTAGTAGGCACTCTGCTTCTGTCTCAACCACCACCCCAGTCCAAGCTACCATCTCTCATCTGGATCTTTATACATGTTTTTCTTCATTCATTCTGGGCCACTCCAATCTGCCCATTTCTGCCCAGAAAGCAAATGTGATTGTGTCTCTGCCATTGAAAGATCAAAATCCTCATCATGATTTATATAATATATCTTTCCAAACTGCAGGACATGAGCCATTAGTGGGTCATAGAAACAACTTTGTGGGTTACCAGCTGCATGTTTTTTAAAGGGGAACAAAATAGAACACAACAGAAATACTAGATTGCAATGTCAATTTTAAGCATAAGGATTATTACATGAAGCTTGTTTTTTCAATAGGGTCCGGGTCCTGCTGAAAAATGTTTGATGGCCTCTAGCCTATGATCCCCGGAATTCTGTGTCTCCCGCCTCCTTCAGCCCTATTTCTCATAATCTTCTCCCAGGTCTCTGTTCTCTACCCACACCCACCTTCCTTAAATTCCCCCAACATATCACGTTCCCTTCTGCAGGGAGACCCCTTAGCACATGCTGCTTTCCTCTTTGCCTAGTTCATGTCAACCTCTTGGTCTCAGTCCAGACAACACTCTTCAGGCAAACAGGCACTGAATCCCCGGAGGGACAGGTTCTCACAGCTCCACGTTCAGTGTGTGTCATTGCTCCTTTAATAGCCTGCTTCTTTGATTAACGACAAGCTTTCCCACTAGGTTTCGTGTGCAGGACCGCAGGGACCCTATTCTTGTTTACCACTGTACCTAGTCGCCGAACCCATGTTGGCACATAGGCACTCAAGAAAGAAATAATGAATCAACCAACCTACCAACCAGTGATGTTGGCCGGTCTCGTTTCTTTCTTGGTTTTGGTTTTGATTCTAAGCCTCGCAGTACCAAGTAAACCACAAGAGCTGTCCTATTTCCCTAGGTTAGGAATTTCCTAGAAGAGGATTTTTAACTTGGGTCTCCTGGCTTCTGATCTGCTGAAACTTCATCAAAGTTGTGTCCGTGTATTGGCGGATGAGCATTTCGTTGGGACGGGGAAGACTGATTTCCGTCGGATGTCACTGGGGGTCCCTGTCCATCAGACCCAAAGAGCCACAGTTCTGAGGGCATCTCACGCCGCCTCTTTGCATCCTTGAGGATCCCTGGGGCGCGCTGGCTCAGGAGGCTTCTAGGCTCCCAACCCCGGGAACGGTTCTTTCTCGTTTCCTCCGATTAAGCCGACCCGGTTCATACCTTTTAGTCTTGGGAGCGCGCGTCCCCGAGCCTGCGACCGCAGACTGCAGAAACCAGGTGGTTCAAGTCCGGACGCATCCCCGCGCCCGGCCCCGGGCCTGCGCAGCCATCTTCAGGGAGGAGGGTGCGAGGGAGGCGCGGCCTCGGGACGCGGACCCGCCCCCGTCGCCGGGGCCGCCCAGCCCGGCCCGCAGAGCGCTAGCTCAGCCGCGCCGCCCCCGGCTTCCGACTCCGCCGCGGCTCCGCTCGGCGGCCTCGCGCTCTCCCGGCCCGGCCCGCAGACGCGCCATGGGCCCCGCTCGCTGCTTGGCGCTGGGCGGCCTCCTCGCTCTGGCCGGGCTGTTGGAGGGCCGGCTCGTGCGCGAGCAGGAGGCCGGCTTCGGCGAATGCGACCGATTCTTCTACGCTGGGACCCCGCCCGCGGGGCTGGCGGCCGCTGCCCACGTGAAGATCTGTCAGCGCTCCGAGGGCGCCGAGCGCTTCGCCACCCTGTACAGCACCCGGGACCGTATCCCCGTGTACTCGGCGTTCCGCGCCGCGCGCCCCGCGCCCCTGGGCGCCGCCGAGCAGCGCTGGCTGGTGGAGCCGCAGGTAAGCGAGGCGCTTCCCAAGCCCGGCCTTTGGGCTGGCCTCCCAGGGCGCTTTGCAGCCACCGTGAGCGGTAGGGCGGGGAAGGGCAGCCCCAGCCTTCGGTGCCAGGGTCGGGAAACCCGGGTTTCCACCCGCCCCACCGCGTCCCCGGAGTTACAGACCGCCTCGTCCCCTGTCAAAGCCACGGCCAGAGCTGGGAGATCTGCGAGCCTTCGCTTAAGCCTCAGGGCTCCGAGGCCCCCAGTGGGAGGTGGTTCTCTCTGCACTTCGGAGTAGACATCTGCAGTGTCTCATCCACTTCCTGAATAATGAGGACTGTGAGACGGAGACCCAAGGGACCACTCAGATCTTCGGGACGCCTAGGCTGGGAGCTCACAGGTCGTTGCCACAATTCTGTGGGATGGGTGGGTGAGTGGGCATTTTCATGCCCATTTTACAGAAGAGGACATGAAGGCTCAGCGGGGCGATGAGACTGGCATAAAGATGGGGCAGGTCTTTTGGCTAGAAGTTCACTGCCCTTCCTACTAGGGAAAAGCTTTTCTTCTGCAGAGGCCACCTCAGCCTGAAAAGCCTTCCCTTCTGCACAGGACATTGAGTAAATTCGATCTGAAGTTAATGTTGGGTTAGGACAATGAAATAAAGGTAAGGATTTTTAGAAATGCGATGGGATAGTTACAAATAGTAGGGACATTGACTACCTCCTACTAATGGGAAGAACAAACCTGTTTCTCCTGGCTCTTCATATCTATATTATTAGACCACTTGGAAATCGTGTCATCTCTCAGGGTTTTCTGTTCTGTCTGGTGAGAGTGACCAAACACTCCAGGAGGCTCCCAGAGGTCCTGCTGTACCTGCCTTCACACACCCTGCCCTAGGTCTGCTCAGCCAGCCTCCCGTGGAGAACACCTTGCCAGGCTCCCCTTTCCCAGCAACCAAGGACACCCGATCTGGGGGAGGAGCTGAACACTCAGCCCACCCATTCTTTTTTTTTTTTTTTTTTAGAACTGGTTGACCTTGATCTTTTTTGTTTTACTTTTTTTAATTGAAGTAAAGTTGACTTACATCAGCCTGCCCATTCTTGATGGCCACAGCTGCCTAGGCATTGTGAGCAGGGGACTGGCTTTCAGCTGTTTTATTCAGAGCCCCGGGTTGTAATTTCTGTAATATCATTCAGTTATTTCTGGCTCTAAGACCTTGACCAGATCTCAGGCCATCTGCACCTCTGTCTCTTTACCTTCCCCACAGCCTGTTATGTCAGGACCTATGAGATCAGGCATGTGAAAAAGCCTTTGTAAAGTATACACACTTAATGCATATATTAACCTAAAGTTAGTTTGCCCCCATCTGCACCCCTAGAGCTCTCTGCGTTTCCCCCAGTTCCCCAGTATGCATGTGATTGCAGACCTGTGAGGAAAATAGATGACCTGGTCCTTTCTCACCGAGGATCTCATGGATGGCTTGGGGAGACAGAACATACATGTGAGGAAGACGTGGGATGCATGCTGAACAAATTTCAGTTAAATCCAGAACTACCACATTTAGTAGTCACCCACTGTGTGCCAGGCACTTGGAGTGCCAGGGGAACAGAGTGTAGCTCTGGGACTCAAAGGCTTCCTGGTCTGCTGGGTGAAGAGGTGGCAACACCTCTGATTAGAGCCACGCTGCGTGGGTTTAAGCCTCAGTTCTTCCACTGACTTGCTGTAACCTTGGGCTGGTTGTCTTAGAGGTAATAACAGGGTGATTTTGAGGATTGAATGAATTACTCCATATAAGGTTCTCGTGCCTGGCATATCGGTCCTAGCTGTTATTATGACATAAGCAAAACATCCTCAGTTTAAAAAGGTAGAAGAAGTCTTATTAGATTTCATCCATCTTGGAGGTGACGGGGTAAGCCTTTGGGTCAGGGTGACATTTGTGCTTTGCGTGGAAGGATGAGGCGGAGTTCAGAAGGGAGACAAAGACGAAGACATTCCCAGCAGAGGGGACATGCTGTGTGAGAAACGGCATGGCCGCGTCAGGGATTAGTGTGTGGGGCGTGGTTGGAGCAGCTAAACCAGTACAAGTGAGTAGATGACTCAGTGAGTAGATGACTCAAGTGCTCAGAATAAAGAGGAGTGATGGAAGGGAGGGGTCGGGTATGGAGGAGTGATCAAGGAAGGTTTGGGGCAGGGGGGTGGAGCAGAGCCATTTATGCAGTTATTGAAGGAGCCCAAAGGAGCATGACTCATTCAGCAGAGAGGAAACGGACAGAACCTTCACATAGGCAGTGGAGACCGTGGGCCCTGGTAATGAGGGATAGGACTGGAGAGGTAAAATAGGATGGGGAAGGAGGAAGGAGCTGGTGGGGTGGGAGGGAATAATTCCAAATGGCAGCTTGAGAGGTGAGAGGTGCAGTGGTTCAGAAAAGCACAGGAGGCCAGAGTTCCCGACTGGGGAGGTGGGAAGGGTCCAGTGGCTGAGCACAGCTGGAAGGATGCTTTTCTCTGCAAGACAGCCTTGTGCTGCCCATCCCTTCCCACCCCAGTGTCCAGTCAAGTTAGCCAGGAGCCAGGGGCTATTAGGAAGGAGGCAAGGAAGGAGAGAGGGGGGAGAAGCCGCCAGATTGCCATGCTGGCAGGCTCTGGAGCACACTGCAGCAAACCTGCCCCCCTGAGGCCTGCCTCCCAGCCAGTGTGCCCACTGCAGAAAGATGCTCTGGGCTCACCGTGGACTTCTGGCTGCTTCCAAGCACTCTGTAATGCTGAGTCACCTTGTGCCCACATCACCTCTTTAGGAGGTTAGTGTTACCAAGAGCCCCAGCAGATAGAGGAGGAAGAGGCAGGGGACCAAAGGAGCTGGGTGCTTGCCTTTGGTAGTTAATCAGGTAGGGCTGTTCTGACCCTGAGGCTCCTGAAGCTCAATTCAGCAGCTCGCAAGGCTGTCCTGCAGTTTCCCTTTGGGGAAAAAAAAAACAACAACCGAAAACCTCCTAAATCGAAGATGATAGAAACTTAGTCACTCGTGCTTAAAACCTTTAGGGTGTTTTAAGCACTCTTGTGCTTAAAAACACAGGGACCCAGAATTCTACCCTACAGAATGCAGTTTACAAGGGCCCCGTGCCCTGGCTCCTGTCTGTAGCTCCAGCCTGTCTCGTACCCCTCCCCACCCTCATGTACTGTTCTAGCATTATCTAGCTGCCTGGAGTGCCTCTCATAAACCATTCTGTTGGTCACATTTGTCCCTTTGCTCATGCTGATTCCTTTTGCCCCAAATGCCCTTTCTACACTGCCCCCCTCTTGCCCCTCACTGCCTCCCTACTCCATCCTTTAAGACTGCCGAGGTGTCACCTCCTCCAGAAAGAACAGCCCACCTGAGTGAGGTCCACTTCCTGAGTTAGGTCCACCCCACAATGCTCCCTGTAATTTCTCTATTTTTGTACTTACCACATTGTTTTATAACTACCTGCTTGTGGGTCCGTCTCTCCAGCGGAGAGACTGAGGGCTTGCATTTCTAGTGCCTAGGACATAGAAAGCACTCAGTAAGTGTTGAATAAAATCATTTGATGTTTGGAGGTTCAATCAGGCAGCAGTGGGTGAGATATTCTGCTTGAGCTTTCTTGGTGGAGAGCTGCCTGCTTTAGAAGCTTGCCTCCCAGCTAGCCAGCAGCCACTATTCCAAACGTATTCCATATGCAGAGCTGGAACCTTCCTCTAAATCCACCCCACCTGTTCTAGCTCCGGCCTTTGGAACCACCCCAGATGATTTCGATCTCTTTAGCATCAGATGACAGGATCCCGCATCTGAGGGGCCTTCTGAAGGACATAATGAAAACTTTAAAAGGAAGCAGAGGGACTTCCCTGGCAGTCCAGTGCTTAAGACTTTGCCTTCCAGTGCGGGGGGTGCAGGTTCGATCCCTGGTCGGGGAGCTAAGATCCCACATGCCTCCTGACCAAAAAACCAAAACATAAAACAGAAGCAATATTGTAACAAATTCAATCAAGACTTTAAAAATGGTCCACATCAAAAAAAATTTTAAAAACAAGGAAACAGAGAAGACAGAGGGGATGTTGTGGGTTTTATGTGGAATGTGGTCACCTTTACATTGAGAATGGGGAGAAGGCAAGAAAGAGATGAGACAGTGTGTCCCTATTAGCAGGACAGAGATGGTCCGGAGGGTTTGCAGTCAAAATTGTGAACTGGGTTCTGGTTTAGTACAGGGAGCCTCAAACCTTTTAGTTGCTCAGCTCATTTCCGTTTAATGGAAGAATTTTTAGATAAGGTACTAGTGATGCCTTTGCAAAGGATGTTGTCTCTTCACGCTAGAAGCCAATGTGTAAGACCCTGTCATTTAAAAAAAACAATTTTTTTTTTTTGGCCATGCCACGCGGCATGTGGGCTCTTAGTATCCCAACCAGGGATCAAACCCGTGCCCCCTGCAGTGGGAGTGCAGAGTCTTAACCACTGGACCGCCAGGGAAGTCCTCAAGACCCTGTCATTTTGTAAACGTGAATATTGGAAGGAACTGGTTTTATATTCTGCTTATACTTCTTTAATCTTACAAAAATACTGTGAGGTAGATCTTATTCTCTTCATTGTAGAAATGAGGAAACTGGCTCAGAGAGGTTAATTGTTGTGCCCAAGGCCACACAGCTTGGATTTGAACTCATGACTAGTTGCTCCTAGTCCGGAGCAATTTTGATGAACCATGGAGATCTTTGACTTCCCATGGATCCACTGCATTAATGGTCATAGGACTTCAATTCTCATCTTTTATATGGAAATCTTAATTTCTACTCCATTTCTCTTTCCCAACAGTCGTAGGACAAGTCAGAGCACATATTTGGCCACGTGAATGTTGCTCAGGTGTCAGTGGCTCCGGAGTGAAGCAGATATTCCTGTTAATGGCAAGAGTATTTTCCTAAAGGGCCCAATGAAGTCATATTTCAAATCTTAGTAAATGTACGTGAACAGTTGTCACAGCTAGAACCTCGATTAAGTCCTTAATTTTTAATTTCCATCAGTGGCTTCTTGCTTGCACTTCCTGAAACTGTTAGACACACTGTTTCATTTATTCTAACATCAGCCCTCTTTTAATTGTGTCAGAGAACAGATATAAAGAAGATATCATACACATCTCTGGGTGAGGGACACAGCAAACAAGACAATTCTGATTCTTCCTTCCTCGTTAAGAAACGTGACTTCAGATCCCTGCTCTGCCATTTACAATCTGTGTGATCAAATTCTTCCAGTCCTATTTTTCTGATCTGTTCATTAAAGATAATAACAGTGTTGACTTCACAAAGTGGTCGTGACACATAAACGAGATAACACATATAAGCATGCAGCATAGAACCTGTAATATGGTGAGGTCTTAATAAATAGTCATGTGTACACTATTAAGGTCTTACTCTAATAGATGTTAGACACACACACACACGCGAATGGAATGTTGGATTAGACAGGTAACTCCTGCAATTCCACAAATCTTGCCTAAAACATAAAACATCCCTCTGTGTATCTTCTCAAATGCTCGGTATATGTCCCACATTCACATAATAGGTGCTCAGAAGGTACATGGTGAGAGATTGAATGAATGGACGATGGAATGGATGGGTGGATGGGTAGATGGATTTAGGTGATTGGAAAAACAAAAACAAAACAGGTGCCAGAGACCTCCACCCTCCTGGTCCTGAGCAACCAAGAGGTGTGTTGTCATAAAATAAACAGTGAGCAATTGCATTCCAGCCTACTCTGCGAAGCCCGAGGAGGGCCAGGAAGTGCCGGACTCACAGGGATGGTTCCAAAGTCAATGGCTCACAATTTCTTCCTTACTGAGTGCGGATAGTAAAAACAGCAGTCATACGTGCTACCCTTCACTCCATTTTTCTCCTTTTCTGGCTTTTTCTTCATCTTTGAATTTAGTGTTTCCATCTGATTCGTGGTCATTCTCAGGAGCAAGTTAGGGTACTTGCCCTGTATCGGCAGAACATTTTAGTGATGTTTTGTCCTGGAACAGTCTAGTGGTGATGGAGCTGTGCACCATTCTTTCAGTCCAGACTTAAATTTGGACAGTCCAGGAAAGGAACTGTCATTTACTGATCCCTTACTATGTGCAAGGATCTTCACAAATTAACTCATTCACAGAACAACTCTAGGTCCTATGACCCATGGTTTATAGTTTAGGAAACTGAGGTTCAACGTCGTTAAATAACTTATCCAAGGTCACACAGCTGCTACATGGCAAAGTCTGGATTGGAGCTTATGGCTGTCCCACTCCAGAGCTCTTAGCTCTCTTTCTGCTCTACCATGCTGCTTTCCACTGACAATGTCAGTATTTTCTCTCTGGATTCCAAATTGACTGATTTGTTATCTTATTTTTATTTTACTGAACTAATCCAGTTCTTTGGATGATGTCTGGCTTGGCTTCTAACACACCATTCTGGAAATCTCAGTTATAGCTCATGGTGATTGAATGGAGCTTTGCTTGAGGAACAAAGATTTTATTCGTTGGGTTTTAGTTCCTCTTCCTTTTAAACTGTCAGCTCTACAAGTGGAAATATGGGAAAATAAGTCCTCCCGTTTGCCACTAGCTTTCACTGCCAGTGATCTGATCTTGCTCCTAGAATTCCTGTTAGTTCAAAAATGTTTTTCCTTCATGTTGTGTATCTTGTCTCCTGAGTGGTCACGTACCCTTTTGGTTAGTAGAACTTGACATCTATGGCAGCAATAATTCGTTGCCTGCTGACATATCTATTTGGCCACTGAAAGGAAGGAGAAATAAAAAAGAAACCAACTCGTAGGGTGAACCCAAAATAGAAGCACCATTTAGTATTCCAGTCATGCTTTTATTTACCCAGTGCCTGACAGACGTGTGGCTCGTTCAAAGGAGGTCAAATGAGGGCATTTAATATTTATTTATTTATTTTTTAAACTCATTTGCGGGTTTTTTTTTAAAATTAATTAATTAATTAATTAATTAACTTTTGACTGTGTTGGGTCTTCGTTTCTGTGCGAGGGCTTTCTCTAGTTACGGCAAGCGGGAGCCACTCTTGCATCGCGGTGCGCGGGCCTCTCACTATCGCAGCCTCTCTTGTTGCGGAGCACAGGCTCCAGACGCGCAGGCTCAGTAGTTGTGGCTCACGGGCCTAGTTGCTCCGCGGCATGTGGGATCTTCCCAGACCAGGGCTCGAACCCGTGTCCCCTGCATTGGCAGGCAGATTCTCAACCACTGCGCCACCAGGGAAGCCCCGGGCATTTAATATTTTTAATCAAAACTGAAAATATGAGTACTTCTCCTTTTGCAGAGTAAATAGTTGGATGAAATAGGATTTGAAAACATAAATTAGATTACATGTTCCAGTTGACTTGCACCTTCATTTTAGGGGTGGTTGAATTGCCCAGGATGCATGATTGAACAGGGACCATGTAAGGAAATGGCCACGGTTTATGTGTCTGAAAGACTGGGCATCCATCATAGTCTCAGGACACACAGAAGCACAGGGAAAGGAAAGCTGGGTTTATGAACCATAAAAAGGTCTTTTGTCATTCTGGGATATTTCTATTGTATCTGGAAGCATGGAACCCATGATAACATTGGACACCTTCACAGCCAAGTGGACCGTTTGGGATGATTGATGGTCTTGCTTCTGCACCTCAGTCGACAGACTTCACCCCTCTAATCCCTACCATCTGCACCCTGAGGTCCAAGCTGCGACCATCTTCATCCAGGCCTCTGCAAAACAGCTTCCTGACTGGCGAACCCATCCCACCTGGGTCTCCTTTAGCCTTTCTCCACCTGGAAGCCAGAGAAATTCAAAACATTCATCTCATTGTATCTCCAGTGGCCTCACTGGAAACCCTTCAGGGCTCCCCATTTCTCTTCAGATAAAGACAAGTCCTTATCAGGGTCTCCAGAGTCCTGCGTGGTTGGTCTCCAGTTCCCCTCCCGGCCTTATCTGGCGTCACACATTGCCAGGCCTTAACCTCCGGCCACTTTGGCTTCTTTCTATTTTGTTTTTGTTTTTGTTGTTTTTTTATTTCTATGTTCTCCCATCATAGGACCTTTGTACCCGCTGGGCTTTTTTGTCTTCCGTGATATTCCCACCTAGGTCAACTGCCCATAATACTCTCTAGTGGCACCAAACACACCTTTCTTTGCTAGTGTGGTACAATTATACATTTGTTTGTGTGACTAATTGAGTGACCCCGATTAGACTGTAAGTTCCATGAGGGCAGGGCTCAGGCCTATCATACTCACCATCGAATCCTCATTGCTTAACACACTGGCCAGCAACCTTTTCTGTAAAGGGCCAAATAGTAAATAGTTTAGACTTTTGGGCCATATGGTCTCTTTTGCAACTATTCAACTTAGCTGTTCTAGCACAAAAGCAGCCACAGACAATGCATAAATGAGTAGGTGTGGCTATGTTCCAAGAAAACTTTATTTATGAAACAGGTGGTGGGTCGGATTTGGTGCACAGGCTGTAGTTTGCCAACTCCTGGTCTAGCATGATGCCAGCACTGAGTAAGTGCTTAATAAATGTTGTTGAATTGTGAGCATCCAGCAGATATGGGTTGAACACCAGCAGTGAAATTTGAAAGCTGTGCAGTCTTATTCCTGTTATGGCATGGCAGCCTTAGATCTAGACCTACAGACAATTTCCATGAACCTTTTTAATGGGGTGCTGGTGGCGGTTCTTTATCATATTTAGGGTTTTTTTAGGATTATAAAAGTAATATGTGCTTATGGTAAAAAGATTCTTCTCAGCATTTTGGAAGTATATAAAGAAAAAGATCCACTTTTCACAGATAGCCAGTCTTCACAGTTTGTGTGTATGGGTGTATGTGTGTGCATAACATTCCAGAAATTTCCATTACATATAGAGAGACATGTGCACTCTCACATCCTTTATTCTAGTCAAGGCTTAGCACCCTTTTGGACTCTGTGAAGCCACATCTAATGAGCCTCTCAAACAGTCAGCACACTTTTTGATGAGCAAATCTGCACAGAAACATAAACAATTTGTCTCATTAAGCATTTTCGCTGGAAATAGAAGGCCTGGGGACTTGAAATGCAAAGTCTATTTCATCACCTTTTTCTTTCAAGTCTGTATCATGTATAACTGACTGATGGCCTGAAATAATCCTGCTTTCTTCCCCCTCCCCTCATTCCTGAGCACAGGAAGTGT
This sequence comes from Eubalaena glacialis, assembly GCF_028564815.1. NCBI lineage: Eukaryota > Metazoa > Chordata > Mammalia > Artiodactyla > Balaenidae > Eubalaena > Eubalaena glacialis. The sequence goes on along the minus strand of NC_083725.1, from coordinate 49,316,873 downwards.
TACCCTTCTCCTCTTATAGAAGAGACAGGGGCCCGGGGAGTCACTGGTCTGCCCCAAGTCACAAGGCCAGTAAGTGACAGAGCTGACAGATCTCCTCATTTCCAATCTGGTGTTCTGTTTGGTCACTAAACCCTGCTGCTAAGTAGTCTCACCTTTAGAGGAACTTGAAAAGCTCACAAAACCCAAGAGAAGAGGTCAAAGAAATGGAAATGATTTTGCCTGGGGGCAGATTTACTAGCCTCAGAGGATATATGTGACACAACATTGAGAAGCAGATGCTGTGTCTTTTGTGCTAAAGACAAGAGGTCTTAAGCTTCAACAGCTTGAGGAGGGCTGAGGTTGGATGCAAATAAATCATTTCCTGACATGAGAGCTATGATGCTGTGGAAAAGGGTCCAAGGGCTATCAAGTCCCCTTCTCTAATGATCTTTAAGATGAAGGGTACATTTTGCCCCTTGGCTTTGGAGAAGGGCCATCTCGTAAAGTTAGTTACAATCTTGTGTGGAGATTGACGATGCGCCTTCCCCAGTTTTCAGATGAGGGTGAAGCATAGTTGAGTTGATAGTGGTACCTCCTAGGCTGCCGTTCTGCGCCCAGGGAGCTCTTTGACCAGGCTTGTCACTGCTCTTGCTTTTCTGCTTCCATATTGGATGCCCTTCTGCTCCTGGGGCCTCCTGTTCCAGGCCAGTCAGAGCCTAGGCGTTTCCTCTCACTCATTTACGTAATACATGTGGTCACAGCCAATCAGCAACAAGAGTTTATCATCAATTTGTTCTCTTCTCTGTCAACGAATTGGGGTTTAAGAGGTAGGCGTGTAATTAGAGGGATCTTCAGTGGCAGAAACAAGCTCACCCTGTTTATTATCTGTTCACCCCTTTATTCATTCCTGGGCAGCAGGGGGAGAATGTTAGCATTGCAAAGGCTGAGTCCCCAGACCTCGGCTGCTGGTTGATCCTTTTATCAGTGTTGTTATTGTCGTCAGCATCACAGCCATTTATTGAGTTCTTGGGTCTAAGCCCAGAAATAGGAGCCCAGGATGTGCCCTGCCCTCAGGTGTCTTGTTAACTTAGTCGGGAAGGCAGATCAGGCATAAGAAGTGGTTTACTTAACTCTTAACTCTCTACCAGACTCTTAGGCCTGAAGGGGCAAGGATTGGGCATACGGAGTTGTTAAGAAGATTGGTTTTGTAGTGAGACAAAACTGGGCTGAGTCCCAGCTCTGTCAGTTACCAGCTGGTTGACCTTGGAAATGTTACTGAATCTCATGGAGCCCCAGTCCTTATCTGTGGCCCGGAGCTCATAAATCATCCCTACCCTATGGACGAGTTAGGGAGGCTCAGTATGACCGCGTTGTGTCTACACTCTCAATACGTGTATGTTAAGCATGTGGAATGAATAAGTAACCTTTGCTTCCCAGCCCGTGCCTGCCTTGGAGACAACCAGGATGAGGGTTACCGTGCCCTTAGGTCTGACCCAGTGTTATTGCTGAAATGCCCTTACTTCCCCGTACTCCTGCTTCATTGCCGCCTTGCCTGTGACGGGTCTCCACTTTCTCTGAGTTCAGCTACTCCTGCACTATCCTCTGTGTTCCTTTGCCCATTGATACTCTCCTCTGTTGAAGAATTTAGTAGAAGTGCCTTCTCTCAGTCCCCGGGTGCCCCTCTGATCTGTTCGAGATCTTCTGCAACCAAGGCACACGTGTCTCTTCCTTTGTGCCCGAGATTTAATCCAGGTGTCTAGACGGTTCGGTTCCTGGCCTGCAAAGTCCCTGCCCTGATTCACTTGGGTTCTCATAAGAGTAAGACTCCTGAGGTTTCAGGCTTTTTGATACATGAATCATAAGCTTACCCAGGCTTATTTGGGTGAAGGGCAGGACCATTGTACGAGATCACTGGTAAATTCACAGGCACAGGAACAGGCCTTAACGGATCCAGAACAGGGAAGCTTCTAGAAATCAAACAGTCCCACAGAGTCTTCAGGATCTTTCTCCCACCTTCCTCTGTCTTTTCTCTCTTAACCAGTTCTTCTGCCTTCCCATGGGTCAGGCTGGCTGCCTGTCCTAACGTCCATCTAGCAACCTTCACACCCTGACTGTTGTCAGGCTTTGAGCTTCTTGGATCGAGAACCCAAGAGAGCCATCTGGTAGGCTGCTGTCCCTACCAGGCTGGCTGTCCCTTGGTTATGCCTGGCAAGGAGGTGGGTAGGAGAGGGTCATGTGCTAAGAAATACCACTCTTTTAGAGATAGTGTCAGAAGTACTTGGTTAATTTAGAAGTAAGGGTTGAATGTGGTGCATTGGCTGACAGGGTTGGCATACCTGGTGGTTGGCTGGGAGAGCCCAGAGTGGGCAGCCAGATTAGACTACTCAAGGGACCCTCACTACTCAACAGAACCCATTCTGCGTACCAACCATGTGTGTAATTCATGCTACAAAAGGCCCCGAGGTGGGTGTGATCTCCTAGGACCGTGTGAGCTGGGGTCTTGGGAAGGATCTTACTGAGGCTATATCAGCCAGGGTCTGGGAAGGAAACAGGTGGACCTCTCAAAGTAGTTTAACTGACAGAATTGAATGAAGAAACTATTTGCAGAGAATTATGGGAGTCATCAAGATATGGTAAAGTACCCAGGGCCTAGCCATCGCAGGAAGCTGTCACCATCCCAGGCCTGTGGGGTCAGCGGGGAGCCTGGGGAGAGCTGTGACTGCAGAGGAACTCAGCCAGAGCCAGGACCACGCAACCAGGTGGGGAGGGAGCAAGGGAATACATCCTCTCTCTTCCCCCCTCCCACTGGCTGCCCCAGTCTGAAGCCAGAGGGCAAGAGAGCTCAGATGATGTGGTCCCTAGAAATCAGCCTCCTGGGACACAGAGCAGAGCACAGGAGAGAGTGGAGAGTGGATCTGGGGGGCCAAAGGAGACCACCCAACACAGGAGCGGTGAGGTTGGAGCTGGGCCCGGGCACCCAGCTAGGATATAAGTAGCGGAGGGGAATGGTGAAGGCCCCCCTCCACCAATGTTGACATGGGCAGCAGTACAGAGGGAAGCAGGGCAGCATTTACATCACAACCATGTAACTGACTCGGTTGGGGGACAGGGATTGTCCTTTTCTGGTTGAATGTAAGGGCAGACTTGAGAGAGGAGGTTGGAGAAATTGGGGGTGGGGGAGTCATGACTGTGCTAGTTTGTCATTTAACCCGGAAGTATAAGATGCTACTGAAGATGTTAGAAAGAGTAGTGAGATATGACCCCAAAAGTATAAATAAGCAAAAAGAGACTTCTCACTTCACATATGAATAAGGCAGGAAATTCATGTTTATCCATTTTGGGGATCAGAATATTAGCTGCTCTGATGGGTGGAGGATCCGAATGGCCCTATAGTACTTTATTCTCTTTCTTGGCATTATCATCCCAGCTCTTGTGGTTTGTGGATAATACCTCTTGGAAAGTATTAATAGCGTGTGAATAAATTAAGCCCAGCTGGGCCACTACCAGAAATGATGTAGTAAGCAATTGTGTTTCACTGCTGTCCATGGACCCCCTGCATCAGCATCACTTGGGGTGGTGGTTAAAAATGCACTTTTGGGGCTTCCCTGGTGGCTCAGTGGTTAAGAATCCACGTGCCAATGCAGGGGACACGGGTTCGAGCCTTGGTCCGGGAAGATCCCACATGCCGCGGAGCAACTAAGCCCGCGAGCCACAACTACTGAGCCTGTGTGCCACAACTACTGAAGCCTGCGTGCCTAGAGCCCGTGCTCCACAACAAGAGAAGCCACCGCAGTGAGAAGCCCGTGCACCGCAACGAAGAGTAGCCCCCGCTCACCGCAACCAGAGAAAAGCCCGTGCGCACCAACGAAGACCCAACACAGCCAAAAATAAAATAAATAAAAATTTTAAAAAATAAAATGCACTTTTGAGCCCCACCCCAGGCCTGCAGAATACACCTCTGGTGTGAAGCACACAAATCTACGTTTTTAAATTATTTATTTTTTGGCTGCGCTGCGCAGCATGAGGGATCTTAGTTCTCCGACCAGGGACCAAGTTGCTTCTAATACAGACTGAATTTGGAGAACTATAGATTTAAGGAAATATCACTAATTTCTTGTAATAGCTGTCCAGACAGGGGCTTAATTCCACCAGAGACAAAGGAGAATCTGATACGGATCCAGCCCAGGGGTTCTCCATTTAGAATCACCTGGAAAACTTTAAAAAAAAAATCCCGTGCTGATCTCCAAGCACTAACCCCCCCACTCAAGCTTTTTAAAGCTTCCAGGTGATTCTAAGAACCTCTGATCTCTGAACACAGAAGGTGGAAAAAATTAGAAATGGAGATGTCTCAATTTAACTGACTTGTTTGAATTCTGTAACACATTGTCAAATGCTAAGAATAATTGCTCTGGAAAAGAAAACAAGAGCACAGAATGGAAAACTGGCTTCAGTGAGTAAAGAGGAAGATGACCTAGGGGTGTTGTAACTTGAGAAGGTACCGGAGGTCTGGAGAGGTCTTAAAGGCGCCGGCGCACTTTCTCAGGCTCCCGGGAGGGAGGAGCAACCGGAGGAGTTCCACGGGAATTTGTTTGCTCTCGAGGCCACCCCCTGGCCTCTTCTCAGGCCTCCCTTGCCCGTACCCAATGCCAGTTTAGGATTGGGGCATTGTTTTGGAACCTCCCCCCTTTCATTTTTATTTTTTCAAATTCTGAAGACAAAGGAAGGTCTGAAATGGAAGTGGAGCATCCTTTCATTCCCTGCTCTGTTCCACCACCTTCCGACTTAGGAGGAGAGAACTCTTAGGCCGTTTGTCTCCCTTCTGCACGGTTCACCCCACACTGTCTGTGCCGCGCGCCTACGATGTGCACAGCACAAGGACAGCTGGAGATGCTTGCTCCCCCCCAAAGGCAGGGAGGTGTGTGGGCAGCGTGGGGAGCCCAGAGGAAGGGTGATTCAGGGGGAGGAAGGCTGTTCAGGAAATGGAAAGCCCTGCATTTCTCATTCCTTAAAAAAAAAAAAAAAAAAAAAAGGAAAAAGCATCCTTCTAATTCTTCTAAAGCTGTTTCTGTTCCCAAGAGGATAAAGAATATTTTAGATGCCAAGCAGGGAGGATTTTTTTTTTTTTTTTTTTTTTTTTCTTAAATGGGTGGGTCAGAACTCTGTTTATGCCTCTCCTGAGAGCTGAAAGGCCTGGTGGTTTATTCCTCCCCAGACGTCCTTCCGTGGCTCTTGTGGCCCCTCTGGCCTCCTGCTTCTTTTCTGAAAGGCAGCTCTTTCCCAAGCTGGGTATTTTTCCTGGTGGGTCCTCAGGTCTAGTTCATTCTGACTTGTGGGAGTGTGCAGAGGGCCTGTGTGCAGCGTCCAGCTCCAGCTCTGATAAGATTATCTGATGTTCCGATTTCAGCTGCAGTTTTAGTTCCTTGTAAGGGGGGGCCCTCTGACCCACCTGGTGATGGGCAACAGGGTGACAGCAACTCTTTAATGTCTGTGTGTGTGTGTGTGTGTGTGTGTGTGTGTGTATCATAGTTCACACAGCAGAAACAAAATTGGAACACCCACTGTTCAACTTGTCTAATGATTTAACTCTTGTTGAAAAATAAAACAAACCCCAAAGGAAATAGCCTCTCTATCCCCACAGAGTTAGATAGGAGCTCACTAGGTCTCCCCCATCACAGGATCTTGTCTGAATCATTCCCAGCATGTGCTTATCTAGCTTCAGCCTAAGCTTCTGCTGAGGAAGGAAACTCCACCCTTCCCAGGGCGAATCAGTGCAAAGTTTCACCACCATTTTGACCATCCTTCTTGAGGACCAGCTTTCCCAGGGGGAAAGCCTGGAGCAGAACTAGAGGACAGTCCGTTTTCTCTGGAGCCCCTCTTTTCTTGTCTGCAAATTGGAGGAAATCCTATGTGCACGTGCAGGTTATTGTGGAGCTCAAGGGAGATCATTCTTTCAATGTGTCGAAATTAGCTCACTGGTGTAAAGGGCAGACCCTTCCCTTGTCTTTGGAGATCAGCCTGCCCAGCAGGATGGTTCCCTCACGTTCCCCACTCCTCAGCACTGTCCACACTCCTGGCAGCCACTCAGCGGCAGCAGGGCCACCCCTGACCCCTCCGCCTGCCAGCTGCTGGCACAACGCACCCAGTCCTCTCCCCGTCCCCACGTGCCCCGAGCCAACCTTGCTCCTCACTGCACTTGCTTAGTCCCCTCACATCAGCAGGGCCGTTAGCTTCACCTGCAAGCCTTGGCCCCGTCCCATCCGGACACTGACAAGTGCCGAAGCTTCATGTTTGTGTCCTGCAGAGCACTGCCCCTGTCCCCAGCAGCTCCTCCTTCCCCCCCTGCGCCCCAACCAGTGACCAATTCCCCCATGGCAAATCTGTACCGGGTGACATTGGTCCCCCTTGGCCCCGTCCCATCCGGACACTGACAAGTGCCGAAGCTTCGTGTTTGTGTCCTGCAGAGCACTGCCCCTGTCCCCAGCATCTCCTCCTTCCCCCCCTGCGCCCCAACCAGTGACCAATTCCCCCATGGCAAATCTGTACCGGGTGACATTGGTCCGCCTTGGCCCCGTCCCATCCGGACACTGACAAGTGCTGAAGCTTCGTGTTTGTGTCCTGCAGACCACTGCCCCTGTCCACAGCATCTCCTCCTTCCCCCCCGCCCCAACCAGTGACAAATTCCCCCATGGCAAATCTGTACCAGGTGACATTGGTCCCTGAGGTGTGCGTGGATTTCACAGCCCAGGAACCCTCAGGGACTTCTGAGGCTTCTGTTCACTGGCCCCCCGCCCCTCCAGCCCGTCACCTTGTCATCGTCCCCGTGAGATGCTCTCAAGCCCCAAGATGCTCCCTTGTACGGAGACCTAGGTAACCCCACCCTCCCAATGCCCCCTCTTCCTTGGATGCAGGTGGGGGGCTGGAGGACAATCTTTGCTTAAACCTGTAAGCCCTGCTTCTGCAGCTAAGGCTGTGTTCCTCTCCTGCCTTTACGTAAAAACTTCTCAGACGGAGGTCTGTCTGCAGCCTCCTCTTGCCCATGTCCACTCACTTCCACCACCTGTCTTCCTTCCTGAGCCCCCTGTGGAAATCGCCCTTTGAAGCCTCACTAAGGACTCTTTAATCATCAAAGCCCTCAGGCTTTGTCTCCATCCTTCCCTTTCCTCTCCGAGCAGGTGCCACACACTGTGATCCTCCTCTAGGAGAAGCTTTGTCCTCCCTTGACTTTGATGTGACACTAGAAGATTAATTCTCCTAGGCTCCATCAGTTGCCCAGTTGCCCCTTCATCCCCTCCCTCCCCTCTCCCCCATCCTCAAGCGTGGCTTCCCTGTGGCTTTTGGCCTCCCTTCCTCACCTAGAGGCATGGGCTGCTGCTGGTGCAGGGCTAGGAGCTTTTGATTCTGTGATGCTGGGCATAGGCTTGGCTGTGCCACTTATGAATTGGGTGAGCTTGTAGCTGTCACTTACCTGAGTTTTAATCTTCCCGTGTGTAAAATGGAGATGATGATAATACTTACCTGGTAGGGTTGTATGAAGAGCCAATGGGATGCAACAGTGCAGTGTTTGCTAAATGATAGTCATTTGCAGACCTGCTTCACAAGAGTCCACCTATACGACTATTTACTTGAAATTTGGTCTTTGCATTGACTTTAAATCAACTCATTGGAAAATAAATTTAGTCTTATCCTAAATAATCATATCCATGAAATCATGTGTAGGAAATGCTGGTTATATCTTCCCAGAACACGTTAAACATAAATGCATAACTATTAAAATATCAATAGAAGCATCCACTGGTTCACTTCTCATTGTCCATAGGCACCACGGGGTTACATAAACTGCAGTGCAAGTCTTTTTTTTTTTTTTTTTTAAGATTTATTTATTTTTATCTATTTATTTATTTTGGCTGTGCCAGGTCTTAGTTGTGGCATGCGGGATCTTTGTTGAGGCACACGGGATTTTTTTTTTTTTTTGGCCGCATTGGGTCTTCGTTGCTATGTGCGGGCTTTCTCTAGTTGCGGTGAGCGGGGGCTACTCTTCGTTGCGGTGCTCGGGCTCTAGGTGCGCGGGCTTCAGTAGTTGTGGCACGCTGGCTCAGTAGTTGTGGCTCTTGGGCTTGGTTGCTCCGCGGCACGTGGGATCTTCCCGGACCAGGGTTCGAACCCGTGTCCCCTGCATGGGCAGGCGGATTCTTAACCACTGTGCCACCAGGGAAGTCCCACATGGGATCTTTTAGTTGCAGCATGCAGATTTCTTAGTTGTGGCATGTGGACTCTTAGTTGTGTCATGCGGGATCTAGTTCCCCGACCAGGGATCGAACCCAGGCCCCTTGCATTGGGAACGTGGAGTCTTACCCACTGGACCACCAGGGAAGTCCCCTGCAGTGCAAATCTTATGTGAGTCACACCACAGTGCCCAGACCCCAGAAAGTGTGTGCACCAGGTTGAGCCTTTGTTACTCCTCTGTGGCCAACCTCGCCTTTGTGCCCAAGCTCCAGTTCTGTATCTCCAGCTGCTATCAAATATTTCTGCCTGTCAATGTAGTCTCCTCTAAAGATCAGCCTGTCCAGTTTCCCTCCACTGCCCCTCATTTCCGGGTGACCTCGGCTCCAGCCTTGGACAACATCTTTTACCTTCCAGGGACCCTCCTGCATCAGCCTTCACATCCCGACGCTCCTTCCTTCCAGAATCTCGCACATGTCCTTCCCTATCCATTCCCTCAGCTGCCTTGTGGTCCAGGCTTTCCTGGCCAGTGCCGGCAGGTGTATATCTCCCTGGAATTACACATCCCTAATGACGCTCCAGCCTCAGAAGCCATCAGGGAATGTACCCTGTGTACAGGCCAAGTTTAGACTTGGAAGCATAGCATTGAAAACACCCAGAAAGCAGAATGGAGCAGTAGTGCGTTAAGGTTGCTGAAGTCACACCACGTGGGTTTGCGACCTCACCTTCCCTCACGGACAGTGTGACATCCGCACGCTACTCAATGACTGAGCCTCAGTTACATCTTCTACAAAGGAGGTAATAGGGATCCTGTTAGGATTAAAAAAGATACGTTCTGTAAAACACTTACCATGGTACCTGCTACATAGAGAGCGCTCGATGAGTCACAGTTATAATTATTCTATGATCAGTTATCTGTATGTCAGATCATTTATAGTCTGGCCCCCTGCTATCCCTTCCAATTAAACCTTTCACTTTTCCTTACTCAGAGTCGCATTTTCACAGGCTGCTTGTCTCTGCCCTCAAGCCTTTGTGTAGACGTCTCGTTAAGCCTTACTGACCTTTCTATTTTTCTAAGTTTATCAGAATCTTGCACATCCTTCTAACCCTGCCTCAGCTTTTGTTTTCTCCAAAAAGTAAGATATCTTCTCTGACCTCATTTATTGTGCCCTTCCTTCCTCTGGATACGATTGCTCTTTTTCTTCATCACATTTATTTGGCACTTAACTTTATCTGCATTGCACTGTTGTTTTTTCTTGGTTTCCTATTTAACTTTGTATGTATCCGTATCTTGTTTCCCTAAGTTGCTCGTGAGTTTCTTGATGTAGAGGCCTATTTTGAGGCATATGAAACAGTGATTAAGAGCTGCAGCTGTGGGGATGGACTTCCTGAGTTCATGCCATGACATCACCACTCACTAACTGTGTGACCTTGAGTAAGCTACTTAATCTTCACGTGCCTCAGTTTCTCCACCTGTCAAAATGTGATAATAAAAGTACCTAGTTTTCATGAGTTTAGATGAGTGAATACTTAGTGCAGCCACTTACTGATTTAGTACAAGTGAAATTCTTAGAATAGGGCCTGGCACGTAGAACTTGATAAGTGTTGGTGGTGTTATTATTACCAGTCCTACTGCTTTCTCCTACAGTAGTGATCAAACATAAATATGCTTAATACATATTGTTGAATGGGTGCCTATTTTCCCTCCAGCTCTCCTCAATTTTCTATTAGTCTACTTTTCTTACATGCATATTAGCAGGAAAATTGAAAGTCTCCTTTCATTTAATTCCAAAGCAAAAAAAGAAATCCTATGGGTTTAAATAGCTTTGGCTGTCTGGTCAAAGGAAACAGACCAACTCGTTGAGAAAGAGAAACAGTTTTTTTTTTTTTTGGTACTAAATTTGAAGAGGAATTTTTTTATAAGATTATTTATGGGGCAGGATGCTGGTGGTTGGGGAACACTCATTCTTCTAAAACCTACCTAGCATGTTGTGATTAGGAAAAAAAAAATTTCCATTAAACCCAGGAACTGTATCAAATTATATCAGCAGCCCAGGAGGACTAGGTCAACAGGGAGGTAGATTACACAGAGAGCTTTGTGCCTGTCCCTTCATCCAGCGATTCTGCTGGGAAACCAAAGAGAAAGATTAGTGGTGCTTGCAAAAGGGCAAGTGCAACCCAGAAATTGTAATCTGAAATTACATCTTACATCATAGTTGTATTTTTGTCTTTAGGGAGCAGTGTTGTTGGTAATTTACTGTAATTACTATAACCAGATCATTAAACTATGTCTACAGAGAGCATGGAAGAAAACACCTGCCCTTTATGTGACAGTGTCTCAAAGAATATATTAGACTTTTAAATCAAATATTCTTATTATTTTTAGTACAGTGTTCCATACACGAATCAGGTATATTAGTTACAGACACACTTTGCCATTCCTTCAGAAAGTGAGAGCCTACCAAGACATAATGGTTGTTTTGTAGAGTTAGGAAACATGATGATGAGGGGGAGCTGTTATACCAATTTTATTTAGATTTTCAGATGACTCTTTAACAAATGACATTAGAACATTAGTCATCTTGAGATCAAAAGAAAGTTTTGTCATGAGTTAAAAAACTGGTTTTAAGACAGGAAGTAGAAATCATCATGGGCATTTGTCTCAGTGGAGATCAGTTAGCAAGCTATTATAAGGGCCTGGGATTTAATATGTTTTATAAATTATATGGTAAAGTGATTTCATAATGGAATATCCATTTTTTTAATGACTCTAAGTTGCAAATACAAAATCGAAGGAAATAAATTTCAGTAAGACAGAAATGCCTACATGAACAGACAAGAGAATTATAGGTGATAGATAATGCAAAGGAATTGGTAAAAATAAACAAACAAAAACCAGACAGAATTAGACTGTTTGTAAGCTGGCTGATGTGATTTGGCAAAGATCTGGGAGTCCCTATATCCTATTCTTAGTGAGAGAGTTCAGCCTGTAAAGTTCTTGACACATCAGTAATGGTGTTGGAAGATACTGTTCTACTTACATCAAACAGGTATCCAGTAGGTGGTCTAAATAGAAAAAGAGGAGATTTAAGCAAAGTAAGTAAATTTGGGGATGATAAATCCATAATAAGTTATAAAAGGAAACAAGGCGTACTTTAGGAGAAACTTTATAAACCTTAGACGGGGAAAAACAAAGTTTCTGGGCAGATGTGGAATGCCTCTCCTTCCACTACAAACACATAGAAATGTTGTATTAAAAAATATTATATATATGTATTTAAATTAAATTCATATTTCAGCAAAAAAGTAAGAAGAATTTTCAGGTGCCAGAAATATATAAGAAATCAATAGCCAAAGCTCTGTGAGGGAAGCCACAGGGATGGTAGGGGCTAGGGCTCTAACCTGCCTGGGGACAGGAATCAAGATTACATAACCTATTCATGACATGGGTCTGGAACTAGGCTCACCAGGTTAAGCTGGGAGCTGGCAAACTGTTGCAGCACTGGTGAACCAGGCAGGAAAACTACCTGCAAGTTGTTATAGGAAGTAGCTGCCCACATCATGTCATTAGTGGAAATAGTCACCCTCCAGAAATAAGCTTAAAGCCATCATCTTTCTTTTGTATGGGTCCAAATGTGCACTGCTTTCTCCATGTGGAAACCCTGAACTGAGAAAATAACTCAGAAACTAGTCCAGAATCATTGAACTCTTTAGGGCTCTGGCAGAGGCAACTGTGAAAGCAATCCTATTAGATTTGTTTTTGTTTTCATTGTTGCCTTTTTTTTTTCAACAAAACATCATGGACCTCTTATGAAGACAAGCTTATGAGCAAAAACTGCAAAGCACTTAAGTATACACACCACCTTGAAGTCAACCAATAGGAGCAACAAAATAAACTGAAAAACCAAATAAAATAGACAGATCTTAAAGGGACTTTAAGAATGTCTAAACTATTGAAAGATAAAAAAAGAATTCCTCAAGAGAGGAAAAAAAAATAAAAAAGGAGACTATGAAATAGAACCAAATAGAAATGCTAGAAAAGAAAAAAAGATTCATTGAAATGGAAAACAAAAAGAAAAAAGAAAAACACCTCAACAAAGTAGGAAGTAAACTAAACATAGCTAAAGAGAGATTTAGTGAATTGGAAGATAGATCTCGGGACTCACCTGGAATGCAATATAGAAAGTTAATAGGGTATAAAGTATGAAAAAGAACATAAGTCACAAGAAGAATAGAAGGAGAGGCTTTGGTGTAATTGGATCCTCAAAGGAGAGAATAGAGGGTTCATTGAAGATCAGTATGTGGTCTCATAAAACAGTCTTTGGTATTTTTGTCAGAGATTTAAGACTGTATTAGATAAGCCTTGGGAAATTTCTCTATGATTTATTTTATGTTTTAATTTTGACTGGTAGCATCCATACTAATTTATATACATTATATACATTAGTGTATTGAACTATGGCCAGACAAGACAAGCCTAGAATGCCTGACACAGTCTTCCTCCATGAAGTTTTGCTGTGTTTACTGTTCTCTGTTACAGCTGCTGATGTAGAGAAAAAAAGCGAGTAGCCAAGTGAGGTTTTAATAGGAACAGTGCTTCTGGGGGAACCAGCCAGCTGACCAGTTTCTAAGGGTAGTAGTACTCTGGAAACTACTCTGGCCAGTTGCCTGCTGCCTGTGCTGCCACATTTCTGAGACTGTGAAGCTAGAGGCTCAGCTTCCATGTGCTCTGGGCAAAGGCAGAAAGGAAGCATGAGGGCCAGCCTGTACATGTACCCTTTTACCTTCTCCTTTCCACTCTGTCTCCATTCTGGGGACTGCTACCCCAGGGGTTCAGACATCAGCTTCTCTCCCTGCAACCTTAAGGAACTTCATTTATTCTGTGACACAGAGAGAAAAGGAGACTTCAGAGTTTTTTTTTACTCTCTGGTGGAGAAAACTGGTACAGCAGTGTCCTTTAAGATGGGGGAAAATATGGCTTAGTAATAAAGAACATGTGCCTTAAGAATAAAAAGACTGACCTCAGTTCAGATCCTGTCCTGCTAATTATTGGACATCTTTGGCAAAGTTACTTCATCTTTCCGTGTTTTAGTTTCCCCGTTTGTAAAATCAGATAAAAAATACCTTCTGTAGAATGTTATATTGAAAGCATTTACTTGGCAGTTAAAAAAAAAAATTAGTTCTTGACCTCCTGTTATATCACTATGTAGGTACAGAATTCAGGCATTCTGTCTTGATTTCAAACACTACAGTCTACCTTGTCATCAAACCATAGGGCCAAATTTGGGGTTCATAAGAATACAGTGACCATGGATATGGGGTTCTGAAGAAAGCAAGGGGAAGGGGAGGGAAGATGTGCTCTCTTCTGCCTGCACATCCAGAGCATATTGTTTAGTTTCTGCTTTGCCTAGGGAGGCCCAGGGCAGGGAGGTGCACAGGGCCCATTGTGGAATTGGGCCCTGGCCTTCCTAACCACTTCAGTTCATACTGGCCCATTTCCCATATACCTGTGAACTGTGGGCAGAAAAGGCTTAACCACGGCAGCCCCTTGAACTCAAGTGGCATGAGAAGATACAGAAGCAACCAGCTCAGTCTCCTCTGACCTTGGCAGCTGGGAGACCATGCTCTGAAGTTTGGGAGTAAATCAACCCACAGTCCTGGTTTCTGCCTAAGAGCAGGATATTGTGTTGTCTCTTACACACACACACACACACACACACACACACACACACACGAGTCTCTCTCTCTTTCTTTTTGTCTTCCCCCTGTCTTTTTTCCCTCCCCTTTTCTCTTCCTGCCTGGCTCTCTTTTGTTCCTTCCCCTTGCTCATCCAAGAATCGCTCTTTTCTCGTGTTCCAGCCTGCCTTCTGTCCTTGTAGGCATTATTTAATCCCTGGGTGGCTCTCGGGCAGAAGACGAACCACTGTGTTGACCTGTGCTCTGTCACACAGCTACCAATTAAAAAACCAGCTCCAGACTTCCGCTGGATGGGATGAGGCAGCTACACCAGGCTAAATGCAGACACATTTCCCTAGTAACCATGGAGAAACATGCATCCTAAAATTCCTGACCTTCCACCCAAGACTCCACAATCTTGGCTCTGCCATATCTTGATCTCATGATTCAGGAATGAAGTTGATATTTCCATGGGGTGTATCTTTCAGCTATAGAAGAGCAGCGGCAGCAGCTCTACAAAATGAATGTGCTTCTTATTTCTGTCCTGTGAGGATGTGGTAGGAGTGGAGACCATCCAGGAGCATTTCTAATTCTAAGACTGGGGGAAGGGACAGAACAACCTTGAAGGGTGAGGCTATGGCTTACTTCATCATTAGACTTCAGTGAATATTCCTGCTTTCATACCAACTTGCTCATCTGTTGCCCTGCTAACCCTACACATACATGCATGAGCATGCCCACATTTGCCATTGCAGAGCTGGAGAAATGCAGAGTTGGTTGCCCTCTTGACAGGAGGTGCAACAATTACATGACCTTGACTCCCTTGGGTTTAGAGACAGGTTTAGCGAGTCTAAACCTAGGGAATCAATTAGTAAGAATTTACTTATTGTAATTAGTTTCTTTTTTGTTTTTTCCTTTTTAAAATAACATATAAATAATTTGTGGGTTGATGTGGGTAGGAGAGGTACAGGGAGAGAAACAAGAAAATAGAGGGAAAAAAAAGTATCACTTGCACCCTCGGGAGTCAAACAACCATTGTGGACATTTTCATGTGTTTCCTTCCAAAGTTTTTTCATGCCTATTTTTAGAATTTAAAAAATTGTTATCATTTAATTTTATAATCTGCCTTTTCCTTTCAACATTATAGCACATATTTCCCTATTATTACAAGTCCTTTTTAATGGCTTTGAGATATTTCTTTAATGGATATAACACCATTTATTTAACTGTTCCCAGTTTTTGAAAATGTAGGTTGATTCAACTTCCTGCTATTATAAATACTGCAGTGATGACCATCTCAGATTAACAAGAGTGCCTTGAGATTCTAGTATGTGTCAGTCCTTGACTGGGTCCTATATACAGGGTCCCTGGTGTCAAGGAATTTACAGTCTAGTCTGGGAGCAAAAAATAGAGTTCTGGGTTAATCCTGAGCTCCTTCCTTTCATCTTTTCAGATTGGCAAAGTGAAAGTATGTATTATACTGCTGAATTTAAAAAGAAAAGAAAAAAACCAGAACCAAGAGGGATGTATATATTGATCATTATTGATATATAACACATAGCTAGATTGGCCTGGACAGAAAATGCGTTGTTAATGATAGCAAATATTATGAGGAGATGAAATTCGAAGAGAAGTTGGTCAAATTTTAGCTTGGCCTGGGAAGAATCTAATAACTGACAATAATCTATACATTTTCCCCTGTTTGGTTTATTTATTTATTTTTAAAATTTATTTATTTTTAAAATTTATTTATTTTTAAATCTATTTATTTTTGACTGCGTTGGGTCTTCGTTGCTGTGCACGGGCTTCCTCTAGTTGCGGCGAGCGGGGGCTACTGTTCATTGTGGTGCGGGGGCTACTCTTCATTGCGGTGCGTGGGCTTCTCATTGCGGTGGCTTCTCTTGTTGCGGAGCACAGGCTCTAGGTGTGCAGGCTCAGTAGCTGTGGCTCGCGGGCTCTAGAGCGCAGGCTCAGTAGTTGTGGCGCACGAGCTTAGTTGCTCCGCGGCATGTGGGATCTTCCCGGACCAAGGCTCGAACCCGTGTCCCCTGCATTGGCAGGCAGATTCTTAACCACTGCGCCACCAGGGAAGCCCACGCCCCCCCCCCCCCCCGCATTTGATTTAAATGCTCTGATTAGAGTTGAATGTTTTTCGTATATCCCAAAGTATGTAAATTTCATTTAAGAATATGTTCTTTAAATTGCAGCTAACATTGGTGGCTGATTATCTGAATTAGTTATGATTTTTATGAGCCTGCTGAGATTTACTTTTCCGCTTGTTTTCATTTTTAAAATCGATTTGAATCTCATGGAAAAATATTCCCAAAAAGGGCTATGAAATTTATAAAACCACAGCAGACTGAAACCAATGTCCTGATGGTATATTTGTGAGTGTGTGATAGGGTATTACTGCAGGGCAGGAGTGGAGTGTACACAGAGAGTGAAATAGGAAACAGCCTATTTGAAAGATGCTTTCAGACACCAGGACTGTGGGATTAGAATGAAGTGTGTGTACACTTCCAAACCTAAGCCTTGGAAGTGTTGGTGTAATAAGGACTTTGCTCGAGTCTTGGCAGAATGATCCAAGGACATCCTGTCTGCTGTGAACAGGGACGCATCTCAACCTTGCTTTCTTCTTTCAGATTGATGACGCCAACAGCAGCCTTGAGGAGGTGATGGATGAGGCTGATGCCATCAGCTCTGTGAACAATCTGGGAAGCAAGCAAGCCTTGCATGCAGATTACCTGGGTTCTGATTACCAGACAGGACAGCTGTACCCGTTCTCCCTCAGCAGTGACCCCGACACGGCCACGTTCACTCTCACAAATGCAGCTCCAATGACCCCATCCTTCCAGAAACGGTGGTACGTGAATCTCAACAGCCTAATGGACCGGGCCCTGACCCCACAGTGTGGCGATGGGGAAGAGCTCTACATCATCACAGGTGCTGTGCCCTCAGACCTCAAGGTCAAAGACAAAGTGACCATCCCGGAGTTTGTTTGGCTGGCAGCCTGTTGTGCTGTCCCTGGAGGAGGTTGGGCCATGGGCTTTGTCAAGCACACCCGGGACCGAGAGGTCATAGAAGATGTGATGGTGAAAGAACTTGAGAAACTGCTTCCATTCAAGCCTCAGCTGTTCCAGAACAACTGTGGGGAAAGTGAACAAGACACAGAGAAGATGAAAAAAATCCTGGAAATGGTCAACCAAGTCCAGGATGAGGAGCGGAGGGTAGACTCTGAAGGGGACTCTGGGACCCTCTCCAGCACAAGGAGTACCAGGTCCACTCTGGTGCCTCCAGAGGCATCTGGGGAAAGGAGTAGCCTTTTGGGAAAACTCTTGGGCTTCACTGCTACCCCATTCATCAAGCTTTGCCAATTAATTTATTTCCTTGCAGTCAGAATCCTGAAGTACCTTGTGTATTTCCTGTGGTACGTCACCAAACAGGTGACTCATGGTCTAGAAAGTTGTCTTTACCGCCTGGGGTCAGCCACCATCTCCTACTTCTTGGCCATTGGGGAGGAGTTGGCCAGCATTCCCTGGAAGGTACTCAAAGTCACGGTCAGGATCACCAGGGCCATTCTCCGGATCCTTTGTTGCCTGCTGAAGGTTGTTTGCCGTATCGTGGGCATCCCTGTCCGAGTCCTTGTGGATGTGGCCACTTTTCCTGTGTACACCATAGGCGCAGTTCCAATTGTGTGCAGGGACATTGCAATGGGCCTTGGTGGCATCATCTCTCTGTTCTTTGACACTGCTTTTGGCACCATGGGTGGCCTATTTAAGGTCATTTTTACTGTCGGCAAGCAGATTGGCTACAAGATTACTTTTGACAATCCTGGGGAGTTATAGAAAAAAAACTGAGTGCCCAGTCACAGTGAATTTGATTTTTTTTTTTTTTTAAATAGAGAAAGGTGGAATATTTTGCCTATATAATGGGTTTCTGTTCACTGTCAATTATCGTAATATTTTAGCCTTTGGTGGGGGGTGTCTGCCTGTTTTTGCAAAGGAAGATGATACAATTTTGACTTCACCCAAGAGAAGTGTTCAAGGTGAGATTATGTGTAGGTCGCCTGCTGTGATGTGGGTGAACTTCCAAGCCATCACCTTCAGTTATTCACTCTGATACAGGTGACCATGTGAGAGACTCAGGTGTTCATTTGTGATAATTAAAAATTACAGGAAAGGAGGACAACTTTAAACCAAAGGCTTTCCAAGAAAAGTAGAAAGGAGTCTTGTTCCTCCTATTACTCTCTGAGACTTAAGGCAAAACTGGTATAAATATTCCTGGCCAATTTGTTATCATTTTGCTTCTTTTTCTCCCCAACTCAGCTGACTTGGTGAGGTAAAGACATGCTTCCCTGTTGAAATCACGTTCTTAGGACATAGAATGTGCTATATCCCTTAGCTTTCCATGGCTCCCAAGGACCTGTAAGGTTGTTTTGTTTTTTTTCTTCAAAGTTGAATTTTGCTGCATTTTTTCTTTTAGGTAATGATAAGCATTTTATGGCAAACGTGGCATAACAAATTCTGAATGCAAGGACTAAGATTGTGTTTGCCCCTTGAATGCTATAGTACAGTCCTCCCAGGTAAAAAAAAGGGAGTGCACAGGTCAGACCCCTGCTCTGAGTAGGTGCTGTAGGTCCGAGGATGTCCTTAGCCAAGCTTGGATTAACTTGACATATATTAAATCTCTGGCTGAGAAGACAGAGCTCAAAGACCTACATGTTAAGCTAATATGAAAATTCATATTCTGCAACATACTAGATCATTCTTTCTTATACTTCAAACAAGTACCCAATACCAAAAGTAGAAAGTAGCAAAACACTCTGACTTCTGTCCTTAAATGATTGCTTTGGTATAAAGGCATAAAAAAGAGCCCCAAAATAAAAACTCTTCTGGCCATCTTGGAAAAAAAAAATCCATATACATATATATAAGTTTACATATGGATAACCTTGATTCAGAATCATTATCTCAGGAAATTATTTTTTAGTGTGTTTGAGGCTAGAAAACATAACTCTCCCATTAATTCAAGTTCTATGTGAGAGCTAATCCCCAATTTTTTGATCAAGCACTTGTCATTTTAAATCTTGCACTGAAAATGATTAACAGGAGGAAGCTGAAGCTCTTAGACTTTGCTCTGCCTTCCACAGCTGAGATGGAATCACCTGGATTTTTCTGAGTTTTCTAAAGAATTGTTGTGGGGTATAATAGAAAATGACCAAGGGTAAACTACTGATTCAGATGCCACCATGCATCTGAAAGTTTGATGCAGAAACTTGGGGTCCAGAAAGGCAACAAGGAGAGAAGGGTGGGTCAACCATTTGCGTCAAGTTGGTGGACAAGAAATGTGAGTGTAATGAGAGTTACATTTTGTAGAAAAATAATTGAATTGGACCCAGAGTGGAAGAGCAGCCAGCAAGCTGCCATCCTGATCAATTTGGGATGAAAGGTAGGGTAGTATGACACCACACTGCGAACGTGTCATAGGGAGCTATGCACCAGATTACCTAAGACTCTTAAGCAGTATTTTACCAACACTTCTGTTGGTGAGCATAAAAATCCGTAGTCGGGCTTTCCTTCGTTTTAGCAGCATGAAAGTACATGGAGGAGCAAGGGTTTGCCTTGGTACTGATGGGTCAAAAACCCTGCTGGATGAAAGAAAGGGAATTTCAGAAGGGACCAGCGAGATGGTCTGACCAAAGCCTCATTTGATGAGGAAGCTGAGGCCTGATGCTAGCTGATGGCATATCAGGAGCCAAGGTCTTCTGCATATGTCCCGTCACACCTGGGATGTCAGATCTGTGGTCCAGCTGCCTCCCTGGACCAGGGCAGAGTTTTCTCCCTCATCCATCAAGCAGACTAGGCTCTGAAGAATCAAATGGGTTTGGCCTATATGATGAAACAGCTAGCCATCCATGCATAAGATCATGCTTACTGCCTCCCATGGACTCGATATCCCCTCAGAGTACTTATTTGCATACTGAAAGACCCAAAGAGGGCATCCATGGTAGCCTGAGTCCCTTGGCACCATGGAAGGAGCAAGGTATTTGAACTGCTGCCTGAGAACCATTTGAAAATGTCTTCCTTTTCAGTTCCAGTTGTTTAGCGTCTTATTTATTTATTATGGTGTGGCCTTTTTTGAAATCTGGAAAGGAAAAAATATCCCTAAGTTTAGGTGGCTGAGACCCTTTGCTCTGGACCACTGGTATTGGCTGTGCCTCTGGTTCACTGGCTCCAGCAGGTGGCTGGACTGCTGGCCTGTTCCCAATGATCTACTTTGGGCTTTTGGGTGGGAGTTTGGGTTGATGAGCCCCATCTCTGGCTTGAAGATTTTTCTGTGGCTCCATTATAGTCTCAGGCCTTTGGGGATGTCAGCCAACTCTTCATCACTATGGAGCTGATTTTCTAGTCTGGATCAGACATGTCTTTGGACACTTTTCTTTTCCATTGTGCCTTTTGAGTGTTTGCTTCTCAGCATCAGCACTTGCCCCTAAATGCAGACGACGGTGTCAGGAGAAGGAACTAGAGTGAAACACTGGTCATTCATTCAGTCATTCATCCATCAAACGTGTATTTGACCAGCAAAGTTGCAGAGGTCGACGATACATGGACCCCATGTTTGAGGAGTTCAAACATCTAGTGGTGAGGACATGGTGCAGTTAGTTGATCCATGTACCACATCATGGTAAGCCTGCAATGGTACTAGCAGCATGAGCCCTGGAGCACAGCAGGAAAAACCACGAAACCATGGACACTGGGGAATCCTTTACAGAGGGTGTGACAAAAGTCAATTTGACATTTTAAAGCTATGTACAATGCTGCGCACCTTGCAATGCTCAATAAAGTAATTGTTGACAATGCATCAACCATTCTGGAAAATATCTAAAGGGGGAGAATCCTGATGGTTGTAATGAGGTTTGGGGGGTTATCTGTGATTTAAATTTTTTTCCCATTTTCTTCTTGATCGACATTAACTCAAGCTGTTTCCACTCCCATCTGGATTCTTTTTTTTTTTTTTTTAAATTTTGAATCACATGTGAGAAAACAGAGAAGGTTAGATCAGTGAAACAGGCCCTGGAACTTCTTTTGCATGTTGTTTCTCGGAAAAGCTATTTGGGACATGAAATATTTGAAGCACCCGGGGCTGACTGCTTCACTGACTCTAAATCACATAGCAAGTTATAGAAACACTCTGATTTGTTTATTCATTAGGAAACCCCCCCAGTGTGAGAAATGACAAGCAGTCTCTGGAGGGAGGTGGTCCTCTCTGTGGCCTTTATTAGGGCACCCAACCCTGGGGTGGAGGTGGCAGGAATTCTTGGCTGCCTTCCCAGTGTGGGCAGGGTCTTATGTGTGATTCTGTGTCTTGTTCAGCATTTCTCCTAAACTCATCACACAGTATGAGCTTTTCAAAATGTTACACTATGAGCCATATAGTGTGGACTCCTTGACCTTTATAAATGGGTTCTCAGACAGAATTCTCATTGTCTCTTTCTGTTGTTATTTACTCCCAGATTATGGCTTGATTTCTAATAATTACACTCCAAACCTATTGCTTTTAAGCTTAAATTTCAACAAAGAAAGCACTCATGACCACTTGTCCTCATTGATTGTGTGCAGTGAGTAGGAGTTCACAGAGAGATGCTCTCAGGAGGAGATCAAGGTCACTCCTGGAGACTGTGTTGCCTAATGGTTAAGAGCGCAGGCTCTGGAGCCCAAATGACTTAGGCTTGAATCCTGGCTTCACTGCTTAACAACCATGTGATATTGGGCAAGTTACCACCCAAAGCTTTAGCTTCCTCGTCTATGCAATGGGGCTAATTATTAGTACCTACCTCAGAGAGTTGTTATGAAAATTCAATGAGTTAATGAAGATAAAACACTTATCCCCATGCCTGTCACATGGTGAGTGCCCAGTAAATGTTAATAGTTGTCGATATAGCTATTGGTCATAATATCCATACATCTTGGATGAAATGATGAAGTTGCCTTAGACCTCAGAATGTTTCTAGATCAGAGCTGGAAGGGTTAAAGTACAGTCTGGGAGTTGAGGTTATGAATGAAAATGAAGGAATCCAGAGCCTCATCAGTGGTGTCAAGATACTGAAGAGACAGGCGACGGCTGGACCTAGAGTCTAGAGAAAGGAGATTCTGAGAGCAGGAACTCTGCATGTTTTTTAGCACCTATTCAGGAAGGGAGGCATGAGCGTTTCTGGTAGCATTTCCCCTCCAGACCCTTCCTTGCTAAGTCCATAGTTTTATAACAGACTCAGCTTCCCAACAACCCTATTACTTGGAAGAGAGTTAACTAGACAGAGAGCATGTACACATTAGCGGCTGAAAAGGATGATGACCCTCCCTGTAAATAGTCAATACTATTTATTCTTCAGCCTCTTATGAGTTAAGACATTATGAATTAGTGCCCGAAGACTAACTGATCCTGGAGTATTGATTAGATAGAATTTCTGGGCCCTCATAGTTAATCCTTAGACCTTGCACTAGAATGACCACCCTCCTTCCTCCACCAACTCGCTCTCACCAGGTACAGCCTCCAAGAGGCCCTGCCTGTCAGCCTCAGTGCCATCCTTGGGTGATTTCATCCCATCCAAAGCAGATGCTGACAACACATTTGTACTTTGGCGGCTTGAGTAGGATATAAAACTGCATGCTCGGGCTTCCCTGGTGGCGCAGCGGTTGAGAATCTGCCTGCCAATGCAAGGGACACGGGTTCAAACCCTGGTCTGGGAAGATCCCACATGCCGCAGAGCAACTAGGCCCGTGAGCCGCAACTACTGAGCCTGCGCGTCTGGAGCCTGTGCTCCGCAACAAGAGAGGCCGCGATAGTGAGAGGCCCGCGCACCGCGATGAAGAGTGGCCCCCGCTCGCCACAACTAGAGAAAGCCCTCGCACAGGAACGAAGACCCAACACAGCCAAAAATAAATTAATTAATTAATTAATTTAAAAAAAAAAAACTGCATGCTCTCTCTGAAGATGGCATACCTTTCAAAAATGAGATTATTTTTATAAAGAAGAATCCATACTAATCAAATGAACCAAAAGATAATTTTGGTAAATAATTAAGAAATTATAAGAGGTCTACTTATTCTCTGTGTCCTAACTTGGCCCACTTAATGGATCACTCTGGTTCAAACATTAAAATTAGAAGGGTCATGTTGGCAGATGCCCAGAGCTTGTGGACTTAGCTCCTGAACCACCCTTTTCACTGGCAAGTTCCACCCCTCTTCTTGACCACTTTGCCAGATATCTTTTCATCCCTCTGCCTCCTGCTGTAACTGATGCACGTATTAGGTACCTTCCGAGTTTCTAAGATTTGACCCTTCAGGACCAGTCTTGCTTCATTTTATCTTGATCTAGTTACATCCCCAGAGAGATCACTTTTCCAACCAGAGCGCCTTCCGATGGACAGTTCCTCAGGCAGCCCTAGCCAGGAGGGGTCCTGCCTCATGGGCACTTACACAACCTGAAGGCTCCTGGGCAGTGGGAGAGGTTCATGAGGGTAACAAAAGGGCTTTGGCTCATGCAACAACCCAGAGCTAAACTTATATGAGTCTAACTGGCCTGACACCCTTCTCCAGGGAAGACCTGTGAACCTGAGCCAGAGGGCTGGTGTACACTTGTTTACTCTGTAAGCAAGAGGAGAAGAATGTGTGATGTATAGTGGAACCTTGTACGGGATAAATAATAGCTTTGAGAAATAAGAAAAAGTGTAGAAAAAGTATAGAAAAATGTAATTCATGCTTAATGAAAAGGGCTTTGAGAGTAAAATAATTTGGTGGCGGTTGGGATAAGGTGATACCTAGAGATGTTTCAAACCAGCTCTCATTAAGATTCTCATATATGTCTATAAGTCCTTCCTAAATACAAGTATATGTTTGGACACTCCTTGCCCATCTAAACAAGTTTATTGGTTTTCTTTTCATCTGAAGGTGGCAGACTCACCTACATAGAACCCTAGAGTTTGCAGAAGTACTTTCATCTGCAGGGATTCGTCTGATCTTCCCAAACATTGCATACACTGGAGTATTGACAGGTGTACCCACAGTCGTCTAGACTTTGACAGCAGGAGTCTAGAGTCCCTTAGGGAGTATTTCTTTCTCTTTTGGATAGGAAAGGGCACACTTGCTAAGATGGAACAATATTCAGTTAAAAAAAAAAAAGTTTTTTAGGTTTATTTATTTATTTACTTTTTACTTTATGGGTGCAGAGAGAAGTTCCATCCAGTACCGTACGTATCAGTGCTACTCTGATTTGGAACGTCACTATCTAGAACCATCCTGAAGACTCCGTGTTATAGGAGAGGCCATGTCCTTAAAAGAGCTTCCAGGATTTCAGGCATCTTTGGAAGAAAAAAAAGGAGCTCAAGATCAAATTTGCCCTGAATTCTGCACTTCAGTGCTTCTACAAAGAGTTACGGTATAGGGCTTGGGGTTGGTTTTGTTTGTTGTTTGTTTGTAAGCCTGCACTCTGGATTCTGTAGACCCGGGTTCAACTTTTAGTTCTCCTATGACACTTTTGGGAAAGTCTCCAAACTTCTGTGAAATTTAATGGCTTATCTGTAAAATGTGGTTAATAATAATATCAACCTCAAAAGGTTTATGTAAGAACAAAATGAGGGGAATTCCCTGGTGGTCCAGGGGTTAGGACTCGGCGCTTTCACTGCCGAGGGCCGGGATTTAAGCCCTGGTCCGGGAACTAAGATCTTTGCAAGCCGCGAGGCGAGGCCAAAAAAAAAAAAAAAAAAAATCAAAAGAATCAAATGGGATAATATGCTTTGTAAACTATAAAGTATCACAGAAATATAAAGATTTATTATTATAGAAGGCTCCAGGTTTGGTTCTTTTTTCTGAAAAATCAGTGCATAGTTCTTTTTTAAAAAAGGTGAGTAGACACAAATGAAAATTAAAGCAGTTATCCAGAAAGTGGACATGGCTTAGCCAAAAATTGGGTTTGACGGTAAGCGTTGTACACTATGCCCTGAAAAGGCTCTGAACTTCAGGTCCTCAGAATTCTGCCTCTTGTCTATCCTTAAGTTCTATGTTCTTCTTATTTTTTTTTAAATTTACTTATGTTATTTATTTATTTTTGGCTGCATTGGGTCTTCGTTGCTGCACACGGGCTTTCTCTAGTTGCCGTGAGCAGGGGCTACTCTTCATTGCGGTGCGCGGGCTTCTCAGTGCGGTGGCTTCTCTTGTGGCAGAGCATGTGCAAGCTTCAGTAGTTGTGGCACGTGGCTCAGTAGTTGTGGCTCTCAGGCTCTAGAGCACAGGCTAAGTAGTTGTGGCACAGGGGCTTAGTTGCTCCGCGGCATGTGGGATCTTCCTGGACCAGGGCTTGAACCCGTGTCCCCTGCACTGGCAGGCGGATTCTTAACCACTGCACCACCAGGGAAGCCCAAGTCCCATGTTCTTAAAGTCAGTGAAATCCGTCTCCAGTAGACTGCTCTGCACTCACCTCATGCCTGTTTGCTTTCCTCCCGTATGAATCAGCCGAGTCCCTGACATATTAGGCATTAAAAAGAAGACACCCTATGAGTAATAAATAATAAACGCTGAACAAGAAATGGGTGCCAGAGAGTGAAAAGTCTCAGGGGAGTCTCTGAGAACCGGCGGAAACACCCAGACCTCCCCTGGCAGCCTGCCAACGGGAGGCCAGCCCGGGCCTGCCACTGTCACTGTCCCCAAGAACACCAGACAGCAGCTCCTGGGATTATGATTCTGGAGGTTGTCTCAAGTCTCTGATTCCCCAAGCTATTTGTTAATGAGGCTATCCAGGTGTATCCTGTTCATGGCATTTAGAAGGAAACTTCCAGGGAAGTGAAAGTTCCAGGAGTGAGGAACCAGTAGGCTGGTCAAAGGGGAGGGGACCCAGGAGATCTGAGTTTACTTCCTGTGAGTCACGGCGCCTTTTCTGGATGCCATCACAGGACCGTCTTTAGGCTCTTGCCAAATTGCAAGTAATAAATCTTTGCTTTTCAACAAGTACTTTCATGTCAATGAGTCACAGAGATTAAGTTTTATCAATTTCTCTCTCCTATTTGAGGGTTCCCCAAAAGTCGGAGACATCTCCTGGGACATTATTGGGACGACAGCAGAACATCATCACCATCGTCATCATTATCACCATCATCATTATTATGATTGTCATCAGTTCTTCCCCGACTTGCAAAATTGATGAGTGGGGTTACCCTTAGGTGGCAGCCAACCTCAGAGCATTTAAGAAATGTCGTAACACTCAAGCTCCCAAATAACCGCCCTGCTTCCACCCCCAGCAGCCTGCAGTATTGCCAGAAATCTCCCCCCTTGGCTCCCTTCCCTTAGGCTGTCTCTTTCCTATGAAAATACGAAGAGCAGCCCATTGTGTTAATACTAGCAACTTAGAATAAATGATCCTATGAAATCCTTCCCACTAGCTGGATCAACTCCCACAGGCAGTAATTGTTTTGCCAGGTGAGAGGCGTGGTGGGAAGCACTGTGCTGAGAGGGTCAGGAAGTGCCTTAGACCAGCTTCCCACGGGGATGGAGCCTGGCCTAGGCGAGCCCTGTATTGTGAGGGCTAGGGACAAAGTGAGGTGTCCTCTAAGATCTTAGAAGTAATGACAACAAATTGCTCTCTACTTGTCAAATAGATCAGCCCATAATAGATCAAAGTAGAAATATACACCTGAAAGAAGGCTCATCACCTGTAGCGTGCTAGTTAATGGTGAACAACCAGCTTGCTGAGGGGAAAAAAAGACCCTGATTTGTAATGTTTGCCAATTTCTCTGGTATAAACACCCTCACCATGCCTGATTTCCAGCTGCCAATGTAACACCACTGAAAGCAGAGTGGGGAAGAACACAGTCTGCTCTCCGGAGCTGGCCACACACACCGCAACTCCAGAATCCAACTGAGGGCATTACGACATGTACAGAAAAAGTGTTTCCAGCACAAAAGGAGGTGTTCAGTCATCGTATGGCAGGGAAAGAAAATTCGCCGAGACAGACACTGACTATGCCCAGATGAGTACTCTCCAGGAGAGAACAAGGCTTGGCAATTTGAACTTTGGATATTTCCAAATCCAAAGACTACATCACCTGCCCTGCAAAATGAATGCATCATTATTTTGGGCTCAACGCCATTAAACTTCGACCTACCTAACACCTCTTTTTTCTATCCCATTCCCACCAAAGAAACTTTTGATTGTGACCTGGCTTCAGAGGATGGTTTACCTCCAAGGCGAGTGTACACCGAACACATAGACTTCAACCCCCCTCGACAATGCTTTATTTCAGCAAAGTTTTTACAAAGTGGCTTTGAATTATGTTTCGATTTCCTGTGTAGCTTAAGAACATAATGTATTAAGATGCTGACGGAAGTGTTCCAGTCTACAAATCAGTTCTATTTTTCAGTGTAAATTAATAAAATATCATAGTGGTGTCCCACTCAATCTCTCATGTGTCCTAGTGTAAATCCCTTTCTAAAAGCCCATCACTTCTGGAAGCTCATTAGAGCCCACATCTGAGTTTTCAAATATGAGAAAATACCTCAGGGTGCGGTGTCCAAACCAACACAGAGAATTCTACACAGCCCTGGTTAGCTTCCCCTGAAACGTCATGGCCACCTTTCCATCTCCTTCCTCAAGACTCACTTCTTAACACTGTATTCTCTCTCCATGAATCAGATATCATGAGGATGTATTGAAAATCAGTGAAAACTCATTTGCTGCCATCGTACTTCAGATGGCAAAATGCATTTGTCAGGATCCTTTCGTTGCATGCAACAGAAACCTCTTTGAAGCTAGCCCAGTCCCAAATTTACTGGATCATGTAACAGAAACTTGGAGAGGGTCTTTTGATATCAGGGACTCACATGATGACAGAATTCTATCACACTATGTTGTCCTTATTCTCCCCTAGAGTAGATGGTCTTTCTTTGTACAGCATGGAGCATGGTCACAGGCAGCTCTGGATATTCATCCTTATGGCCGCATATCTAGAGAGGGAAGGAAGCTTCTCTGTTAGCTCTGGCTTGGAAAATCCCCAGGGAGTTATTTTTTTTCTTTTTATTTTTTTTGCCCAGTTGGGTACATTCTTGGGCCAATCACTGTGGCCAGGAAGACATGATAAGATGATTGACCCAGTCTGGGTCATGAACCATGTGATGTTGGTGGTACTTGTCATAAGAAAGATGAAGGAGGGGGTGTAGGACAGACACCTACAATAGACCCACATGGACTGACTCACAGCTTGATTTAAGACAGAGTGATGCCCTTTCAATATATAAGGTGCACTGTGATTTATAAAGTCCTTTCACATTTATCAGTGGACATCTGAACCACACCTATTTTGATTTCTGACTTCTCTTAAAAAATAGAAGCTCTGGTAACTCTGGGCCAGCATTTTTCTAAGGCCATAATCATCTAGAGCTGATTAGACAGTTTGTCATGAACCCCATTTTTTCCTGATCACCTCTCTGAACAACTTTGCTCATTTAAGTTACTTGCTTTAGCTCCTATAGCCACCTGGGTTTGCTAATCCCTAACATCATCTCATTTCATTTATATTTATCCTGTGAGCGCTAATTATCCAAATTGTATAGATTTTAAACCAAGAGTCAGAGATTCAACCGACTTTCCTAGGATAACACAGTTAGAAGGTGAGATTCAGAACCTAGATCTTAGATTGAAGGTTGTTCAGGATTACCACATAAGGTTGTACAGGTTGTGCACTGCACATTGTGTCTATGTGAATGGAGTCCTCTAGAGTTGTGTAGTTAACACTATCTGTGGAAGCCCTAAGGCTATTTTCCCTTTCATTTCACCACAGTTATAATACTGTCAAATATTTGGTTAAAAGAAGTCAATTGTCAATTCCTTCAAATGTTTATTATAGAACAAATACTCACATGACTAAGAGAAATGATGAATGATCAGCTTGGAACAAAGACCAGCAAGTCTTGACATGGATAGATACTTCATCCGACTTATGGAAATGATGCAGTTAAGTCTGCAATGAAGAACTTGCTCCCTAATGGCCATAATTGTGTTAAGGGTGATTTCTCTGTCTTGCAATTTCCCTTACTTTACAGGTAATCCAATCTCTCCCCAGATTTCAGTTTCCACATAATTAAAATGAGAGATTTGTACTCAATTTTTCAGAAAGACAGTAGTGCTTAATCCCGACTGAACATTAGAATCACCAGGGACCTTTTATTTACTTTTAACAGATGCTTAGGTCCCATCCCTAAAGATTTGAACAGACACTTGACCAAAAAAGATATACATATGTTGGGATTTCCCTGGTGGTGCAGTGGTTAAGAATCCACCTGCCAAAGCAGGGGACACGGGTTCGAGCCCTGGTCCAGGAAGATCCCACATGCTGCAGAGCAGCTAAGCCTGTGTGCCACAACTACTGAGCCCGCAATCCTAGAGCCCGTGCTCTGCAACAAGAGAAGCCACCACAATGAGAAGCCCGTGTACCGCAACAAAGAGTAGCCCCCGCTCGCTGCAACTAGAGAAAGCCCGCGCGCAGCAACAAAGACCCAACGCAGCCAAAAATAAATAAATAAATAAATTTACAAGGAAAAAAGATCTACGTATGTCAAAAAAGGAAAAGAGCACATGAAGTATGCTCTCAACATCATTAGTCATTATAGAAATTCAAATTAAAATCACAATGAAATGTATTATACACCCACACCCACAAGAATGGTGAGGATGTAGGGCAACTGGAACTCTCATTAACTGTTGATGGAAATGTAAACTGGTACAAGCACTTGCAAAACTGTTTGGCAACATCTTAAAATGTTAAACATATACCCACTCTATGATTCAGTCACTCCACTCCTAAATATTTACCCAAGAGAAAAGAAAACATACGTCCATACGAAGACTTGTACATGGGTGTTCAGAGCAGCTTTGTTTATAATAGTCCCAAACTGGAAACAACTCAAATGTTCAGTGACAGGTGAATAGATAAAGAAATTGAGGTATATCCACACAAAGGAATGGAATACTACTCCGCAGTGAAAGGGAATTGACACACAACCACATGGGTAGATCTCAAAATAATTCTGAGTTAATGAAGCCAGACCGAAGAAAAAGAAAATACCATATGATTACATTTGCATAAAATTCTTGAAAATGGAAACTAATCTATAGCAACAGAAAGCAGATCAATGTCTGCCTGGTGGTGGGATGGGGGAGGATTACAAAAGGCATGAGGAAACTTTAGGTGGTGATGTCTGTATTCATTATCTTGACTGTGGTGATGTATACTTATGCTGACAAATTGTTTATTATATACCAATAAGATAATGTATACAATACAATGTATATCAATACAACTACAAAAATACTGATACCTGGATCTCAGGTGCAAGATTCTGATTGAATTGGTCTAGGCATAGGTATTTATTAAAAACTTCATATACAATTCTGCTGTACAGCCAGGGTTGGTTTTATGATTTTAGGTCACTACAGTTGTCCTGTGCCAGGTACTTTGAGAGAGTCCTTCCCTACTTTGTGGACTAGAGCACAAAGGAAGGGTCCCACCAGAGCGGATTCTCATCCAAAAGGCTGCAAAGTGCTCAAATCCATTGCCTCAGTGCCCAGGGGTCAGGTCTGGCTGCTTGGAAGCTGGAGCTACCTTGGACTTTCACAGAATAGAAACATCCCTTCACCCCCAATGTTTATCCATCTCCTCCAGGCAGCCTGATGCCTTCTTGTGACTTCCTTTCCTTTCAAAGCTGCCTTGGGTGAGAATGTTGATGATATTTAACGTAGATAAAGATGTCAGTTGGGAGGGCTTGTATGTGTAAGAACGGTGTGATTTGCCCCAGCAAGCTGCCTTCTAGTAACACTTGTCGGTACAACCTTGGGCAGGATGAGAGGCTGATACCAGATGCTTAGGCTTCAAAGCTAAGGCAGCAAAGTGTGGGTCCAGAATCCCAGGAAGCGGAGGAGAAATCCCACCCCCCTCCCATCCCGATGCTCCCAGTGATGGCAGCGAAACTTGGCCAGTGGCATAGACCAGCGAACATGGTAGTCAGGAACTCGAACTAGGGGGGTGATGTTTTGCCAAGGCTCTTTCTACTCAGCCCAGAGACACAGTGAGAAAGATATTGCTTTAAGTCCCATTCTATTCTATATTTATTATTAGTTTGGGAAAGTCATTTAACCTCTTTTTGCCTCACCTGTAAAATGGAGATAACAAGGTCTTTCTCATTTACTTCCACAGAGATATTGTGGGGATCAAATAAGAACACTGATGTGATCATGCCTTATAAGCACAAAGGGATGATTATTTACATGCTTATCTCATTGTTTTATAGAACGGAGAAGCAAAGGCATAGACTCAATTGGTAGGAAACTGGATAAACCTGTGGAATGACATCACTGCACAGTTTCCAGAAACTAGATTTGCTGTGTACATGACATGCCGGTACTGAAATCATAACATAACAATTTGCTGTGTACATGACATGCCGGTACTGAAATCATAACATAACATAACATAACATAACATAATAATAGCTAAAGTTCATTGAACACTTACACTCTAGACATTCTGATGAAGTGCACATCCATTTTTTACAAAGGAATTTTACAAAGGAAGGCACTGAGGATTAGGGAGGTTAACACCTTGTCCAAGGTCACACAGCCAGGAGTGAACTTGGGTCTTGACATGCCACAATCCAGCTTCAGAGCCCATAGTTAGAACCAGCTAAGCTTTCTCCCCCAAGGGGATGTCTCTCTGCTCAATATATTAGTAAATGTCTCAGGTGCCCTCTGCAGACATTCTCTCTCAATCCCAAATCAGGCAGGGCTCTGCCAGGAATCAGGAGACAATGAGTCTTTGTTCTAGAATTTTCTGTGCTATCTGGAGATGAGACTGGATGTTTGTGATAGGGTTTTCAAAACAAATATTTTCCCTCAGCATCTGAAAATAAGCCTAATGAAATAAGATTAGGGTTTTCAGATAGGTTGCAAAATGTAGGGTGATCTGCCTTTAGAGTTTCTGGTTAATATTCATCTGTTGAACACTTCATGTCCTCTAGGCTGTTTGTTAGGCATGGAAGGTAGACCAAAAATACAGTTGTGTATTTGTACGCCTTACAGTACAAGTTGGTCGGGGAGAGGGGGAGAAGACTGATAAATGTAACATGGCAAACAGCAAACATCCTTAATATGTACGTATTACAAAAATGCCTAAGAAGAACATTGTTGCCAAAGTTTCGTTGTTATATAAAGTCACAGTTTGGGCTTCCCCAGTGGTGCAGTGGTTAAGAATCTGCCTGTCAATGCAGGGGACACGGGTTCGAGCCCTGGTCTGGGAAGATCCTACATGCCGTGAAGCAACTAAGCCCATACACCACAAGTACCGAGCCTGCGCTCTAGAGCCCGCGAGCCACAACTACTAAGCCTGCGTGCCACAACTACTGAAGCCCGCGCACCTAGAGCCCATGCTCCTGAACAAGAGAAGCCACCGCAATGAGAAGCCCGCGCACTGCAATGAAGAGTAGCCCCCTCTCGCGGCAACTAGAGAAAGCCCACTTGCAGCAATGAAGACCCATCGCAGCCAAAAATAAATAAATAAAATAAATTAAAAAAAATAAAGTCACAGTTTATCTTTTTGTAAGGAATGAGTTTATAGAAAGGCAAATTAGGAATGCAATCTTTCCCAAATGACATCTTTTACTGATATGTATTTTTACTGTCAACATTTTTTTAAATGGGTAAAGGATTTCAAAATAACATAAGTTCCCATTTTGAGAAGGGAAATGATTTTGTAATGCAAAATTATTACCAAAAAACTTATCTTTAAGAGGGGACGCAGATTTACAAATGTCTTCAGCCACTCTGACTAGAGGTGAGGTTGTAGAACAGGGGGTCTGCCCATTTCATCCCCCATGTGAACAGGTGCTTAACTCTGGCCTTCCCTGAGCAATTCCAGCGCCTACATTTGAGTTCTTTGATTTCAAAAGACTGTGAAGAGTCATCTGCAGGCAAACCAAGATTGAGTAGTGCTGATCATAAGAATTGTGGGGACCCTGAAAATATTAGAGCTGTGTTCCATCAAAGAGAGGATGTGCCCAGGTAGTCTAGGGGAATCTCATAGCCTTGCCAGTTTGCAGCAAAATGGTCCAGATGGAAAATTCAGAGAAATCTTGGAGAAAATCCAATCTTCCTTTGAGAAGGATGAAGGATTTTGGCTCCACTGCTAGCCCATGCTGCCTCCTAAGCCCCTCTTGCTCCCTTCAGCCTGTTTAACCTGCCCAGAAACTGTCCTCTGAGTCTTCCAGGGCCTTGGTCTGCAGGTATAAAATTGAGTCACATGAGGAATCCATCCTTAAGGAACTCACGGTCAGGTTGACCCTCTGATCCGTCAGTTCATCAAGTGCCCTTGCCTCCCAGCTTGTTTACTTACGTGTTCCCAGAACAAGGTGACCCTGGAGAATTATTCATTTATTACCAGCTAGTATTGTGTTGTGAGTGAGAAAATAGATGAAAAGCGTTTGGCCCACTGATGGGCACATAGAAGGTGCTTCCAAAACAGCCTCTGTCACACCAGCAGTGTTTCGAGCAGTCGTGTCTTCCTTCCTAACTCCACGGCGGGCCGTGGAGGCCAGATGTGAAGTCCAGCTTCGGATTTCTGATACTGTTGCAAGCGCTCGCATGCCAAAGCCCCAGAGCCATGTTCTTCTTGGGAGAGGTGTTTCATGCTGCTCCGTGCAGGGCTCCAACTTCCAAGCTGTTGGGGTGAACAAAGAAGATAAGGAAGGCGATCTGACCATCAACACACCTCTCTCACCAGGACACTTACATTAGGACTGAACCGCAGAATCACTCACTTAGAGAAACTAGATATTCTGTAGGCACTTCTCCAAACGCTAACATTATGTAAGGGCACGCTATTGTTTTCTTTCCAAGGCAAAGTAAAAACAACTTTAAGGGGCTGGCTTAGACTGAGTCAGTGGAAAGAGTAAAGAAGAAATCAACTTTCAATAATGAGCAACTATGTCCACCCCTATCCACTCCTACTGACGGAGGTAGTGTTTTAATGAAAACACACTGAACGGTGAAGAAACTCTAGGACCTCTTTAGATTTAATTACTGAAAAATGTAAACAGATCTTATCCCTGAAAATGATTTTATTCCTAACCCTCATCACACAAATATTCTTTCTCTTGAATGAGTATCCCAGTCAATCAATTGGACAATGACCTAATATCTAGTCAGGCTTATCTGGATGTAGGTAAACACTGTGATCATGGCTAAACATTTTTTTATTTTAATTGGAGTAGAGTTGATGTACAATGTTGTGTTAATTTCTGCTGTACAGCAAAGTGATTCAGTTATACATATATATGCATTCTTTCTAAAAATATTCTTTTCCATTCTGGTTTATCGTAGGATATTGAATAAAGTTCCCTGTGCTATACAGTCGGACCTTGTTGTTTATCCATTCTATATATAATAGCTTACATCTGCTAATCCCAAACTGCCACTCCATCCCTCCCCCAATACCCTCCCCTGGCAACCACAAGTCTCTTCTCTATATCCCTGAGTCTGTTTCTGTTTCGTAGATAGGTTGTTTGGATCACGGCTAAACTTGACCCCATTATATGCATTGCTTGACAAAATAGAGGTGATCCTCTTAGGGACTACGTGAAGTGTTTCCTGAAGCCCTGAGCCTCGGAGTGGAGCCCCACCCTGCTGCATTTCCCTCAGGGCTCTCTAGAAGATCATCTTGCTCTGGGACTTAACACCCTCTGGTGTGGTTTCTCCTCCTTGCCCGTTAAAACTCAGGAGCCCGACATGCTACCACCCTGGGCAGGGCTCTACCACTCTCAGCAGTCATGCATTTGAAGTGTCACTTTTGCCTAAGAGATCTTTGCAATCTTTCAGTTGCAAGTGTTGCAAAAAGCAGCTGAAGCCTGGCAGGGCCAGTGGGAGGAAGAGGAATGTTGTGCACCATGATGTGAGTTGATCATGATGTGAGCTATCTTTACCACTAAACTGGGAAAGGAGAAAGAGGAAGATGATGGAGACTTACTTGAGGGGTATGAGACAGATGGGAAAACAGATGGAGGCCTTTTGGACCAATGCCAAATGGAAGCAAGAATGAAGGTCTGACTTTTCATAGGCTTTCTTGTCCTGACTCCGTGGAGCCATCTCTCTCTAGCAGGGATGTAATGATTTCCCAGATCCTTCTCATTCTAGGAGGGCTCAGCAAAATATCTCAGACCCATCTCACTCAAGGGGCGTCCATCATGACCCTCCAGACACATCGCAGTCTAAGAGGGCTCTTGACTTCTCAGGAACAATGCAAACTAGGAGAACATATCAACATTCCCCAGATGCAGCTCTTCCTAGGAGAGCTCATCATGACTTCCCAGATCGATCTCTCTCCAGGAAGACCTGTCATACCGACCAGACACATCTCAATCCAGGAGGGCTTTTGACTCCTCAGACACTTCTTTATGACCCAGGAGGACCTGTCATGATTCCCCAGTTTTGGCTTTTCATGTCCATTACTTCCTGCCCCAAACCAAAAGAAGTAGTGAGATACTAGAAAGAGCCTCCAGCAAGTCTTTTCCACTTTGGACGAGCTGAGGACTCTCTCATCAGTCATTTTCAAAGGACAGTAAATATAAATATAATTTAGACTCTCTTCTCCATGAAAAAAAAAAGCAAGCAAAATCCTATTCTGGAAGTAAGAAGCTTCATGACTTCAAAGGCTCTTTTCCCAGCCATAGGGAATTTCAGATAAACTTTATCTGGAAGTTATGGCTTGGGATCTACTTCCCACTGGAATGAAAGCAGGGTGGTCTCTGACCCAGACCTATCTTCATTGTTGGATAGACCTTGACCATGGAGCTTTGATTCTGACTCCAAAGGAAACAGGAGACCAGCTTTTCTGATTCAAATCTGATCTCACTCATTCTGGATGGGTCAACCTCCTGGAAATAAGGCTGAGTACAGGCTTTCTGGGGCTCAAACAGACTTGGTATTAACTGACACACAGTGAGAATCATAGAACCTTAGGAAGTGAGATGAAGGAATCATGGAGTTTGAAGATGAATTCTAAAATGCCAAAGCCATATTTTAAGATAAACCCAATCAGATGAGGAACTTGAAACTGGATTGTTTGGAGCAAAGGAGAAAAGCAGAGAAGATTGGGAGTCTGCCAAGTGGGGTAAGGAGCCAGAACAACAGAATGTACAGGAAACAATGATGGAGATGCAGATGGAATGATGGAATGTTACTTGGATTGGATGCTCAGGGATAAACAGGGGGATCTATGGCCAAATTCATTGAGAATAATAAGCCCAAGGAGAACATGAAAAAGAAAGGGAAGCCTTGTGGCAGTGGCCTGGCACCTCCTCCCAACAGATTTGAAATCTGGCCTGGATATCACAGGATGGAGTAGACAGATCCAGTATTTTTGAACTAAAGCATTTTGCAGGTTTGTAAGCAAGAAGGTAGTGGAAGAACTTGCCAGTAAGAGGAGTGTTGAGGATATGTAACTCTTGTGACTGAGGGTATGGTCATAGGGGTGTAGAGACCCTGCTGCTGCATCTGCCTCAGCTAACAATCGGGGCTCCCCCAGACCAGCAGCAATTTATTGGGCACCAACTCTGATCCTAGAAGAACTTGAAACTGGAGTTCTAACTAGGGGCACCCTCAGCTTCTCAGATATTTCAATATAGAGGAAACACTGATTTTTCAATACTCTTAGGACATCGAGAGTTTGTTATGGTTAGGGTTTTTCTCTCTTTTACCTTTCTTAATTAAACAAATGCACATTTATTAGAGAAAAAAAAATCACAAAGGCCCTCAGCTTGAACTTCTGGCATCAATGAGGGGTAGAGTCAAGACCAGAGTTTGGGGGTGTCCTCCTGCTCTGAGGACAAGCAACAGCACAGAGATCATGTCTGGAAGTTGGCTGTAAAGATCAGTGACATTAAACAAGATTCCACATTTTAGGAACAATAACTTGGGCTCATATGAATGCAAGTCTACTTGACCCTTTATAACAAGGAGGTGAGTTACCTAATATATAAGGGAAAAAGCAAACCAAATTGGTACAGAGATCAGCCAAGGGGTCTGCAGCTCAGCCAGTGCTGGACAAGGTCAAGGTGATGAAGAAGTTAATGAAAATCAGCCCTTTGGGCTATAAAATAACCATGCAGAGAAGTTTAACGGTGGATTGCAGAGCCTCCTTCTCTTCCAGATTGACTATCTAGAGCTTGCCAAGGGCACCATGCCCTGCCACTGCTTCATTTCGCTAAGGAACAGAGGATTGAACCCCCAGATGGGTACTGAAAGTACCCACTGATAAGGTCTCACAAGACAATCACCTTCGAGGTGTTGAGCAGAGAGGCTGACCAGGCAAGTTTTGGACACACTGGAACTATTTTCCCTTCACTTCCACTTTAAGAGGGAGAAGCCACCACTGGCCCTCCCGGTATGAAGGGGCCCTGCTTCTACTGATAGATAGTTTTTCCCCTTGGCCATCACTGCTCTGAATTTTTGCCCCCAACCTTGTACCCCCTGGCTACTCTGTTACCTCTGCAGCTCCCTGGATCTAATCCTGGCACCAGGAATCCACCACCAACTTCTAGGTCTATTCCCAGCTCCTGGGTGCATCCTTCACCTGCTGGGGTCCACACCTAGGCCCAGAAATCCATCCGCCAAACACTGCAGTTCACTCCCAGGCCCCAGAGGTCCACCAGCTTCTGGGGTTTATTCCGCTGCTTCTGGGGGTCACCCCAGCATCTTCAAGTGCATCCCACTGACCCCAGACTACACAGTGATTACCAACTCTCCAACGAGGAGGTCCCCACTCATCTCTGAAGAAGGAAACGTTCCTCCCCCTCTTCCTAACGAAAAGCTCTGCCCTTTCCCCACCAAGTTTTCACTCTGTTCTGATTTCCTGTATTTTCCTCCATAGGAAAGTTTTGGTCATTTTGTGGAGGAGACTGAATTATCTCCAGAGCTGGTGATACAGATTCTACCCCTCCCCCGCGGGATATGAATACACTGTAGCAACAACAAAAAATAAAAAATTGCTAAATAAAAGAGCCCTGTGCTATGTTTCATGTAAACTATAATTACAGCCATGCAGAGAAACACTAATACAAACAAGTGATAACATTTTCAAATAAGGAGGAAGAGAATGAGCAGGAGAAGAGGTCTGACTTATATGAAAGGGAAACTATAAAGAAATGAAGCAAATGTTGGTCTATTCATGCCCAGGGCTCCTGCGCCCCATACCTGTGAGGTGTGGGCGGGGCTCTCAGCAGGTGAGTTAGGCTGGGAAGAAAAGGCCCAGATCAGGTGGCTGTGTGCTCTGACCTGGTGGGTTATACAGTGTTCTCTTCCTGTTTCTCAAGAGAAGACAATAGCGTTCTCAGATGTGCCACAGAACTTATATTTATCATTTAAAATAAAAATTCTAACCCGTATGTTTGTGTAAAGCTCATGGTTTGTGAAACATTTTTTAAAGGTAATTTTTTTTTTAATTAATTAATTTATTTATATTTATTTTTGGCTGTGTTGGGTCTTCGTTTCTGTGCGAGGGCTTTCTCCAGTTGCGGCGAGCAGGGGCCACTCTTCATCGCGGCGCGCGGGCCTCTCACTGTCGCGGCCTCTCCTGTTGCGGAGCACAGGCTCCAGACGCGCAGGCTCAGCAGTTGTGGCTCATGGTCCTAGTTGCTCCGTGGCATGTGGGATCCTCCCAGACCAGGGCTCGAACCCGTGTCCCCTGCATTAGCAGGCAGATTCTCAACCACTGCGCCACCAGGGAAGCCCTAAAGGTAATTTTAAGAAGCCATAAAACAGGGCTCTGTGTGGGAAACAGTGACAGCTCATAACTGTAGCAGCTATTAACTACCTGGCTGGAATGAACTCAAAGTGAACTTTTTCGGGGTTTTCAGAAACTGGTTTCACCTGCCTATTAAAACACCAGCCTATTAAAAACTTAGACTCACTCGAAGCTGGAGAATGCAGCTTATGCTGGTAATTTTCCCTGCTGTCCTTGTTTGAAATCAACTTGAATTAAAGGAATTTTTGGCATTTTTCTGAACCCACACATAACAGGATGCAATTTTGTTTGTTTTTGTTGTCTTTTGTTTTCTCCCCTCCTCCTCCCCTCCTTCTCTTCCCCCTTCTCCTCCCCCTCGTCCTCCTCCTCCCCCTCCTCCCCCTTCTCCGCCTCCTTTCTTCCTGGTTGCTCTAGGAGCTGGGGCCCCAACAATGAACAAGACCCAGGTACTGCCCTCAAAGAGCCCATGCTGGTGCTCAAGTGCCCTTGATGAGGGTCAGCATGAGCAGAGGTGGGTAAGTGGATGTGTAAATAGTCAACTTCAGGATATGGAGCAAAGAAGAAGGCAAAGAGCCTGAGAACTGCCATTCAAACTACAAGTTGATACACAGAAAACACAGCAGCAGGAGCCAGTGCACAGGGAGGTGAAATCACCAGAGCCGGCCGACAATGAAATGATTCACCCCATTCAATGTGGGGGAACGTGTTCCTCTTCTCTGCAGATGGTACGCTGTGCAGAAACTGTCCACGTGTTCGCCTCTGGCCCTGGACTGAGTCTTAGGCATCTTTGTGTCTGATTTCCTGGCATTACCATCTACCACCCTTCCTGGCACAGAGCAGGGGTTAATAAATAATTGTTGGGTTAAGCAAACATTCAAGAAGGAATGTCCTAACTCGGTGGGAGGTTGAACTAGAAGATTCCTTTTTACTCTGAGGTTCTCTGATTATAGAGAGAGCCCGGCATGTGACAGGTGCTCACTAAATATTGAATCAGATGATGTCTGCTTAGGATTGAGTTTATTTGTACCCATGTTTTAGCTCCCATGTAAATCAGCTTGCCTTTTTCAATAAGTGTAGTAATCCTTAACCAAGCACTTTGCTAATCAATTTGCATGCATTACCTCATTTACTTCTCACAACAAACCTAGGAGGTAGTATTTTGGTTCCTGTTGCTGCATGACAAACCGCCCCATAATTTAATGGCTTAAAACAACAATTTATTATTATCTGTCATGGTTTGTGGGTTGGCTGGGCTCAGTGGGGCCATCCTTTTTGGGGTCTCACGGGGCTGCAGTCAGATGTTGACTGGGACCACATGCATCTGAAGGCCCACTGGTGCTGGACATCAAAGATGGCTCCTTCACTTGGCTGGCAGTGATGCTGGCTGTCGGCAGACGCCTACATCACGACCTCTCCCAGGGCTTGGGCTTCTCACAGTATGGTGGCTGGGTTCCAACAGGGCACATTATAAGAGACCCAGACAAAATGACTTAGCCTCATATGATCTAGCCTTGGAAATCCCAGAAATTGCTTCTGTGACATTCTAATGTTCAAGCAAGTCACTGAGGCCAGCCCAGATGCAAGAGGATGAGAGCTAGACTCCATCTTTTGAGGGCAAGATCATTTCAGAAGAGCAGTGGGGATGGGAAACACTGTTGTAGGCATTTAAGAAAGATACCATCTGCCCTAAGTATGTACTATTAATAACCCGTTCTACAGGTGAGGAACTTTTGCAACGATTAGCTAGGTGATATGGTTAGCTT
Organism: Eubalaena glacialis; assembly: GCF_028564815.1. NCBI lineage: Eukaryota > Metazoa > Chordata > Mammalia > Artiodactyla > Balaenidae > Eubalaena > Eubalaena glacialis. The sequence continues at coordinate 49,276,406 of NC_083725.1, read as the reverse complement.
GCTTATTTAAGATCACCAAATCCACAGTTCTTCTGATTTCTTCACCATTATGCTTGACCTAAGACAGTGTTCTAGACCTTTAATAATGAAAGAGTCACCCCTTTCAAAGATACAGGAGTAATTTCAAGGATCTAAAAACAGAAATTCTACTAAAATTTATAAACTAGAAATATAATAATAATTTATAAACTAGAAATATAGTTCGAGTGGAATCTGGGATGTCATGTTTGAGAAATACTATTTAAGGAAGGACTAACATTCGTTGAGTTACTGCAGTGGTCCACGTTCTTACACACTATATATAAACTCATTTAATCCTCACAAGAATCTTTTTCCTTCAGATGAAAAATGAAATTTTGAGAGGTTAAATAACTTGTCTAAAGTCACACAGTCACTAAGTGACAGAGGCAGGATTTAAACACAGGTGTGTCCCAGCCCACTTTCTGTGTGCTTTCCATGCAGCTCCATGGTGCAGGTTGGGCTCCCAGGGATCAGACTCTGAGATGAGATTAGCGTGAAGGAAGTTAACTGAGGCGTGCTCAGGGACCACACCTGTGAGGGAAGGCAAAGACACAGGACAAGGCAAAAGAGAAAGTGGGTTGTGATGCAGTCAGAACAAAGAACTCAGCAGGCCCATGAAGCCCCCTAAAGCTGGGATAGCCCTTCAGAGTTGTCCCGATTAGGGGCAACGGGTCTGGACTTTTACTACCACCCTATCCACCATAGCAGGCATCACAGTAGATGGTTGCAGAATAAACAAATGCATTAGCGGTCAATCCAGATGGAACTGTGAAAGGGAGGCAGCATCACAGAGGGGAGGGACCGCGATGGTAAGGGCAGCCAGCCCTAGCTCTGGGCCAGGAGAGTCTTTCCTGCAGGGCTCTAGAATATTCAGGGCCCTCCTCAAAAAAAGAAGCCAGATCTCTAAGCCCAAACAAAGTGCTAAGATGAACACTCCAAGTTTCTCTATGTAACCTGTCCTAGGAGCCCTCAGGGCAAGCTGGTACATTTTTAATGTTGTTGAGTTTAGGCATGACCCCACATTGAATCAACTTACAGTATTGAATTTATTTACTCTAGGATTCCAAGTTGTGACACACACCCAATGAAGAGTTCCTAAAAGTAAATAATTCAGGAGCTGTTCGCTCATAGAGGCCGGTGGTGGGAGATTGTTAATCATAAAGACAGTCATCTTCAAAGGGCAGCCGCCCAAGAGGGTGGGATGGAATAAAGGAACCACATGTTTCCCAGTCCTCACGTTCAGTCTCTGTGGGAAACGGGAAGAAGGAGAGCAGGGAGAATTAGAAGTCAAGAGGGAAGAGGAAAAGATGAGACAACTTAAGGGAAATAGGACTGATTTATCGAATATATGTTATCCCACTTAATCCTTATTACAACCCTATGAACTACTCTTTTTTAAAAAAAATTTTTATTGGAGTATAGTTGATTTACAATGTTGCGTTAGTTTCTGCTGTACAGCAAAGTGAAACAGTTACACATATACATATAACCACTCTTTTTAATATTATTTTCCCATATAGGTCATTACAGAGTACTGAGTAGAGTTCCCTGTGCTGTACAGTAGATCCTTATTAGTTATCTAATTTTTTTTAAGTATTTACTGAATTTGTTACAATATTGCTTCTGTTTTATGTTTTGGTTTTTTGGCTGCAAGGCATGTGAGATCTTAGCTCCCCGACCAGGGATCGAACGTGCACCCCCTGCATTGGAAGGCGAAGTCCCAACCACTGGACTGCCAGGGAAGTCCCTAGTTATCTATTTTATGTATAGTAGTGTGTATATGTCAATCCCAATCTCCCAATTCATCCCTCTCCCAATTTCCCCCCTGGTAACCATAAGTTTGTTTTCTATATCTGTGACTCTATTTCTGTTTTGTAAATAAGTTCATTTGTACCATTTTTTTAGATTCCACATATAAGTGATATCATAAGATACTTGTCTTTCTCTTGTCTGACTTCACTTAGTATGATAATCTCTAGGTCCGTCCATGTTGCTGCAAATGGCATTATTTCATTCTTTTTTATGGTTGAGTAATATTCCATTGTGTATATGTTCCACATCTTCTTTATCCATTCCTCTGTTGATGGATATTTAGGTTGCTTCCATGTCTTGTCTATTGTAAACAGTGCTGCCATGAACATTGGGGGTGCATATATACTTTCAGATTATGGTTTTCTCTGGATATAAGCCCAGGAGAGGGATTGTAGGATCATATGGTAGTTCTATTTTTAGTTTTTTAAGGAACCTCCATACTGTTCTCCATAGTGGTTGTACCAACTTACATTCCTACCAACTGTGTAGGAGGGTTCCCTTTTCTCCACACCCTCTCCAGAAATTATTGTTTGTAGATTTTGTGATGATGGTCATTCTGACTGGTGTGAGGTGATACCTCATTGTAGTTTTGATTTGCATTTCTCTGATAATTAGTGATGTTTAGCATCTTTTCATGTACTTTTTGGCCATCTGTATGTCTTCTTCTTCTTTCTTTCTTTTTATTTTGGCCATGCTGTTTGGCTTGTGGGATCTTAGTTCCCCAACCAGGGATCGAACCCAGGACTTGGCAGTGAAAGCTCCAAGTCCTAACCACTGGACCACCAGGGAATTCCCTATATGTCTTCTTTGGAGAAATGTCTACTTAGATCTTCTGCCCATTTTTTGATTGGGTTGTTCATTTTCTTTTTTGACATAGAGCTGCATGAACTTATTATATTTTGGAGATTAATCCCTTGTCGGTTGCTTTGTTTGCAAATATTTTCTTCCATTCTCTGGTTTGCCTTTTCATTTTATTTATGCTTTAAGAGCTGTACAGAAGCTTTTAAATTTAATTAGGTCCCATTTGTTTATTTTTGTTTTTATTTTCATTACTCTAGGCGGTGGATCAAAAAAGATATTGTTGTGATTTATGTCAGAGTGTTCTACCTATGTTTTCTTCTAAGAGTTTTATAGTGTCTGGCCTTACATTTAGGTCTTTGAACTACTCTTATTACAAGCTTTTCAGAGGAGGAGATTGAGATTCAAAAGGACTAATTGCGATCTCATGGGTGTGGGAAGAAACAGGGGGAGAAGGAGAAAGGAGTGAAGGGAGGAGAGAAGGGAAGAGACTGGAGTTGGGCAGGTTGATCAGAAAAGGGGGACAATTTTTGAAATGTTGCCAAAACATACTCATGCTGCCACAACACCATGCTTCCTCCCTCTGCACCCAAACTGGGAAACCAAGAGGGAAATAAGTCCCTGAACCCCCAGACCTCATTCTACCTTCTCTTTCTCCCTTCTCATACCTGCAGCTCCTGCTTGAGGCACCCAAAGACCTCTGATGGCTTGTCTTTCCAGAGGTTTTAAACACGTGATCACAGAAATCATTTTTGGCTTCAATTCTAATAGAATTTTCTTTTTTAATTTATTTTTTTAAATTTTATTTTTATTTATTTATTTTTGACAGCGTTGGGCCTTTGTTGCTGCGTGCGGGCTTTCTCTAGTTGTGGCAAGCAGGGGCTACTCTTCGTTGCAGTGCACGGGCTTCTCATTGTGGTGGCTTCTCTTGTTGCGGAGCACACAGGCTCTAGGCACGTGGGCTTCGGTAGTTATGACACATGGGCTCAGTAGTTGTGGCTCGCGGGCTCTAGAGCGCAGGGTCAGTAGTGGTGGCGCACAGGCTTAGTTGCTCCACAGCATGTGGGATCTTCCCGAAACAGGGCTCGAACCCGTGTCCCCTGCATTGGCATGCAGATTCTTAACCACTGTGCCACCAGGGAAGCCCCTACTAATAGAATTTTCAGCAATAAAATGAACACTCTCTGTACTACAGGAACTTTCAAATATGTTATTTCCTTTACTCTTCACAATAACCACGCCAAAATAAAGAATTATTATTTCTATTTTTGTAGAAGATGAATCTGAAGCTCTGAGAGCTTGAGTAACTGGTCCAAGATCACACAGCTTGTGTCAGAACTGGTATTCTAAGCCAGGTTGGAGCCTACACACTTTTCACTTGACCCTCTTGCCTCAAAATTACTGAGGTCCATGAACCCTACATATATTGCCCCGGTCTTGCTTTTGATTGATCCAAACATTCAGGGTCCATCACGGGCTGCAAATTTTGCATGGATCAGTTACCAGTACTGGGCATTTTATCTTTATTTAGGTAGTTCAAATTTTTTCTTTTTTCTTTTTTCTTTTTTGGTGACTGTTGCTATCCAGATAGCATACAGGCCTCCCTCAAATAAATTAAACTTCCCATCTGTACTGAGTCATTTGGCAATAAGTGGTTCACAGCCAGTGCAAATAGAGGAAGAATGCAGGAAAAGGGGTGGGGTGGGGTCGGGGAAGACGTTTGTAATGTATGGAGCTGTGAGTGCAAACACCGCATCTTTGCCTCCCCACAAATAACCAGCACCCCCATGTCAGTATTCACCCAAGAAGCCATTCAGTCTCTACTTTGGGTCTGTAGTCCCTTAGTGACCCCACAGCCAGCACCCACTGCCCCGTGCCTTTGGCAATCATCCTTGGCCTGGGACTGGCTCTATCCTGTGTGGATGCCTGTGGATGCTCCAATAGTCCCTCAAAGGATGGGAGCCCTGAGGCTCTGCCCTTCTGCAAGGTGGATGGGAGGGACTCGGTGCTCCCAGGTTCTGGCAGGGCACTGAGAGATGGGTGCGAGCGTTGAGTGAGGACTGACAAGCCAGAGCCGGAGAGAAGAGGACCATTCTGGAAGCACACCCAGCAGAAGGCACTGTTCTCTCAGAACCGAACGAGGAGGCAGGAAACCCCCCAAACAGTCACACTGTGACCACTGCTATCAGGCAACCAAGGAGGTGGGTGAAAGAGGGGGTGGAAAGATGTTATTTCCTGGGGCATATGGAAGAACTGTAGTCAAGCAAATGCCAGGGACAATGTCAAAATGGCTTTAATCCTCAACCCTGGGTGGTGAAAAGAAAAAAAATATGTATATATAACTTCTCTTAAACAGCGCTGAGTTTGAGATCCCCTCTGCCATTTACCATTGTGGGACCTGGCACAAGGCACATAAACTAAAGGCGGGTAATAATTCCTCTGGACAAGGCTGCCAGGGAGGATTCAAGGGCTGGCACACACGGAGCGCAGGAAAAGTCAGTTCCCTTCTCTCTCACCCCCTCGGAAGGATTAGAAAGGATGCTTTGCTTTCTTCCCAGGTCGAGACCTCGAGGAAGAGCAGGGCTTGCGACTGCTTTCGGAATTCTCTAAGGGGAGGGCCCTGGGCGTGGCGGAGCCGCAGCTGCCTCGAGGGCCCGCTACAAAGAGGCATTGTTCCCGGCCTGCCTGCTGGATGGCGCTGGCTCCGCCGCGGGCCCGGGAGTGGGCAGGTTTGCTCCCGCCGAGGAGCAAGCACAGGGGCCAACCTCCAACAATAGTTTTGTTAAAAATCAGGAATGCAGGAAAGTGCCAGAGACCGTTTATTTTCCCTTGGGGTGGGCCGGAGAGAAAGTCGCTCCCTTTCCTGGGCGGGATCGAGTCTTGTCCCGCCGGCGGTGTGGCCGCACCAAGCTCCGAGGTCCCCGGGGAGGCGGCCAGGTGACCTCCAGGCCCCTTCCTCTCGGCAACTGCGCGCCTTTCCCAGCCCCACTCAGCCTGTTTTCTTCGGCGCCTGAAAAAGATGCTAGGGCTCACAGGCCCGAAACCGGGATAAACTTAACCCACCCTCACCCCACTGTAGTACCGGGAGATGGAAAATACACACACACACACACACACACACACACACACACACCCCACATCGTTCCCTTCTACAAGGAAACCCGGCACCTCCTTTGACAACCCCCCAGTCCCACGACGGCGATGGTGGGGAGGGCGTCTCCGCTTGGAGGAGGGCGGCTGGGTCGCCACCCGGTTCTCTGGGGGGTTGTCCGCTGCCTCCGGGGCTCCCCTCCCTAGGCTCGGGCTCGAAAGAGGAGGGCACGGGGATTTGAGAGAATCTTTCTTCGCTGTGATCGCTGTCGGCCGTGCCCGCCTGCAGGTCTGGGGTCCTGCCCCCGCCGCTCCCGACACCCACCCGCTCCCTGCATCTCTGGTGACAGTCGGCACTGCGGGGAGGATGAGCCCAAAGAAGTAGGCCGAGTCCAGCTGGGAGAGCCAGGCTCCTTCCCGCTGGGCGGATCGTGTCCTTCCTCCCCTTCCCAGGGCTGGTAGCCTTTGAGCGTCAGAGGGAAGGAAGCCGTAGACTCTTCCCAGAAAGTTGCGCTCTCATCTACCCAATTCTGCGTTACCCTCTGGGCCTCCCTTGGACCCGCTGAAGACCCGGGTGGGGCCCGATCCCAGCTCGGGAAGGCGGCTGGCCAGCCCTCGGCTCCGGGATCCGAGCCCCGTTCGCCCCCTCTGGATCCTACCTGTGCGCGGCGCCCGCACACCCCCGGTGACCCGCCTGGGAAGGGCTGGGCGGTGCTGACCATGCGGAGCGTCATTTATTCATGTATACCGAGAAAGGGAGGCTGGGGTCCACACCTGTGAGTTCGCCTGCGGGTGCGTCTCCTCGCTGCTGGCAAGCCCAGTGGGAGGCCGGAGCCGGCGAAGTTGCTGGAAAACGGTGAACTCAGAGCTGGAGAGTTAGATGAATCAAAGGTATGGGGACATTAGGCTCGGACAGTCTGTCAACCCATCTCAACGTGACCAGATACTTCCGTGAGCCCCCTAAGGCTCGCCCTTGCCTAGATCCGTGTCCCCTTCCTCCTCTCTTTTGTGATGCGCCCCGTCTGAGGTGTGTTAATACACGCACTCAGGTTACGGTTTAGTCGGGCTGTTTTTTGCACATTTATCTCTGCACTCTTCCTCTGTGGGCTGATTTCACAGGTTCACCGGCAGAGGGCAGCCTTACTCCAAGTTCTCGAGGGCTCCTAGGCACGTCTCCTCTCTCCACCCAGCTGCTGAGGTGGGACTTAGGTCTTCCGTGTTTACATCCATTCCTTCCTATGATGTTCCCTTTCCTCATCGGGGTCCTCCAGAAGATCCAGCAGTGCTGGCCTCCCCCTCACTTGCAGTAAGGCTTAGGGGAGAGGGTCCCTGCGCATCTCCTCTCTAGCACAGCCAGTGTGAGCTCTGTCCGGGTGACTGTCCTTTTATTCCCCCTCCTGAGAGCTGTTTACATTTTAAGGAGACACAAGGCGCCCACCTGAGGGAAAGCAGGCCCAGGGAGGCAGGGCGTTGGGGTGTGTGCATGGGCGCATGCAAGGAGACAGAGAAAGAGAGAGCAGGACGGCTGGGCAGCCTCTGAAAGAGGGTGAGGGAAGGCTTTCCCTGCTTTCTGAAATCCCTTCAGTTTCCAGTTCAGCTAGCCTGTGGGAGCCCCTGCTCTGTGCCAGGCACTGGGTTGCACACTGTCTTCCTTAGGGGATGAGCTCTGGGCTTGGAGCTGTAAGATCCAGCTGGATTCTGGCTCTCTCCCTGTCAATTTCCTTTTAGAGAAGCACATCTTGTTCATAGCACTTTCTATATGTAATCAAACACTTGTATAGTCATTTTATCCATTCAAGACGTATTTCTATGTGCCAGTATAGGACCCCTGGCCGAGCTTGTAGTCAGACAATAAGCAATAAATATAATAACTAGAGCATGTCTGTTGGAAGGGGGCCGATTGTATAGGGCTTTGCAGACATTTTATGGGCTCTAACGTGAATGATACGGGGAGCCATTCGTGGGTTTTGCCCAACAGGTGGATACTTCTTTTTCTTCACAAGGATCACACTTGGCTGCGAATAGGAGGTAACAACAAAATGAGGGCCATGGTGATGATCTGGGGAGGTTCCCTCGGGTCAGGGGTGGAAAGAGGTGCTCAGATTCTGGATGTAGTTTTCAAAGTAGGAGAAAAAAGATTCCTGCCCTCCTGTGGGGTGTGAAGGAAATCGAAGATGACGCCAAGCAGTTGGAAGGATAGAGCTGCTGCTGACTGAGACTGGAAGACTGTGGAGAAAAGGTGGAGTAGAGCTGAATTTTGGACATATTCAGGGTGAGGTATCTATTAGAAAAGCCAGTGGAGAGGTTGGCTAGGCGGACACTCGTGTCTCGGGAGGGCTGGGCTGGAGATGGAAAGGGGGGGTTATCGGGATACATATAGGCGGTGCTGAAAACCCTAAGGCTGGAGAGATCAGCGAGAGGATGAGTGGGACACAGGAGTCCAAGCCCTGAGCCCGAGGCGCCATCGTGTGCATCACAAGGGAGCCTGCTCAGCTCCAGCTCCCATGATCCTCTCTGGCTCATGGCTCAGGCACAGGGCCTGCTCAGAGAGCATCTGGTAAATGGACAAACCAACCTCTCTGACTCTTACTTGCATCACACGTAAAATGAAATTAAACGTGGTACTCACCTCAGAAGGTTGTCTTCAGGAAAAGTTAAATGAGGTCATGAAAGTGAAAATGCCTTATAAGTAGCAGGCACTCAGTGTATCTTAAAAAAGTAGGTTTGATGATCTCATCCTCTTCCCTCTTGTTTGTAACTCAGGTTTATATGAACTTTACAGCTTATATTTCTTGATGGTATTGTCACAATAAATTCCTGTCCGGGTGACTCTTTGCGTGCAGGGCAAACATTGTTATTCTCATTTTATGGATGAGGAACGTGGGCTTGGGGAGGTAAAATAACTTCCTGAAGGCTCACCTCTGATAGTAATTCCCCTGGCTAATGTATCTGCGTATGTCTGTGTCAGGCACTGGGTTAACGATTTTGCTTGCATCTTGCAAGGACACTCTTGAGGTGGGTATTATTATCTCCATTTGCAAATAAGGAAACTGAAGCATGGAGAGGATGGCTCACTTGGCCAAGGCCACGTGGTGAGTGCCCGGGTCATGAGCAAACCTCCCAATCCTGCCTTGAATGATCTTTTCCCATCCGGTAGCTCCTCTTCCTCATTTGCATCCTAGATTCCTACCAGGACTGGGCCTTGCCATAGGCAGCGTGAGTGGCTGCCTCCTGGCTTTGAAGTTGGAAAAATTCTCTCTCCTCACACTTCTCTCCTACCAAGGCTGCTGCAGGATGTGAAAGTTCATTCACTCCTTGGGAACTTTCTAGAGCAAGCTGGGTCAAAGCATTTTGGTTCATTGCTCCCTCACTCTGGAATGTTCTTTCCCCTCTTCTTTATATGGTGGGTGACTCCTGTGTGTTCTTCCGAATTCTGGTCAACTCCAGTTTTTCCAAATCCAGCTTGTATCTCACTTCCACTGTGAAACCTTCCCTGCTTGCACCAAACAGAGTTAGTCACTACTTAGTTCCCACGACACTTTGGTCATACCTCTCTCACAACAACGGACAGTTTCCTATGTGTTTGACTGATGCCACTGTAAGACTGTGATTTCCTCTAGGAAATCTTATTTTTTTTTCATGTCTTTGTATCCGATGTGGTGTTTGCTTCATAAACACATAAATGAATGAGTGACCCCTCAATAATCACTATCAAAGCGATTTTATGGATATCAAATAACTGTTTCAGAGATGAGGAAATAGACTCACAGAAGTGACTGCGCAAAGCCATCCAGCTAATTAAATATTGGATCTGGAGTGCCAGAGAGGCGATGAGGTCGTGCCTTATGAAATCTCTTGACAACCGGTGAAGCCCAAAGACTCCACGCTGCCTTTGCCTTCTCTTTGCGCCACCATCCAGGGTCCTTGAACTCTCCCCCAAATGATCCTGCAGGTGGCAACAGAGGCCAAGGAAAAGTGCAGCTCCCGTCCTGAGCCCCTGTCTGGGCGGGTACGTAAGGAAGGCAAAGCTTTCTGAGGGTGGGGCAAGTGACTTGAAGGAATCTGAGCAAGAGAGAGAGGTCTTATGTCTCCATCAAGTGTAACTCAGAAAGAAATTGTTTAGACACTTGCAGTGTTAGCACTAGTTATAACATGGATATGAAGAAAGGAAAAAAACAACGAAAATAAAAGGACATCCAGTAACAAAGTGAAACCTTACGTTTGGATGGAAAAGCCACACGATCTGTCCCAAGTCACAGAAAGTGGGGAGGGGAGGGTCAGTTTCAGGGCCACTGCCCTGCGTCGTCTGCAAAGCAGGTTTCTGCCAGGTAGAGGAACCAGGTGTAGGTCCAAGTACATTCGCTGCGACCCAGAGGCTGTTTGGTCATGGGCTGATGGCGACCTGGATCGTCAGAGCTTCTGGCTTGTGGGACTGTGTCCCCATCTCTGCCCTAATAAACATTTACCAATGGCTCATTAAAAAGCAGAAGAAAGGTCATCCAGTTTGCCAAGGACAGGAAACTCCTGAGTCTTACAAGTGCCCATGTGGAAGAGTGGGCAGCGGGGAGATGGAACAAGGGGACATTTACCCTGTGCTCAAAATAATTGGGCAGGGACAGCATGGAAGACGCCTGGCTGGAGCAGTGGCGTATGTGGGGAAGAACAGGGCTGGGGCCTTTGTGATAACAACTCCTGTTTGTGCAGCACTTGTAAGGCACTTCCATGATCTTTTTACTCCTCTCCACAGGCTAGGAGGTGGTAATGGGGAAACCGAGGCTGGGAGCATCTCATCTAATTACCCACTTATGGTGGAGCTATAGCGTGAATTGCATTTCTGTGACTCTTGGGTTTTTCTCTGCTTTGGCCCCATGTCTCTAACCAGGCTGCATGTTCTGCTCCTTCCTTTTTCAGAACATCGTTCATCTCCAATCCAGCCATCTGCCCTATTATAGGAGCTGTTATCTGTCTCTTTCTGGGACTGTACAACTTCTGCATTTGGTCTTATCCTCTCTTTCTTCCCATTAATTTGACATATGCTATAGGAGTAAGATCACCAGATATAGCAAAAACCAAAAATGAGATGTTCAGTTAAATTGGAAATTTAGAAAAAAATGAATAATTTTTATTGCATGGACATATTAAAATGTTTCTGTGTATCTAAGGGACTTCCCTAGCGGTCCAGTGGCTAAGGCTCTGTGCTTCCAACGCAGGGGGTGCAGGTTCAATCCCTGGTTGGGGAACTAAGATCCCACATGCCGTGTGGCATGGCCAAAAAAGGTTTCTGTTTATCTAAAACTCAGATTTAACTGAGCACCTGTATTTTATCTGGCAACTCTACATGCAAGTGACAGTTCTGAACACCATTTACGTCATTCTGAAGATGTCCAATTTCCCTGTTAGCTATAGGGCTGAGGCCATAAGCTTCTGTGGGGTGTGGGCAGGGGACATAAATGTATGAATTGAGTGATGAGTAATAGGAACGGGGCCTGGAACTAAATTGAAAATCGAAGAGCAAATATTCCCCCACTCTAGACATTCAAATTCAGAACATTGTAATATTATTAAGGATTTTAAATAAAATATTAAAGCAAAAAGCAAGCAAGCAAACAGACATAACGCACGTACACACATAACACATACATGGCTATCAGAGTCTGGCTCCTATGTGAGACTCGGGCGAGGCCCAACCACTGCGCCTGGCATCGGCGGCCCCTGATCGAGAGCTCTGCCCTCCACTCCCACCGTCCTCCTGCCCACCCACCCCTGCCCCCCACCAGCCAATTCTCACTCATCATGGACCCCCTGGCCATCTTCCACCTCACCAGTCCTGCTGGCCACTCAGATCCACAGTGATCTTTCTCTTTCCGAGGTCAGAATGCTCCTCTCCACCCAGAGACGCCACCAGTGGTCACATTATTCTCCTCTCCAGCAGCCCAAAGGGAGGCCAGGAAGTGACTTTGAGAGACCCTTACCATGAGCCAAGACCTTTATACGCAGAGCTTTGCTTATTTTTGGTCTCCTGTCCTTGGTGGGATGGTGAATCACTCAAGGACAGCAACCCTGTGACATATAACTCTGATTTCCGTGTTGAGTTTTGGTACAAATATGTGCTCAGGGTATACTTAGCAATGGGACCAGGAAGGTGCAAACTCCTGAACTCAGTAACTGCAGACTGAAGGCAAAACCCTGTACCAGTGCTTCCCCACTCCCATGTTTCCTTACCACACACCCGTCCCCTCCTGATTCTAGTTTCAAGCATTTTTCAAATCTGAGGCTTTTGTCCAAATTTAAGCCTTGGCTTAAAAATCCATTTTTGGGCTTCCCTGGTGGCGCAGTGGTTGAGAGTCTGCCTGCCAATGCAGGGGACACGGGTTCGAGCCCTGGTCTGGGAGGATCCCACATGGCGCGGAGCAACTAGGCCCGTGAGCCACAACTACTGAGCCTGCGCGTCTGGAGCCTGTGCTCCGCAGCAAGAGAGGTCGCGATAGTGAGAGGCCCGTGCACCGCGATGAAGAGTGGCCCCCGCTTGCCGCAACCGGAGAAAGCCCTCACACAGAAACGAAGATCCAACACAGCCATAAATAAATAAATAAATAAATAATAAAAATAAAGGAATTCCTTTAAAAAAAAAAATCCATTTTTTTACAGAGCTGATTAGGACCTGAATTTGAAAGATGTTGGTTCCTTTTTGGCCTGCTTTATTAGGAAATTAGCCATAGCACCTTCAAAGACCTCCTCTTGTGCATGCTGAACTGAGGCAGACTTGGGGCTTTGAGAGGAATGCCACTGAATCTTGACAAAGCCCCACCTTTTGTTTCTAAGCGGGGGAAAAAGTCCCGAGGGACACGGGTGACTTGGAGCAAAGGACCGGTTGGCCCCAGACATGATCTGCTTCCAACGAGGAAAGGGCAAGAATCCTGGAAACACCCAAATTAGACACTAGACTTGGGAAACAAACAAACAAACAAACAAAGGGACAAGAACCGGCTGGGCAACCTTTCAGTCTTTCTAACTCCAAAGATTTTTCAAATATTCTCCCTTTTTTGTGATTCCTGGCCTCCCCAGCTAGCGCTGGCTGAGAGGTGCTGAGCTGGGCTGGGGGCCCTGGGCTGCTGCTATGACTTTGTGGCCAGCGGTGCCCTCTCAAGCTCTCTGTTTAAGACTTCCTCTGGCCTCACAGCTGCCTCTGGGAGCTGCCCGGACAGAGAGGGACCTTTCTGGAAGCCCGGTTAATGAATTCTGTTATTACTCTTTTCTTTAGAAATGGATTCCCTTCCTTTCAATGGGAAAAGGTGTCATTTGTCAAGAGACAAATAATATGTCTCTATTTTATCATTAGGCTCCAGACTTCTCCCCGGGGGAAAAAAATAGCTGTTTTCTGTTTGTTTGTTTGTTTGTTTTTAATTCAATAAACTTGAAGAAGCTCTTTATTATTCATCAACTTCAAAGAGATTCTACTGGGCCCCTTGGACAGGACTCAGAGCTGAGTTTCCTAATCAAGGGCAGAAAGAAAAAGAGACCAGGACACATGGGTGAGTTTACTGGACTAGTGGTTTTTCCTTAAATAGTCTAGTTTAGTGTGTGTGGGGTTGCGTGGAGGGGGAGTTTGCATGTGCCTGGGCGCCAGCTGCTATGCTGGATGGCAGGGTTGCTGAAATGAATGCAGCGCAATCTCTGGCTCTCCCCACCTGCTGGAGGAGGTGGGCTTGGGCCCCCAGCGGCAGGGAGAAGCAGTCTGGTGCAGTGGTTACCAGCACCAGCTCTGGAGTCAGAAGACCTGTGCCCTGGCTCTGCTGCTTATGGGCTACGTGGCACTGGGCAAGTTACTTAGCTTCTCTGGGTCTTAAGTTTTGCATCCTAAAACGGGGTTCATTACCAAACCTATGTTATAGGGTGCCTGTGAGGATTGAATGAGCTAAAATAAAGGACTTCAGCATGGTGCTTGGCACTTGTGTTTATTATTATCATTCAGAAGGTGTGCAGGAAGTGCGTGGGAGCACGGAGGCGGGTGCAGCTGACTGCCTAGATGCGGCAGGGGAGGCTTCAAAGAGCCGGTGACATTTGCATTGCGCCCTGAAAGATGAGTAGGAGTTTGGTAGACCAAGGTGGCGCCGAGTGAACCCAGGGATGGGGGAGCGTGTCAGAGGCGTGAGAGAAGGCAGCGGCTTGAAGGAGGAGCAGAGAGGCCGGTGCAGCTGTAGCCAAGGACTTGTATCTGGCTTGGGGAGGGAGTAAAATCACAAAAAGAGTCCAGAAAGGTGCGGTCAGGCTAAGATTGGCAAAGGATCTTCAGGATCTCAACTTAAGAATCTCAAGTTCCATGAGATGATAGGTCATTAATTCATTCGGGTAAGTCACTTTGACCACGTTCGATGTACTTGAAGTGTTCGATAAATGTTAGCATTGTTATCATTACTATTATTATCAAGTCCCTTACAGATGTCATCTGGTTGAATTCTCACAACATCCCTGCAAAGAAGGTTCTGTCATCCTCATCCTATAAAACCAAAGGAAGGCGGAAGGAAGTTTCGGAATTTGCCTGTCCCTGAACCGGTAGGGGGCAGAGCTGGCAGGTGGTAGAGCTGGATTTTTGAACCTACGTCTGTCTGACCCCAGAGCCTAAACTCTTCACGGTGGCTTCGTGCTTTCTCACAGTGCTTAAGGAGGCTGCCTTAAAACAGGGCTTCCCATTTGCTTAGTTAATGGGATTGTATATAAATAATACTATACTGTTTACTTTGAAAGAAATCAATTATAGAAATCCAATAGAGCAGTCTGACAGGGGCTTTGAGTGTATAAATGCACCCTTAGGCCGGGGTGTCTTTCAGGCAGCCTGGGCGGGTGAGGAGCTCTTAGGCTGTATTCCCAAGGCTCAGGCCCCAGGGGCACCGCCAGCTGACACCCATCCCCCAACCCCACCCGCGTGCCTGTAGCACAGAAATCACCATGGCAACCGCAGTTAACATTTCTTTGCAGACTGCTTGGCAGGGCTGAGTGGTACCTGACGCCCTCTGGGGCACTTGGCTTTGAACAAGGACTTGGCTCCCTTAGGGGCCAGTGCCAGCCAGGTCTTCAGGTCTCAGGTATTGAACGAGAGCCCAAACAGCTTCCGACCGGACCAGGGCCTGTGACAGCTTCTCTCCCACCCATTCACGGCCAGCCAGGCGTTTGTGTCCTGGGTCCATCCTGCAGGTCCTCTCCCATTTTTTGGGGAGACACTCACTAGTTGAAGACACTTAGTCACTGGGCCCCTGGCAGCTGCAGGGAAGGAGCTGGGGAGGGAAGAACAGTCTCCAGTGGGGAAGCAGACAACAGGCGCGAGGGAGTTCCCCTTCTCCAAACACTTCCCTCTTCATTGTGCACTGGCGCCTCCAATACCAAGGGTTTAAGAAATCGCCAGGGATCCCGGTGACATTTGCCCCAGGACAGCTGCCCCAAATTAGCATCCTGTGCTGGTGAGCTAATCTGCATAAATGTCACCTCCTCCGAGAACCCTTCCCTGCCCCACAATTCACTCTTGTTCCCTGTCTTTCCCCTTACAACATTTATTCCAATTTCTAGTTCTAAAATGTTAAGATTTTCTTGCTTACTGTTCCCTGCCCCCTGCCCCTGACTGTAAACTCTGTGCGGGCAGGGAACTCATCTATTTTATTCCCTGTTGTGCAGCCAGCATTGAGAACAGGTGCAGCCCATGGCGTTTTGGTCAGGTCTCTGGCAGCTCCTTCTCTTCCTCTTTTCCCTGCACTGGTGCCTTCTCCTCGTCCTGGCCTTGACTGTTGAGTTTCTCAAGGTGGGCTCTTAGGCTGCCTTCATGTCTCACTCTTTTTCCTAAGCCATCTCACCCATGTCCAAAGCTTCCATTTGCTTACTTGACATTTTTGTCTGTGTGTCTTCAAGTCACCCCGAATTCCCATGACCGAGGCAAAACACATGGTCTCTTCCCTGGAAAATGGCCCTTTTCCAGGGTTCTCTGAGTCCATGGCTCCATCAGGCAGCCACATGGGCAAACCAGGAAACAAGGAGTCATGGGTGCCTCCTCCTTGTTTACCCGCCCCCCAATTCAATCACTTGGACCTCTTTCGCATCTCCTAGGTCCATCTACTTCTCACCATCTCTGCAGTCCCTGTCCTGGTCCATGCTACCTGCTCCTTTCACCTGACTGGCTTATTAACACGCCTTCTTACTGCTCCTCTGGGCCCCTCCATTCTCCATGCTCCAGTCAGAATGTTCTTGAAATGCAGATCTGATCACGTCATCCCTCCCTCCTCCACACACACAATTTGAAACAGCCTTGACCACACGGGGACTGACTCAGGACAGGCACTCTCTGGGTCACCTCTTGTGATCCCACCTTCCTCTGGCAGGCACCCTCTTAGACAGTGTCCCTTCAGGATGGCTCCAGCCAGCTTATCTTCCAAGGTCTTCTCTGGTCCAAGAGAACTCACGCACCGTCCCCTGCCAAATGCCAACCTGGGCAACTTGAGTCGTAATCTAGCCTATGTGGTTTCTTCTAGATTGGAGGCGAGCACTGTCCATGGGGTTCTTTAAACCCCACCAGACGTGTGTAAATGCCTCAGAAAGGTCTCTGTGAGGAGCTCAAACATAGTTCTTCGTAAAGAAATCTCCTCCTGCCTTTTCAACCTCAGCTCTTTCATAGCCAGGAGCAGGGTTGAGGTTAAGGATCACAGACAGGTGTGGGATGACCTCTTTTGCTACTCCTGAGTTCATGCACCATTATTTCACTTTGGAATATGGGAGCACCTCGCCAACTCCTAAATCCTTTGGGGCCCACTAGAACTGAGTAAAGAGAGTTCTAGGTACAGAATACTGTTTTACATAGAAAGTGCTCCATGGAAGGAGTTGGCTAGAATCTACCCCTCAGAGACATGGGCATGTTGCTTTAGGAGAAGTCGGGTAGGCACAGCCCCAAGCAGCCGGGAGTCCCATAGCAGCACCAGGAAGCTGAGAGAGAGGGCACGGGGGTAACTTGGCTGTGTCACCTGA